>NC_140172.1:108687884-108724082 GCF_963971535.1 Notolepis coatsorum | reverse complement strand
TACACACACATACACACACACACACACACACACACACACATACACACACACACACCACACGGTATGTTGCACAATGAGACTGGAATATAAAATAGGTCAGATCAGATTCACATATTGCAGCTCTGAGGCCAAATCACTGAACATTTGAAGACCATGCACCAATGCCATACACATCATAATACAACATAGTACAATATGCACCAACAATGGACTTTCAATTTCAACCTTTTCATGTTTTTTTTTAGAACATAACCTAGCTTTGAATTG
Source organism: Notolepis coatsorum (assembly GCF_963971535.1). Taxonomy (NCBI): domain Eukaryota; kingdom Metazoa; phylum Chordata; class Actinopteri; order Aulopiformes; family Paralepididae; genus Notolepis; species Notolepis coatsorum. The sequence goes on along the minus strand of NC_140172.1, from coordinate 108,723,815 downwards.
ACCATATACACACAGCGGCTATTTTGCTCTTACATCATGCTCAGGTTGGGTTCCTTTCCACCCTGTTCGCACCCGAGGTAGAAACCTGAGCATGACATGAGAGCAAAATGGCCGCCATGTGAATATGGTCAATGAATGAATGAATGAATGAAAACTTTATTTAACAGATTGCAGAATGGGTACAATACAGTACGGCTCAATACATACAATTGTTAAGGGGATGCAGACCTGAGAAAGACGTTTGTCTTGTTTCCATCAGGGTCCCCCATTTTCAATTCATATAGATGGCCGGTAGCTGTTGTGACAAATGTTCACTTCTCATTATTCTGATCTCATAATGTGAGATCAAACACCTGAAATGGACAGAAGTGAACTTTCCTCACCTGAAATAGATCCTTAACCCTAGAACACATAACATGGGTCAAGGTGGTCTTTGTTGCATAATATAGTCAAATGAAAAAGGAAACGAAATGTTCTTGATATCCAATGTACTCCTCAAAAGCTCATTACATGTTTTAAGTTAATAATAATGATATGTTACATATTTTCAGTTATTATGAATAGTCTGTTACATATTTTCAGTAATAATAACGATACATTACATAATTTGAGTTAATATGAATAGTATGTTGTACATTTCCAGTTAATAATAATGATACATTACATAATTTGAGTTAATATGAATAGTATGTTGTACATTTCCAGTTAATAATAATGATACATTACATATTTTGAGTTCACGTGAATAGTGTGTTAAAATAGTCAGTTAATAATAATGATACATTGTTGAAATGTAACATATATTGAGTTAATATGAATGATGCATTACATATTCCCCCTTTCTCCTGCTCTCTGTCTACCATGGACCAATGTGATGATGTCATACTCTAGGGAGTCATTGCAACACACACTCTCTCTCTCTCTCTCTCTCTCCACACACACAAACACACCCACACCCACACACACACACACACACACACACACACACACACACACACACACACACACACACACACACACACACACACAAGTACCAAAAGTGTCCAGAACATAGTGAAACCTCTACTGCATTAACGATGGCAGTTATAACGTAGTCATAAATTACTTAAAATGCCATATATTGGCACAGAGCCGATATAGTCTGCTGCAGTCTGAGCATGCTCAGATGGACAATAAAACAACATACAAACTGCCCACTGGGGAATAGAGATCTGAGACACACACACACACACACACACACACACACACACACACAAACACACACACACACGCTCAATCAATCAATCAATCAACATGCAGAGGCAGGAGAGATAGAAACAAAGGAAGAGAAAAGGGAGGACATGATTCTCACTCACGGAAAAGACAAAACATGAATATATCACATGAGAAAAATCTGTATTTATGGGGAATGAGTTTAACCATCTTCTCCAACTCTGTTACTGTCGTTTTCATGGTTGTCACGTGAGACACTTATACTCACTTATATGTATAACATTGAGATGAGATGAGATTTACATTTACATTTACATTTAGTCATTTAGCTGACGCTTTTATCCAAAGCGACTTACAAGTTCTGTACGACAAGTCATCAGGAAGGGCACAACTCTATCAGCTGAGTAACAATGTTCATCAAAGTGTTGCGTTTATTAGGACAAGTGCATGCAGTAAGGTTAGTTAGGGTTAGATTAATTTTTTTAATTTTTAATTATTATTATAATTTTTTTTAGATAATGGTTGAAGAAGTGCGTCTTTACTCGACGGCGAAAGATTTGACGGGTTTCGGCTGTCCTAACTGGGGTGGGTAGTTCATTCCACTATTGTGGGGCAAGGACTGAGAATAGGCAACTTCTCTTGATGACCCTCCCGGAGCTCGGATAGGAGTAGGTCTGAGGAGATGAGATATGAAGTGGAACTGTCACGTTTTGTTTTGTTTGTTGAATTCTTGTCTATTGGTTGTCAGATCATGTTCTGCTCCACAGAAAGTCTTTCAGACAATAAAACCTGCGTGAACATGATGTTTCTGACAAAGTGACACACATATGTGACAGCCACACTGAATGAGTCGTGTACCAAGTGTGTGTGTGTGCGTGTAAAAGAGAGAGAGAGAAAGAGAGCGAGATTTTGTGTGAAGGGCGGACTAGCACACATGTTTAACTTGTGCACATGACAATAAATAATCTTGAATCTTGAGAGATGAGATAAGATAAGAACAGATAAGGTTTTGTGTGTATGTGTGTGAGTGAGTGTGTGTGTGTGTGCGAGTGTGTGATTGTATGTGTGTGAGTGATTGTGTGTGTGAGAGATAGCTTCAAAAACAAGAAGGTGGGGAGGAATTTTTAAACATGCTCTCCCTTTCTCCCATTACGGTGTGCAAAGTTTGATTTGAGAGATATTAAATGTACTGTTCAAAAATCTAAGAAAGGGATTAAAAGGAGGAGTATTTCTATTATTGGGGTTAACTTGTGGAACAATGCTGATATACAGTTAAGAATGAGTATTTCGCTTTTGTTTTTTAAGAAAATGTTTGTATAGCTATTTTTGAAGATTACAAATGTGAATAATTTTCTTTTAGAATACTGTTTTGGAGTCTTAATTTAGTTAAGAATATAGGACAGGCATGTGTAACGGAGGGTACCGCAGTATATCCACAGTCACGATGGTACAAGTAGTTCAGTGGCTGTGGATGGTAAGCGGTACTGCAAGTAAACTCACTCCCCAGAGGCATACAAACTGAGCGCTTAGGGGGGATATCCTTTCTTGGCGCAGCGGTTTGTGATGTCGGCCCGGTGCAGAGAGACCGGGGTTCAACTCCCACTCAGGGCGATCCCTTAACAGGGGTTGAATCGAAAATAACGCAGTAAGATCACACCCGCTATACGTGTATAAGTTCAAGTTTCTTTATTAGTTGTCATATAGAAATGCAGGATACTTTTATATGAAATGCTTCTTTCCGTATTGCTCCTGAGTGTGCTATATAAAAGGATAAGTATAAAAAGTATAATATAAGTAAAGAATAGAAAGTCAAGTACGTAAACAAGTGTAAACAAAACAAAAAATTTCATATTATACATATATACAACAATAGTAGTAGTAGTAGTCCCTGACCCCCAACCTCCTAAAGTCCACAATCATCTCTTTTGTTTTGCTGACGTTCAGGGAGAGGCTGTTCTCCTGGCACCATCCCGCCAGAAGTTGAACCTCTACCTTTTCCAGGTAGGCCCTCTCGTCGTTTGCAGAGATCAGGCCCACCACTACTGTGTCATCAGCAAATTTGATGATTGTGTTGTTGTTCCGCTGTCGTGTGTGTACAGTGAGTAGAGGAGGGGACTCAGAACACAGCCCTGGGGGCCCCTATGTTGAGAGTGATGGATGAGGAGGTGCAGTTGCCTGCTCTCACCACCTGGGGTCTGCCGTCAGGAAGTCCAAGACCCCACTGGCAGAGGTCATAGTTCAAGCCCAGGTCCCTGAGCTTGGCTATGAGTTTGGAGGGGACTATGGTGTTGAATGCTGAGCTGTAGTCGATGAACAGCATTCTCACATAGTTCCCCTGCCTCTTGTCCAGGGTGTGATGCTGCTGTGTGCAGCACATGGGCTATGGCGTCCTCCCTGGACCTGTTGGGGCGATATGCAAATTGCAGGGGGGTCCAGGTTGATGGGGAGGGAGGAACAGATGTAGCGCTTCACTAGCTTCTCAAAGCACTTCATGGCTATGGAGGTGAGAGGCTACAGGGCGGTAGTCGCTGAGGCAAGCAGGCGTGGATTTTTTGGGTACAGGGATAATGGTGGACTTCTTCAGACAGGTGGGGATGACAGCCTGTTCTAAGGACAGGTTAAATATGTCAGTGAATACCGGGGCCAGTTGGTCGGCACAGACTTTTAGGACGCGGCCAGGGATACCGTCCGGTCCTGCTTCCTTCCTGATATTCACTTTCTTAAAGGTCCTCCTCACCTCATGTTCTGTTATCCTGAACACTGAGTCTCCATCGGCAGTGCACCCCCCCCCCTCCATTGCAGTGGTTTGTAGGCTGGTGTTGTTATTCACAGCCTCAAACCTCGCATAGAAGGTATTGAGATAATTTGCCAATGAGATGTCACTGTTCAGCTTGAGGGAGGTGCCTTTGTAATCTGTCATCGTTCTGAGGCCCCTGCCACATACCTCTAGAGTCAGCCTGTTCAAACTGAAGTTCAACTTTATCCCTGTAGCGCAGTTTTGCCTCTATTACTGTCCTCCTTACGTTTGTATCTCGCCGCCTTGTGTTCATTCATGTTGCCTGTCACAAGCCCGGCGTTGTATGCTGAGGTGCGCGCTTTCAGAGCCTCACGGACAGATTTGTCTACCCAGGGCTTTTGGTTTGGGGGTAAACTCTAATTGTGGTAGAGGGGATTGTTTCTTCTACCAAGTACAAACAAAGTCTAGCACTGTTTCAGTGTAGTCATTAATATTGTCTGTCTTGTCGCGCAACACACTCCATTCTGTACATTCAAGTGCAGCCTGGAGTGTCTCCTCTGACTCCACAGTCCAACGCTTAACCTCTCGTGTTACTACAGGGACACGCTTGAGACTTTGTTTATACTGAGGTAAAAGAAAGATGGCGTCATGGTCTGATTTGCCGAAAGTGCTAGTAGCTTGAGACTTGTACCTGTTCTTAAATTGCGAGTAGCAATGGTCTAGGATATTCCCGCTCTATAAGTATTATGCTTCAGTCTGTACCTTTTCAGTCACTGCCAAATAAAATATTATGATTGTGCATATTGTATTGTGTGAGATGAGACTGAATAAAAACTACTACTACTACTACTACTACTACTACTATATTCATATATCCCTTTCTTCCTCTCTCTCATTGCCCCTTCATCCCTATTTCTGTCTTTCTGTATCTCCTCTCCTCCCCTCCCTCTCTCCATCATCTCCCACCTCTCATTATCTATCTCTCTTTCTCCTCTCTCTCTCTTTACACTGTGATGATGTAACTCTCTCTGTCTTATTTTTGTCTGTATCTCCTTTTCTATCCCCCTTTCTGTCTTATTGCTGCCCGTCTCTGTCTCTCTCCCACTCTTTGTCTCTCTCCCTCCCTCCCACTCTCTCTCTCTACACATATACACACACACACACACACACTCCTCCTGGCTGTAATAGGGTCTGCTCGGATGCTGTCATGTAGCAGGCTCGTTCGTCACCACGGTGATACTGGGTGACATCATGACACGTTGATGTAATCTATAATCACGGGCTGGAGTCACTCTCCTCCGGACCAGAGAGAAGGGAACACACACACGCACACACGCACGCACGCACACACACACACACACACACACACACAGTCACACACAGCTAGACAGACAGACAGCACCACCTGCTTTACCAATTCTCCAATTATAGACTCAGCTAGGGTTCAGCCATCATGTGTGTGTGTGTGTGTGTGTGTGTGTGTGTGTGTGTGTGTGTGTGTGTGTGTGTGTGTGTGTGTGTGTGGTGTGTGTGTGTGTGTGTGTGTGTGTGTGTGTGTGTGAGAGAGAGAGTGCACATGTGTGTGTGTTTGCTGTTTGTCTTTATAACAAATGCCAATATTATGTGTGTGTGACATGTAGTACTGTATCATACTGTATGGCTGCTCCTTCTTGCTGGACCTATGACATCCGACACAACAGGTTCATGGGAGACTCCGTCTTCATCTTGAGAACCACCACCGCCGCTTACAATATTGAATGTCCACTGAGCCGAGGAGGCTGTCCATATCCCAGGTCTCGTTTTGAGGTCATTAGACCAAATCACAATCAATGTCACAGTGATGATGTATTGCTATTGAGAAATCCTACACAAATAGAAGGTTTAAAAGGACCATACCGGTATATTTGAGATTTCTCATCATTGCGGGAGATTGTCCCTTGATTGATTGATTGACAACTTTATTAACAGATTGCAGAATGGGGACAATACAGTACATCTCAATACACACAATTGTTAAGGGGATGCAGACCAGAGAAAGACTTTCATCTTGTTTACATCAGGGTCCACCATTTTCAAGGCATTTTCAAGGCTCCCTGCCTTCAACAAATTATGTGTTTGTGGGTGTAAACGGTGGTGCGCAGGAGGTAGATCGGTCGTCTGGTAATCAGAAGGTTCCCGGTTCGATTCCGGCTCCTCCCGACAAAGTATCGAAGTGTCCTTGTCCTTGAGCAAGACGCTTGAGCAGGTTGGCACCTTGCATGGTTGCCTTGGCCATCGGTGCGTGGATGTGTGAGTGAATGGGTGAATGTGAAGCATCATTTATGAAGCGCTTTGGATAAAAAAATAAACATATATATATATATATATTAGGGCGGTCAGTTTATCGCGTTAATTAGATTAATTTATTACACAGCAAATGTTCGCGTTATGAAAATTAACTAAAAATGTATAAACATTTTTTTCTTTTTTTTATATATATTTTTTAATACTTTTTTTTTTATCTCGTTCATTCCATAAGAATGTAGAATACACATTTACAGACTTTTTTTTAATATGTCCATTTGCATGTTCTTGGTATCTGATTCTAGGGACATCTATGAATCTCAGGGAATGTATTCCCAGTGTCAGAAATACTGTGGGCTAGATCCACAAAGAATGGATTGCACGGTGGCCTGCATCCCCTTAACAATTGTGTGTATTGAGCCGTACTGTATTGTACCCATTCTGCAATCTGTTAATAACATTTTCAATCAATCAACCAATCTGCGCTGTGATTGATTGAATGAAAATTTTATTTTGAGTCAATTGTAATGAACCAAATGAGAATATCAATACATTTTTTTTATCTTTGACTGTGAATAACACCATGCTCAAATTGACCAGACCTGAAAAATCTAAGCAAATTAATAGATGGAAGATGATTAAACAGAAGGCTGAACCACCTTACTAAACTCCATTCACACTGCCATTGATGTTGAAGAGGTGGAATACCGGTAATACTTGAAAGTTACTAGGCACAGGTTCACCCTTAAAAAAACGTTGTTTATGTTCACTAACGTTGATGTGCCATTTACTACAAGCCATTCAAATATGCACATCAAAGGATCAGTGAGGAGCGGTGAGGAGCAGAGAGGAGCAGAGAGGATCAGTGAGGAGCAGAGAGGAGCAGTGAGGAGCAGAGAGGAGCAGTGAGGAGCGGTGAGGAGCAGAGAGGAGCAGAGAGGAGCAGAGAGGATCAGTGAGGAGCGGAGAGGAGCAGAGAGGAGCAGAGAGGAGCAGAGAGGAGCAGAGAGGAGCAGAGAGGAGTAGAGAGGAGTAGAGAGGAGCAGAGGAGCAGAGAGGAGCAGAGAGGAGCAGAGGAGCAGAGAGGAGCAGAGAGGAGCAGAGAGGAGCAGTGAGGAGCAGAGAGGAGCAGTGAGGAGCAGAGGAGCAGAGAGGAGCAGAGAGGAGCAGTGAGGAGCAGAGAGGAGCAGAGAGGAGCAGAGAGGAGCAGTGAGGAGCAGTGAGGAGCAGAGAGGAGCAGTGAGGAGCAGAGAGGATCAGTGAGGAGCAGAGAGGAGCAGAGAGGAGCAGAGAGGAGCGGAGAGGATCAGTGAGGAGCAGAGAGGAGCAGAGAGGAGCAGTGAGGAGCAGTGAGGAGCAGAGAGGAGCAGAGAGGAGCAGAGAGGAGCAGAGAGGAGCGGAGAGGAGCAGAGAGGAGCAGTGAGGAGCAGTGAGGAGCAGAGAGGAGCAGAGAGGAGCAGAGAGGAGCAGAGAGGAGCAGTGAGGAGCGGAGAGGAGCAGAGAAGAGCAGAGAGGAGCAGAGAGGAGCAGAGAGGAGCGGAGAGGAGCAGAGAGGAGCAGAGAGGAGCAGAGAGGAGCAGAGAGGAGCAGAGGAGCAGAGAGGAGCAGAAAGGAGCAGAGAGGAGCAGAGGAGCAGAGGAGCAGAGAGGAGCAGAGAGGAGCAGAGAGGAGCAGAGAGGAGCAGAGGAGCAGAGAGGAGCAGAGGAGCAGAGAGGAGCAGAGAGGAGCAGTGAGGAGCAGAGGAGCAGAGAGGAGCAGAGAGGAGCAGAGAGGAGCAGTGAGGAGCAGAGGAGCAGAGAGGAGCAGAGAGGAGCAGAGGAGCAGAGAGGAGCAGAGAGGAGCAGTGAGGAGCAGAGAGGAGCAGAGAGGAGCAGATAGGAGCAGATAGGAGCAGTGAGGAGCAGAGAGGAGCAGAGAGGAGCAGAGAGGAGCAGATAGGAGCAGATAGGAGCAGATAGGAGCAGAGAGGAGCAGAGAGGAGCAGAGAGGAGCAGAGGAGCAGAGAGGATCAGAGAGGAGCAGAGAGGATCAGTGAGGAGCAGAGGAGCAGAGAGGAGCAGTGAGGAGCAGAGAGGAGCAGAGAGGAGAGGAGAGGAGTAGTGAGGAGCAGAGAGGAGCAGAGAGGAGAGGAGAGGAGCAGTGAGGAGCAGAGAGGAGCAGTGAGGAGCAGAGAGGAGCGGAGAGGAGCAGGGAGGAGCAGAGAGGAGCAGAGCAGAGAGGATCAGAGAGGAGCAGAGAGGAGCAGAGAGGAGCAGAGAGGAGCTCCATTATAAACAACATTCTTCCTGTCCCTTGAATGCGGTGTCTTCTCCTGCTCTAACGTTTTAATATTTAGCGACACTTTAAAGGAGTCTTTTTTAGCATCACCGGGAGCTAAAAATTATACTTCTCAAATACGTAGCTGACACACAATTCTTTTTTAAATATGTATGCAATCATATTGCATCACGAGAACACACACACAAACTGACAGATAGACAGACAGATAGAAAAAGAGTTGGTTGCTAACATTATTGCCAAAAAGAAACCACATAGGGGGACAGAGTAGGGGGGGTATAGATAGATAGATAGATAGATAGATAGATAGATAGATAGATAGATAGATAGATAGATAGATAGATAGATAGATAGATAGATAGATAGATAGATAGATAGATAGATAGATAGATAGATAGATAGATAGATAGATAGATAGATAGATAGATAGATAGATAAGATAGATAAGATAGATAAGATAGATAGATTGTAGTCTTTGAATCAACGTAAGACAATAGGAGGTGCTTAGGAAGTCATTTGAATATTCAAGCTCCTCCCCCACAAAAGACACCACAGACGCCATAAATAAAGCTAGTTGTGCCCTTTTCTGTTAGCAAACCAAAAGCCAAGTCAGGCCCAAGGAACAAACCCAGCCTGAGGAGGCAGCGGAGGAGTCAATACTTTCAGCCTGAACTTTAACTCTCCATACGGCCACTTTCTCATTCACTCACAGCCACACCGGCTGACATTCACCTCAAAAGAGACTGCTGGGACAAAATGTCAGGCGTAGGCGCTGAGCTCTATACTCACACCGTGTTCTCAAATGTTGGTGAAGTTAAAAGATGTTCTAACTTTGCACTGTGGCAAAATCGCACAAGGCCTGTTAAGAATAATTGGACTCAGAAGGTCCATATACTTTCTTTTGGAGCGAAAAGCTGCTGTGCTGTCAGCTGCGGTTGAAAGAGGAGGGTCTGACGGGTGGGTTTCAAGTTGTACATCATCTACTTACAAAACTCAGTATACTTGTGAGAGTGTGAATTCTGTTTCTGTTCTGTTTCACCATTGTAGCTGTATGTGTGGTGTCTTACAAGCCCATGTGGGCTTGAGTTTATGAGTTCATCGTGAGTGCAAATACAAACGTAAGTAAGATGATTCTGCACATGTATGATGTATCATGTAGGCCTACTGAGCTATGGGGCTGTGAAACCTCTGAGTTAACTATCTCTGCCTCTCTGTTCATCCCTTCTTCTCCACGTGCCCCGTCACTTCCTCGTCTCTTCCTCTCTCACTCCTTTGCTCTCCCTGTCCTCTTCCTCCCTCCCTCTCACCCACTCTCTACCAACCCCTCTCTCTCTACCTACCCCTTTCTCTATCTCACTCAATCTCTCTACCAACCCCTCTCTCTCTCTCTCTTCCACTCCTTCCTTCTATTCTCCTTTCTTCCTGTCGACCCATCCCCTTGATTGTATTGCTTCCATGTGGCAAATAAAAACTCTGAATCTGAATCTGAATCTCTCTCCATCCATCCTTCTGTCTCTCTATCCCTCTCTCTATCTCTCTCTCTCCCTCTCTCCCTCCATCCACAAATGTCCCCCGGGCAGAGGGACCCTCACTCTGTGACATTGCTGCTGAGTCCTGTCTATTGATTTGCTGTCAATAGAGACTTCCTTTAAAACTCAATTAGCTTTATTTATAGCCTGACTTAAATGCTCTTATTGCAGACAGTCCAAAAAAAATTAAATAAAAAAATGCATAGGACATCAGCTGTGTCCCGTCTTTCTCAGAATTAGAAGCTGTCATTTAATAAAGGAGGCTGGGAAAGGGAGACAGCTAGCTAACTAGTTAACTATATATAGTTAGATAGCTAGCCAGCTAGCTAGACAGACAGATATATATATATATATACAGTACAGTAGATATAGATAGGCTACACACCACAGCATGAGAACAGGTAGATGGGTTACAGATTAAAGGGTTAATATTAATAATAATAATTTTATAATTTATAATAATTTAGTACCTGCTCAGAGGTCATCAATCGGCATGCATGCGATTCGTCTCTGCGATTAACCCATCCCATCGTCCTTCCCCCCCAAGGGCAGCCGGGAGCAGACAGGCATCAACGTGAGCCGCGCCAGGGGACCAATCCAAGTGCTCCTGTCCGTCTTCATCAAGGACGCCACAGCGTTAGCGATCTTGTTGTTGTGCATGTTTTTCCATTGGGTTTATCTTATCGGGGGGGAAACCCTTGCGAGCACGGGGAGAACATGCAAACTCCACACAGAAAGGCCTGGGAGATACCCCACCTGGGTAACTGGCATCATGGAAACCTGGTCCCCAAGCAGGAATCGAACCCTGGACCTTCTTGCTGTGAGGCGACAGTGTTTGACCACTACACCACCGTGCCGCTATAGGAGTTTGTATTGAGGGGTCTAGTTGTTATTGGTGCTAAATTCTATGGATTTTTTGCTGGATTTGCTGTTAAGTGGCGCTGGCTTTGCTAACTGATGATTCAATCAGGAAACCTTTTAAGACCTCTTGGTGCCTCAGTGACACCAGTAGCCGGTCTCTCTTAGATATAGCCTACAGTTGTAGAAAGTGAGCTCTGCTCGAGGAACACACCATCTCACAACCTGCTAACTAGCTAACGTTTGATATATTGGTTGATATATATATGGTTGATATATATTTCCTCATAGCTTGTATATTTTGTATATTATTTACATCTCCCATAGGCTTCAATAGAACTGGCACCAACGTCCGACACCAAGCAGAGCAAAGAACGCCGGTATTCTGACCATTCCTTCTTTTATAGTTTCCTTGGATGCAACCAGGAAGTGATATGACTGGAAGTGACATCATCAGTGGTTACTTGCTCAGTACAAGGGGACACCATCAACCAAAATGAATGAATTTGAGTGATTCTCAAAATAAAATTGTAATAAATAAATTCATAAAAAAAAGTGCTCACCTGCAAATGCCCTATCCATGTTATTGATAGGCTTATGACGTATCAGCAAATGTTCATAAACATTTGAGATGTATTGTGAATAGCAATAAATGCAGTATGGAGTGATAAAAACATGATATTAACCCTAGCTTCTCTCAGTGTTGCACTTTAAAATTTGTCCAACAAAACTGTTGAGTCATATACAGTATAGACCGGTATTGACCCTATCCGCAAGGTGGCCATTTTGCTCTTATGTCATGCTCAGGTTGGGATTCCTGGAGAGGACTATTGTAGTCCTGAACGGACTATTGACCATATTCACACAGTGGCCATTTTGCTCTTATGTCATGCTCAGGTTGGGATTCCTGGAGAGGACTATTGTAGTCCTGAACGGTATTGACCATATTCACACAGTGGCCATTTTGCTCTTATGTCATGCTCAGGTTGGGATTCCTGGGGGGACATGAGAGCAAAATGGCCGCCGTGTGAATGTGGTCAATAGTCGGTTGGATTCTGAACAGTATACCTTTCTTTCTTCCTTCACTGTCTAACAGGGAACAGTCACTAGTTAGCTACAGTTCACCAGGATATTTGGTACAGTAAGTAAAGACATTGATACAGTATGTAATTCTCTGATCTCCAGTAATTGTACTGAAGGCTGGCGTGGGTCCCTGTAGAGTGAGGGGCGCGCAGCGGATGACAGGACAATATTGCTGGATGATTGCATTTAGTTGAAGCGGCACTCCGTGAATTGGAGCCAGGGGGCAAAGACATTTGTGTGTGTGTGTGTGTGTGTGTGTGTGTGTGTGTGTGTGTGTGTGTGTGTGTGTGTGTGTGTGTGTGTGTGTGTGTGTGTGTGTGTGTGTGTGTGTGTGTGTGTGTGTGTGTGTGTGTGTGTGTGTGTGTGTGTGTGTGTGTGTGTGTGTGTGTGTGTGTGTGTGTGTGTGTGTGTGTGTGTGTGTGTGTGTGTGTGTGAATCGATGGTTTAGCGAGGAGAGAGCAGAGGGAGAGTGGACCCTCACAGATAAAGTGATTACGGAGACATTGAGGCTGGCATTTAGACAGACTGAGCGAGCGAGCAAGCGAGGCAAACAGAGAGAGCATATTGTGGCGAAGAGTGCAAGGAGAATATTCATCAACAGGGATGAGTCAAATTAATGGTAGGAGGAGAAATTCAGTTGGCTGTGTGTGTGATCTGGTTAGCCCTATGCTTTTACTGTACATTGGAGGGGGTTGGGTTAGGACATTTACAGGGGCCAGTTTCGAATTGCAGTCTCCTCTAGGTGCTCTTTGAGAGTGGTTTTGAAAGTGGGTAGTGATTCACATTCCTTTACAGCTTTGGGTAGGGCGTTCCACATTGATGTGGCATAATTGCGAAACGTGTTTATGTAACGGGGAAGTCTGTGGGATCCACAGTCACTGAAACAGGTGTGTTGACGGGTGACTGTGGCAGTGCGGGCTGGTAAATTAAACTCACTTCCCCATAACAGGGTTAACAGACGCATAGGTACGGTAGTTAGGAGTGAATTCACTTCTTAGTGCAGCGGCCTGTGTCGTCGCCCGTGGACGCGGGAGCCCCCTGTTCGACTCCCCCTCGGGACATTCTCATTTAACATCAAACACAACGCAGACCCAGTATGATCCGTCACATTTAGTCCCTTGTTTGAGCCAAATCTGGGTTTAACATGATTTGTGGAGCTCCCTCTGGTGTTGTGATCGTGGTATTCACTGACCTTTGGGAAGTATTTTGACATATGGGTACCTTAGTCGTCTAGGTCTAGGTCAGGTAGGTCTATCCCTATACCAGTATGGCATGCCAACATTATGGGAAATGCGCTTACCGTCTTCCCCAGAGTCAGACAAGAAGATAGATCTCTGTGCGTTGAAATCTATCCGGCTGAAAACTAGCCTAGCTTAGCACTAATGAATGGAAGCAGATACGGACCACTAGCCTAGCTTAAAACTCCGGGAGAGGTGTTTTTTGCCAACAGCTAGGCTAGCTGATCCGTATCCACTTCCTGTCCCTGTGCTGGTGGCCCCGTCAAATATTGATGTACATGTATTTACACAATTTGTGTATATATCCATTGGTGAATAAAGGTTATTCTGATTCTGATACCAAATGATTTTAGAACATACTGCATTCTTTGAGAAATGCATATTACATTCTTTCATATTGCAATATCAATATAAACTCTATATATTATAGTGTTGTACTCTTGTTCAACTCTTGTGTGTAAAGCTCTACTTAAAGACTGACAAATGCTGGTGTAGGGTCAGTGAGACTCACAGATGATTCAGACATCTGTCCTCTAAAGACAGTCCCCCGGACCACATACCAAAGACCACCTACTCATCCATCAGTCATCAGACTGAGGCAGGGAGAGAGGGAGGGATGGAAAGAAACAGGGAGGGAGGGAGGGAGGGTAGAGAGGTAGGGGGGAGGGAGGGTAGATAGGTAAGTAGGGAGAGATAGAGGGGTAGAGAGAGGTAGAGAGAGAGGGGTAGAGAGAGAAAGAGGTAGAGAGAGGGAGAGAGGGAGAGAGAGAAAGAGAGGGGTAGAGAGAGAGAGGTAGAGAGAGAGGGAGAGAGAGAGAGAGAGAGAGAGAGAGAGAGAGAGAGAGAGAGAGAGAGAGAGAGAGAGAGAGAGAGAGAGAGAGAGAGAGAGAGAGAGAGAGAGAGAGAGAGAGAGAGAGGAAGGACGTGTCCTGTTGCATGTGAGTGTCTGTTTAATGCGTATGTTCTGGACACTCAAGTGTATGCGCATGCACATGCATACACGCGCGCTCGTGCACACACACACACACACACACACGCACGCACGCACGCACGCACGCACGCACGCACGCACACACACACACACACACACACACACACACACACACACACACACACACACACACACACACACACACACACACACACACACACACACACACACACACACACACACACACACACGCACACACACACTCACACTCACACTCCATACAATACGTGCGTGCCTACATAGTGGAAATGCACCCTAATGAGAAAGCCAGAGCTTGGGGGGGGAGGGTGATGATTCACCAGAGGTCATTCCTCCCCTCATCTGTTACCTCCAGCGGGGCTTTATATTACTCAGCAGTACCGCAGAATCCTCTGGCACTGTGGCCTGCTGCATACCACGCTACCGCAGAAACAACACCATGGTGTAATATCCTGCTGTGGCTGAGTCTGTCCAGTTGAACAGCTGTGGTCTGGTCTGGTCCGTTAAAGACACAGTTCGGAAGATTTCAGAGTGTTATAGAAGATTATATTAATGCCGTGATACATACTACATAGTCTGTTTGTCCTGAATGGGTAGAGTGCGTGGAGCTCTGACAGGGTTAGGTGTGTTTGATTATCACTGGGGGTCACCCATACTGCAAGAAGAGCTCTGACAGGGTTAGGGTGTTTGATTATCACTGGGGGTCACCCATACTGCAAGAAGAGCTCTGACAGGGTTAGGGTGTTTGATTATCACTGGGGGTCACCCATACTGCAAGAAGAGCTCTGACAGGGTTAGGGTGTTTGATTATCACTGGGGGTCACCCATATTGAGAGAAGAGCAAATCTGCAATAGCTGTGATGACGGTGGTGCATGTGTCCATGTGTGCATGTATTCACACGCATACACACTGTGGGAGATAAAACTCCCTTCCCCCCACCTCTCTTTGATCCCCCTCACCCATCTTCCCTTCCTACCCTCATCCCTCATTCTTAACCCCAACAAACCCTCCCCCACCTTTCCCCAAAATGTCATGACATGGCCCCCACCCCTTTCAGTTTTGTAGGTATAAAGATGTTGATGGTCCGGTGGGGGTTCTCTCATTCCGGGTGTCCAAGCTAGTCACCTCGTTGAGAGTCATCCACTCTGACTATTTTTGTATTGATACTCTGACTGAGTTAATAAACTGTATTAACCAGGTCTCTTTTGACTGAGTAAGTTATTGGGCTTCGGCTACTTTCCACAACACGCACGCACGCACGCACGCACACACACACACACACACGCATGCACGCACGCACGCACACACACACACACACAGACACACAGACACACACACAGATACACCCACACACACACAGATACACCCACACACACAGACACACACACACACACACACACACACACACACACACACACACACACACACACACACACACACACACACACACACACACACACACACACACACACACACACACACACACACACACACACACACACACACACACACACACAACACACACACACACACACACACTGCTGGTTGCAGCTCAAATGTATGCAGTCATTCCACTCTATAGCCCTTGGTGTCTTAGTACAAGACAAGCACAGCACTCATTCATTAAAGCCCTGGCACTGAATAAGCACATTAATCCATTTTGAACTCTTCTTGGAAAGCCCATGTATTTGCAGCTGTAAAGTCAATCCAAATCCCTTGGAATTTGAATGTGATATACCGCAATAAAGAACTCACAACCTCTACTGTCTTTAAAGGAACACGCCAACATTTTGGGAAATTAGCTTAAATCGACTTCTCCAGAGAGAGAGACAAGACAAGATCGATACCAGTTTTCTCTCTCTGCGCTCAGTAGAAATCTATCTGGCTGCACGTTAGCCTAGCTTAGCACAATGAATGGAAGCGGACAGTGCTGGTTAGCCTTCGGGAGAGGTAACTGGTATCTATATTCTTGTCTCTCTCAGAGAAGACGGTAAGCTAATTTCCCAAAATGTTGGCGTGTTCCTTTAACTATAAACACAACACTCCAATTTACCATCTTTAGATAATAAGGTTTTGCAAACATTGCTCCTCTGGTAAAAAAATATTGCTCCTCTGAGGTGCTTAATTCATTAATATTGGTCTTAATTTCCTTAATTAAGGTCAGTAGACCACAATAATATGTTAGTGCCAGGTTTTTATAGAGCCATATGAAATCCGCGTTCACGGAATCGCGGACGGAATCGCGGAATTAACCAATAAAAATGGAATCAACTGCAAAACGTGGAATATTGCAGAATTTGGCCTAATCTGGACTGAAATTTCGTTTTTGGGTGGAACGTTTGGTGCACACGCGACCGGGGAGGCGGGGACTCTACAGCGTGTTACACACAACACAGCCGCGGTGCTCAAGCGTCTGGCTGCTTCAGTGTTAACATCGTCAAGAAGCTAAACAATTCCACAATAAGCCCTCAATTTAGAGCAGAACAGTATCCTAATGACTTTTATGCCTCCGGTGATAAGGTGTTTTGCTAATTCTGTCAACGTTCCGTGGACTGGACCCGCAAAAACACTTGCGACCCTATTGTGATTAAATAGCTATAACGTTAGGACGTTTAGCTTCTAGCTAAATCTAGTGCACCCATCCATTTGTTTAATGCAAACGATTGTCATTATACACTGCCCTTTATAAACTAAATACACTTAAATAGCTATGTAACGTTATAGGACTATCTATGGAAATGATAGCTTCTAGAAGTTCTAGCTAAATCTGGTGCACCCATCCATTTGTTTAATGCAAACGATTGTCATTATACACTGCCCTTTATAATCTAAATAAACTTAAATAGCTATGAAACGTTACAGTACATAGGACTATAGATGGAAATGATAGCTTCTTGCTAAATCTAGTGCACC
Source organism: Notolepis coatsorum (assembly GCF_963971535.1). Taxonomy (NCBI): domain Eukaryota; kingdom Metazoa; phylum Chordata; class Actinopteri; order Aulopiformes; family Paralepididae; genus Notolepis; species Notolepis coatsorum. The sequence goes on along the minus strand of NC_140172.1, from coordinate 108,706,714 downwards.
CATCCATTTGTTTAATGCAAACGATTGCCATTATACACTGTCCTTTATAAACGAAATAAACTAAACTAAAGGTGCCTAAATGATGCATTACTATATTTCATCACAATATAATAGATATAGCTAGGTTACTGACATTGTCATTGTGATAATGTCAGTAGTAGCTAGCTGTTTCTATTGTTTACACTTGAAATATGTATTTTTATTTTGTCACAATATTAATTGAAAAATATTGTGTAAAATTGAACTGTATTTCTGAGTTGCAGCACTTAAAAACATTAAATGGACTGTTATATCTTATTCAATTGTGGACATTTATTCATTCCCACTTATTAGACACTATTTCTGATGGTAAAATGAGCATAAAAGGCAAAATACAGAATTCTGAAATATTAAAACGAAAAAAATGGAATTTGGGAAAAAATAAAATGGAATTTGGAAAATAATAAAACGGATTTCATATGGCTCTAGGTTTTTACCCTTTTCATTGTCTGGGTCATTCTAAAATAAAGGCTGTTTATATTCATAATGAGACGGAGCACGCTGGGTAATTCTAGAATAAAGGTTGTTAATATTATTAATGAGACAGAGCACCCTGGGTCATTCTATTGACACCCATTTGGATGACAAAATGCTATCATCCGTTGTATCAAGAACTCTGTCGCATCGATCACTTTGTTTGGTTTTAGGATCGGGCCTGTTATTGCTTGTTCCTGGCAGTTGCCAGTGGCTCCTACTGTGTAATGTACCAGACGACCGGATCTATTTGCACCGGTCAATACAGTGGAGAATGGACACAAACGCTGAAGGAACAAATAACACAAAACCCCAGGTGGGGAGAGCCATTAAAAATACTGTACTCTACAGTGGCTTTCCCCAGGGGGCCGATAGCAAATGCAGCCTGTCTTGAAAGGTAGGCGTCATTCAGGGGGTGGCTCAAAGGAAGTGTGGAGGACTTCAGCACTAGACATTACCGCTAACAGAAGAGGATATAGATTGAAATGAAAACCTTTCCTCTTCTGTTGCTCAAAGGAAGTTGAAAAGTGACGGGTAACTGTGATGATCTTTGGGACGGAAATACAAACAAACCACGATGTGCAGTCACTACGCGGTGAGCAGCACACTACGCGGTGAGCAGCACACTACATGGTGAGCAGACATGGAGTGTATGAGCTCGAGCAACTAACGAAGAACACATTGTGTACAAATACCTCGGTGTGCACATCGACAACAAACTGAACGGGTCAAAACATGCAGAGGCACTCTAAAAGAAGGGCCAGAGCCGACTACTTCCTCAGAAGGCTGAGATCCTTCAATGTCTGTACAAGGATGTTGAGGATGTTCTATGAGTCGGTGGTGGCGGGCACCTTCTTGTACGCTGTGACCTGCTGGGGCAGCGGACTGAGAGCAGGGGACACAAACAGGCTGGATAAGCTAGTCAGGAAGGCCAGTAGCGTGGTTGGAGTGGAGCTGGACTCCCTAGCGAGGGTGGCGGAGAGGAGGAGCCTTGCTAAGCTCCAGGCCATCAGGGAAAACCCCTCCCACCCACTATACACAGACTTGGCTGACAGGAGGAGCATGTTCAGTGCCAGGCTCACACTACCTAAATGCAGCACTGAACGGCACAGGAAGTCCTTCATTCCAACAGCCATCAGACTATACAATGCATCACTGTGCCTCACTGCATCACTGAGCACAGAGTGACAGTTACCATCTTCCTGGACTCTTAGTTTTGAAACAGCACTGTGCAATATTACACCTACTGTAGACCTCAGTATATTTTTACTGTATTTATTTACTGTATATTTTATTCCATTTTATTCTATTTTATTCTACTCTTATCTTAGGCAATTTGATTTGATTTGTTTTGTTATTCTTATTCGTGACCTGTTCTGTCTAAATGTTTAAATGTTTAAATGTTGAGCGATTTGCAGTGTCAAATTTCTCTCGGGATAATACAAGTATTTCTATTCTATTCTATTCTATTCTATTCCTCACAACAGTGTAGTGTTCGTTACCGCGAGGAATAGAGAGCACCTTGTTTTAAGGACCGGAAAACAACATTTTATATTTACATTTAGCTGATGCTTTCATCCAAAGTGCTGTACAACAAGTCAGCAGGAGGGGTCCAACTCTTTCAGCTGAGTAACAATGTTCATCAGTGTTAAAATTTGGGTGCTACAGTGTTGAGTGCATAGTCGTAAAGACATAGTATAGTAGGTAGTAATATAGGCAAGACAATTAGTGGATAAGTGCATGATAGTAAAAGACAGTATGAAGGTTATTTCTTTCTTTCTTTCTTTCTTTTTCTCCTTCATTTCAGATATTGATTGAAGAAGTGTGTTTTAGTCAACGGCGAAAGATTGGTTGGGTTTGGGCTGTCCTCCTGACTGTGGTGGGGAGTTTGTTCCACCATTGTGGAGCGAGGACAGAGAATAGGCGGCTTCTCCTTGATGACCCTCCCGGAGCTCGGATAGGAGTGGGTCTGAGGCGGCCAGAAGATGTCGAGTGGAGGGGTCTTGACTGAGGGTGTGTAGTTAGAGACCATTGACCGGAGGTAACAACAGAGTGAAAGCAACCCTTCTTGTGTTTTCTGATAAAGTAATAAAAGGGCTCTTGTTGATAAGCAGACGTGAAGGTTTTCTCACTACTATATGGGTCAGATAATGCTGATAATCTCCATCGCTACCCTGGCTACAGCGTTACAGCATGTCAAGCCAAAATAAACACGATAAGGAGGGAGAACCTTATCAGGCTGTCAAAACAGTCCCCACACCCAACAACGTTTCACCGGACCCTCTGGACAACTTCAAAGTTTTGGGGTTTTCTGTAAAAAGATAAACTCAGTTCTCCCTCGACCGGAAAGATAAATTCAACTCCCGCTAATCCACAGCATTTTATCAGAGTAAAAGCTAAATGAAAAATCTCTTACCTGAATGAATCCAAGAGACCACCGTGAGGAGAGAGGGAGCATGAGAGGAGAGAAGAGAAAGAGGACACGATTAGTCGACTCATAAAAGCCAAAAACATGCAACATTGTTTCAGACATTTTTGAGATTACCACTGTATTATCGGAACATCTACGACGAGCACAAGCGACACATGAAAGAGAAGCCGTTAACGCGGGCTGGCAGCCACATGAAAGGCATAGTTCAGCTTCTTTTAAGAAGCCCTTATCTGATTTATCATTAACTGGAGGTCTGTACAGTCCATCCAAAACAAGCACTTGCAGCCGCGTTATTGAGGTTATTGAGATAAAGTCGCTAGAGTTGGCCAGTGACACGTGCAAAGTCAAAGGCTTTTTCTGAAACAGGTGATATTTTAGAAGTTGCTCTACTTTTAAGAAACCTTTTTTTCTTTTCTTTTTTTGTAGCCCCGTTGAATTGAGCTAGCATTACTAATTGTTGCTAACAACCTACTGGTCTGCTTCAAACAGGCCATCTCTACAACACAATACAGAGTTGGTTCGACTGGAAGGACTTCTATGGGCCTAATTTAGCAACATTTCTGTATGTAAAAGGTTGAACGTTGATCAAATACTTCATTTAAAAAAGAAAATATGCATGTCAACTGTCGGATTGTAGGACTCATTATAATCTGATGTTAAGTGGAAATTTATTTGATAGTGTATATTTAAAATACATATTTATTTGTGTTTTGTTTGATGAATGAGGCCCATTATACGGTTACATGTCAGGTGTTGTCAGAGCTTGTGATTTAGATTCATTGATGACCTCAGCATCTCATCATTCAGAACCTCCTGCATCACGGCAGGAAATAACAGACCAAAAGACAGGAAAACAGGAAATAACATGGAGCTCTTTGGTTATTTCAGGACTCTCTCTCTCTCTCTCTCTTAGTATTGTGATGTAACAGATGAAAAAAAAACACTGACAGGAATCAAGACATTATTTCATTTAGTAATGACAGAAATACTTTCGCAAAAATAAGGCAAATACTATTTCTATACCCAGAAAAAATGCTGAGAAATAAAAAGCAAACAAATACAAAGAAATACAAAAAAAACAGTGACATAAATAACATCCTTTAGAATCGACACAAATAAATTCCTGTGTGTGTGTGGTTGCACCTGTGTGTTTATTTATGTACCATACACACACACGCAGCCAGGTCATACCCTTACACTCCATATTGACTAGAGGAAGTTGCATCGCTGAGGAAGTCCCACCCATGACTATCCGCAGGAAGCTTTTATTTTACGTTCCTCAGTAGGTCAATGGAATCTACACTGTCCTGTCGGCCACACCTTTCTCTCCTTCAATCGGCCACTTAGAAAATGCTAAGTACTGAGCCTTCCTACAAGTCTCTGTAAGAGTAAAGTAACTAGAGCCTCCGGAATGTCTGGGTAAATCATTTCATTACGCCTCGTTTACATGTAGACAGCAGGCCGGACGTCATTATTCTTCAGTGACGTGACGCCCGCGGCAGAATGCCATGCAGTAGAAGTTGAAATGTTTTCTGTCCTCCGCCACATTATTTCCAAAGAAGATGCTGAGCCTGTCAAGATGAGTCTCTTCTTTTGCTTTGTACTACAAAGTAAGGGCTTGTTCTGAGATTCTATTTGCAGGAATCGTTTCTTTAGTATCATCACCAACAACTTCCTGATCAGTGTTAAAGGACTGGTTCACTGGCTTTTGAACACAGGCCTTATTTAAACATGGTCTGGCATGAGATTGACTGGCATGAGATTGACTGGCAAATCAAATTTCAAATAAAATTTATTTGTAAGGCCCGACAACACACGTTAATGTCCCCACGGGCCGGACACGAGATTGACTGGCATGAGATTGCTTTAGTATTTTTAGTATTGTTGTTGCATCCTCTCTCAGGCTCTAATATGCCCCAATCGGGCAAGTGTTTTAGCCTTCAAAAGACCATGACACATGCCCTTTTCAAAAACAGGGATCTCACAGTATTGAGAAAATGCTTGCAAACAGGGCACGAAATTAACTTTTTGACTCACCGGCCAGTGGCGGGTAGATGGGAAGAATCTACCCGCCAAGCATATTTCTTACCTGCCAATTTTTTTTTGATTAAAAATATATATATATATATTTTTTTTTTAAATCTTTTTTTAATAAAATATATATTATATAATCATACTTGTAGTTGTATTATCTGCAAGACATCGCCACCACGCAATAAGTCAAAATGCTCGCTATCTGCAAACAGCTCCACTGTCCTGTGTGTATACTTGAGTAGCCTCCAGCTCCAGCAAGGATTCTCCGGCACTACAGCTAGACCCTACATTCAGCATGCAAGGATTCTCCGGCGCTGCAGCTGGACCTATTGTATAATGTTACGGTTCTTTGGTCAAATCACATTCAACATGCCCTCAGCTAGAATACGCATTGATCAATGTTATAAGACATTGATATCAGGAGCTATCTGTAGGCTACTGCTAGCCCGCTAGATAACGTTAAGACAATTTAGTTTACTGGGACATATAGAGCTAACGTAAGCTAGCTAACGTGAGCTAGCTAACGAGGGAATGGAGGTATTATGCACTCGAGTCGACTATTGCTGGAGCATTTGTTGATATCAGCAGCTATCAGTAGCTAGGCAGCTAGATACCGTTAGACAATGCCTCGTCATGTATTAAACTAAAAGTGAATAGTTGACTGGGTCATTGTTTAAACAGTAACGGTAGCTCATGGAGGTCCGCTCTAGACTAGAGCAGACTGCCTCTGTGTTGATACGAGCAGAAGCCAATAGTATCCCGCTGCAGGGCTGGGAGGATATGACTCGTTGCCACGTTTTTTTTCAAAATAAGAGTATCATACGAATCCGAATGTTGCTAACTGCCGGAGCCTATATATGACTGGAGATGCGCTTGCGGCGGAAATGAGACCCGCACAGATTTTCAAAATAAGAGTATCGTTATGAACTTGATTGATTGATTACACGCCACACGGCGGGCAGACCTCTCAGTGGGAGGCGCCAAACGTAAAAACTGAGCGCCAATGGCGCTTGGCGGGCTCTAGTTTCGCCCCCTGCTTGCAAACCATAGCAATGTATAAGGAGAGTTTCATACGCCAGTTACATGGCTGGGGAACTTAGATATCACAAGGCCTATGAAACTCTTCATGTTTGATATGGTGATATGGTTTCCTCAATAGAACATATGAAGACACATCCCATCACACCGTGAGCTTCCTGTTTTGGAAAACGTCATGTATCAAAAAAGTGAACCTGTCCTGTAAAGGAACACGCCAACATTATGGGAAATGCACTCACCGCCTTCTCCAGAGTCAGACAAGAAGATACATACCAATTTCCTCTCTGTGCTTTCAGTAGAAAGCTATCCAGCTGCAAGCTAGCCTAGCTTAGCACAAACAGATCGAAGAGGATACAGTCCACTAGCCTAGCTTAAAACTCCGGGAGAGGTAACCGACTAGGCTAGCTGCCGGTCCGATTCACTTGCAGCTTGCACCTCCCATAATGTTGGCGAGTTCTTTTAAGGACTGCAAATTGCCCATCTTTTAATTAAAAACCCTCACCATCAATCACAACTATGTACAGGATCCTAAATAAACATAAACATAAACAGTGTATTGGTCTGCTGTCAGTGTTAATCGTTTACAACCACACGCAGCAACAATGCAAGCTTTATGATGATGACACCCCTCCACTTTATTACAAGCGAACATCCCTGTCAGTGCTGCCAAGGAGAGAGAGCGAGAGGGGGGGAGAGAGGAAGAGAGGGAGAGGGAGGGAGGGGGGGAGAGAGAGGGGGGGGGGAGAGAGAAGATAGGGAGAGGAGAGGGAGGGGGGAGAGAGAGAGGGGGGGAGGGGGGGAGAGAGAGGAGATAAGGTGAGAGAGACAGACAGAAAGAGAGAGCACAAGATATACAAAGCTGAAGGAGAAAAGCAATAGAGTGAGGGAGAGCAATGAAGAGAGGGAAGGAGGGAGGAAGAGAGAGGGTGGAGAGAGAGAGAGGGTGGAGAGAGAGAGAGAGAGAGTAGAGAGAGAGAGAGAGAGAGAGAGAGAGAGACCAAACCAAATTACAAGAAAACTAAAAGAAAACGATCTGACACATTGAAAGAATCAACCCAAAACCAGAGCAAATTGAAATTATATTTGGCCCTAAACAGAGAGTACACAGTGGCAGAATACCTGAGCACTGTGACTGACCCAAAACTAAGAAGATCCTTGACTAGGTACAGACTCAGGGAGCACAGCCTAGCCATCGAGAAAGGCCACCATAGGCAGACCTGGCTCCCAAGAGAAGACAGACTAGGGGTGGACGGTATAAACGGTATAACGGTATAAACGGTATGAATTGCTCTACGGTATGGATTTTGACTATACCGTATAACCGGTAGTGCAGCTCTAAAATAGCAATGACGTCATGTAACCACAGCTGCGACTATTTCACTCGCATTTGCCCCTAAAAATAGATAGAATTAGTCATAGATAATAGATATGTGCGAACTAGAAAAAGTTATTTTAGGAGGCTTCGCGCAGTGGGCGTGCCAGCCCTCCCGCACGCATGTAAACACGGGTCTAGTGGGATGGGACGTCTCCCTGAGCTAAACGTTAGCTTAGCTACCGTTACAAATGACCCAGTCAACTATTCACTTTTAGTTTAATACATGATGAGGCATTGTCTAATTGAACGGTATCTAGTCGGCCAGCTACCGATAGCTCCTGACATCAACAAACGCTCCATCAAGTCTAGTAGAGTAGACGTGTATGATAGCTCCGTTAGCCGTTAGCTCACGTTAACGCAAATTAGTTCACCGTTCAAAACGAAATGTCCCATTGAACTAAATAATTCACTGAGGCGTTGTATTAACGTTATATATCCGGCTAGCAGTAGCTACAACTCCTGATATCAATGTCTTATAACACTGATTCGATGCGTATTCGAGCTGAGGGCTTGCTAACGTTATAGTACCAATACAATAGGGTCCAGGTGCAGCGCCGGAGAATCCTGGCCGTAGCTCTGCTCGAGGCTACTAGAGTATAGGTCCAGGTGCAGCTCTGGAGAATCCTGGCCGTAGCTGGAGGCTACTAGAGTACACACAGACAGTGGAGCTTGTTGCGTGGTGGGCGATGTCTCGCAGATAATACAAGTACAAGTCTAATTATATAATATATATATTTTATAAAAAAAAAAAAAATTATATAAAATAAATTTTTTTTTTAATCAAAAACGATGATACCGTGATATATACCGTTACCGTCTATGCTTCAAATTATACCGTGATATAAATTTTAGACCATACCGTCCGCCCCTAAGACAGACTATGCAACCCGTGACTGCACACAAGAAGAGGTGGAAACCGAGCTCCACTTCTTAACAACCTGCCCCACTATACCAAGACATCAGAGACATATACTTCCCACAAATTGCAAACACCCAAAGAGACTTTGAAAACATGGAAAATAACTCAAAACTCCCATACCTACTGGGAGAAATACAAGAATGTGCTAACACAGCAGCAAGATTTGTGAGCTGCTGTGACAAGAAAAAGGACATCCAACGGAATACAACCACCATAAAGACTGTACAAGAAATTCCTTCTGTAATGTACTGATTTCTTTTGATTTCTCTGTTTGATTGTTTTGTTTTGTTTGGCTTTGGCAATGTAAAACGTATGTTTCCCATGTCAATAAAGCCCATTTGAATTGAATTGAGAGAGAGAGAGAGAGAGAGAGGAGAGAGAGAGAGAGAGAGAGAGAGAGAGAGAGAGAAGAGAGAGAGAGAGAGAGAGAGAGGAGAGAGAGAGAGAGAGAGAGAGAGAGAGAGAGAGAGAGAGAGAGAGAGAGAGAGAGAGAGACTAAATGTTTTACAGTAGTGAAACCCTCCATTTTACACCCCGGCTGTCAATGGCGCTAAAGCAGTCGGCCATTTGAGGGAGGAATGGATTCTATTCGTTAGAGAAAATATTACAAATATGACATTATCAGTGATTTTATCAATGTTTTACTTGGGGAACATTGAGGTAAATGAATGCTCGGAATCAACCGCTCTACCAAAGCTATAACACGTGAAGAAGAGAGACAGAAAGAGAGACTATTTTCACCTAACAGAAACATGATTTTTCTGTTCTGATTTTTCCCGCCTCCCTTAAAACTCCATTATTTCGGGGCACCCAAGTGGCGAACCACGTAACGTGCTGCGTCGCGGCACGGCCAACCCGGGTTCCATTCCCGGACGCGGCGTTCTTTGCCGAATGTCTTCCCCCCCCTCTGTCTCCCATTCTTCCTTTCTCTCTCTCTCTCTCTCTCTCTCTCTCTCTCTCTCTCTCTCTTTTATTGGTTTTTATTACCGGGCGGTAATAAAAACCAATACAAAAATCGACCAAAAACATAATTAAATCTTTTTTTTAAAGAAAACTCCATTATTTCTTGAGCCGAAATGCCAGCTATGTTCGCAGATAGCCATAGAGATAGCCGTGTGGGAGGAGCTCGGTGGAGGTCTGTGCCACGCTAATTGGTGACCACCGTAGGGCCTCGTGGGCCAGTCATTATGTTTATTGAATCATCTCGTCTATATTCCTCAGGGGATTTCTGAAGTTACAAGATGTAGTTAACTGTGTCCTTCTTTTTCCAGGGAGAAAACAGCTCCCTCTGTGTGAACAAGTATGGGAAAGTTGGTTAAAGTTCAAATGTGTATGGTTTTCAATGAAATTCTTTTTGTTTGAATTTTGCCCATGAAACATATCTTAACGTGGTCACACTGACTCACAGTGTGAGTGAGTTTCATTGACCAATGTAGCAGCAGTGCAGAGATATTCCATTCTAAAATGTCAAAGAGAGGCTCGTGTGTGCTACAGCTGCATGAGATGATAAGGTAGCAGTCCCTATAAGACAAGGTATTGCTATTTTTTCCACTCCAATCTATCATTTCACGATGCTGTAATGAACACAACACAAGGATCACTGGTGGCCATATTCAAACAAATGTTTTCTCTTTAACTGTGAAACTAAATTAATGTGTACAAAACGGTTTAGTGTTTTTGGATATGTGTGAGATTATGTGCAAAATAAATCAGCATTGTTTTGGAGCAAAACAAGAAATCATGCACATTGTAGCTTTTAAGTAATAAGATCGCTGTTATAGCTGTCACTGTTACTGACTTGTACACAGTTCTGACCTGCACATACCATTGATTTGCACACAGTACATGTATAAAGTATATTAAATATCTGCTATATTTAAATATTTCTTGCACACAGTACACATATCATTTACATTTTACAATGTATATTTTATACTTGCTATTTAATTTGTTAATACTATGCTGCTATTTTAATATTCTACACTATTGTTATTGTCTGTGATGTTGCTGCTTGGCAACATCCTCCACTGTAAAAAGTCAGGCATGTGACAAATAAACTTGAAACTTAAAACTGTCAAACTACATCATCCAAGAGTGTCGTTTGTACAACCGGCTTGATCAGTAGTGAACAGTGATGGGAATAACGGCACTATAAGTAACTTCGTTACTAACGGCGTTCGTTTTTTCAGTAACGAGTAATCTAACGGATTACTCTTCCAATCTTAATAACGTCGTTACCGTTACTACAAAAAAATGCGGCGCGTTACTATGAATGAACCTGTTTCTTTCATCAGACATATCTCTGCGCCGAGAGGCAATAATAGTTCTTCCTTGTTTAGTGGACAGTGCGCGAGCCAAGCATACATGCTGACGATTGGCTGAGGTTGAATACAATGTCATGGTAAGCCAATCAGAGGTGGAGGTGGGCGGGTGTCTAAAGCATCCAGAGTCTGACACACAGCGCGACAAGACAAGCGATCACTGATCAGTGATCAGTCAGCATGAAAGCGCGGTCCGTGTAGTGTACGTTTTGAGCTCAAAAACGAATCCAACGAACAACACAAGAGACTCGTCAACATGAGACTGCGGGTCCATGAGCGTTTTGTGTTCACTCTTTGCAGCGCAGGGCACTGAGTGGCCCTACTGCAGTGCTGACAGCCTTATCAACAGTGATGCACTTCCTGGTTTAATAGGCTTGAAGCCTTCAGGTGCTCAGAGATATAATATATCTGTATGTCATGCATGTCTTAAATGTAATGATTAGATTAGTTTAGATGATTCGATTAGATTCTTATATCTGTATGTTGTGTATGTCATTGATTGATTGATTGAAAAGTTTATTAACAGATTGCAGAATGGGTACAGTACAGTACAGCTCAATACATACAATTGTTAAGGGGATGCAGACCAGAGAAAGACTTTCGTCATAAATGTCATGAATTGAAAATGGGGGACCCTGATGTAAACAAGACGAAACTCTTTCTCTGGTCTGCATCCCCTTAACAATTGTGTGTATTGAGCCGTACTGTATTGTACCCATTCTGAAATCTGTTAATTAAAATGTTCAATCAATCAGTATATATTTGTTATTTATTTTTGGTATAGTGCTTAACAAGCATAATTTAATGTTGCCCAGTTGTGGCCTGTTGAGGGGCAATACATATCAAAAGTTCCAAAACATCTATTCTGTTTGTATTTGTATGATCCACTATATAAACATAGTAATTATAATATCTACATAGCCTACATGGCATTTGATTGGAGGCTAGTCTCACTTTGTCCCACAGCAACATTAAAATAGTTTAGATTTGTGTATGTTGTTTATGTAAAAAAAAAACTTGAAAGTAACGCAATAGTTACTTTCTGAAGTAACTAGTTACTTTTATAATTTGTAACTGAGTAAGTAATTTAGTTACTTTTTGGAAGAAGTAACTAGTAACTGTAACTAGTTACTTTTTTAAAGTAACTTGCCCAACACTGGTAGTGAAGCCGTGCTGAGTGCTGGCAGCAGGATGAGGTCTTTAGAAAGTCAGGCTCTAGACGCCGACACAGAAAAACGATGACGTCTTCTTAATAACCCTGACAACAACACGGACACTCAGCGGCCCACCGGCACCGGGCTCCATTTGGACCGAGCAGGTGAAATCATGTGAATGAAACCTTCAGTCCCAGTCAGGCCCCAGGGGCTGTTTACTTCCGTATCGGTGAATAAACCATGGTAATAAAAAGAAAAACCGTGTGGCAGACGCAAGACAGGTTTAGCACCAGTATATTATGTTTTATTTAGTTATATTTTGTCAGAAATGTCAGAGTAATGGCCATATTCAGTTAATTTACACTTATATAGTAATTTAGCTGTAACGCTTTTATCCAAAGCAACTTACAAGTTATGTACAACAAGTCAGCATGAAGGGTACAACTCTTTCAGCTGAGTAACATTGTTCGTCAAACAGTGTGTAGCTTGGGTGCTACAGACTTCAGTGTATAGTAGTAAAGACATATTAGCATAGTAGGTAGTAATATAGGCAAGGTCGATTCCTAAGTAGCAGTGTGCATTCTCTTTTTTTTTTATCTACTTTTTCTCCCCAATTTTGTATTATCCAATTCTACCCTCCCCTGTCTCGAACGTTGCTAGACTATGCCTCCCACTGGTCGGCTGCAATGTGGACGAAGCCTTGCATCACGTGTCCCCTCCGGTACACGAGGAGGCAGCCGTCGCATCTTTTCACCTGTACAGCGCAATCTCTCAGCGGCGAGGAGTCACGCGTGGGAGGCTCACGCTGCCCCCGTTGCTTCCTGATCCTGCTGTACAGGCGCACCAACCGACCTGTAGGAGTCGCTGTCCACAACGTCCGATCCCCACCCACCGGCTTTCCCACCCTCTAACACTAGCCAATTGTATTAGTATGAACGACCAGCCATGCCGGAAGCAACGCCGAGAGCTGGGCTCGAACCCAGCATCTCCTGCGTTAGTGGCGAGCGCCTTGCCCACTGCGCCACTTAGCCGCCCTCATTCTCTTAATTATTATTAAGTTAAGTTCAATTGGAATGAGCAGAAGATATTTGATGTCCCTTTTTTATACACATTCTAGCCTATTATAGAAACTACAAGCGATTACAGGACAACATGGAAAGTGACAAAAGACTACGTCTCCCAGAGGTCTATAGGGTGATGGTGGAGTATGTGATCTTCAGTGGGCGCGATACACAGCGGAGAAGTGGAAAACACTATACGCACATTCCAAAGCGTGAAACACTGACCCTGTTTACACGCCAGCGCTACTCTGATTACTGTGAATAACCAGATTATCACCTTAGCGTGATTAAGATAATCCGACTAAGGCGTTGAACGTGACAGTTATGACAGTGCGGGCGGGGGGAATCGCCTTAATCAGGTTTCTAATCGAATTATATTAAGTGCGCGACGTGTAAATGGGGTCACTGTCGTATCGGTTTGGGGAAATGTATCCGTCGGCGGGTCCCGTTTGATATTACGGTGAACCCACCACAAACAAATCTATTTACTGTACAGGAAACACTGGCAGATAACAATGCGTTGACTTGGGCGCATGTATTGTGGCCCTAATGAGATGTCACGGTCCTCATCTACCCACAAAGCAGGAAGGCAGACAATGAAGGAAGGGTTCTATTGACGTGGACCCCAGCCAGCAGCTCCCCCTGCCATTTCCTCAGTGTCAGCAATTACCAACGTAAAGGCTGAAAACAAACAGGGTTTTTTTGCCCACTCCTCCACAAGGAGTCGACAGAACGATCATCTGTCTGCAGGGAAACAACATGTTGAGACCCCATACGGCTTGGCTGGCTGGCTGGCGGGGAGCTCAGCAGCGCTGCTGTCGGAACCACGCAAAGACGGAACTGTGGGTGCTTTGTTTCTCTTATCTCCCCCCCAACCCCTGTTTACGTTAACCTTCTGAGTCTCTGGGTATGTTTAAACCCTTCGGTTTGTCGACCTGTAAATAACACAGTTTTCTGAATGACTCAAAAGTTGACCTTTTGGGGAATGAAGAGGTCTAGCTATGGGACATGGAATAATCAGGGATATAATCTACTGGTCTAGGAATCTTAAGGATTCCATAGAGGATTTTGCCTCAAGGTGTTTAACCCACTCTAGTCATGGCTAGTAAGGACTAGTGTTCTACTACTTCATGAATGGAGAGAAATACATATGTAGCCAATTTGACCAGGTCAGTCTTGCAAAAGAGATCTTGATCTCAATCCCTTACAAAAAAGAAGCATTGTGGTAATTCTGTTGAAATACCTGACCCACCAGATGGTCTGTTACACACAGCCACCTGGGAAGTCCTACTTTGAAACAGTTTGGAATAGGACCAGCAATTTAAAAGAAATCCTTGGCAGATCATTTTCCCGTAGCCGCCAGTAGTTCCTCAAAGGACAGTGATTGGTCCAAACCACTGTGGTCTGGGCACAAGCTCATAATTTGAAGCCTGACAAGATGGATTATCCTGTGATTTCTTGATCTCATGGAGCCAGCTGTTGTGCAAGGTTAATTTCCGTTATGTTTTTGGTGAAATATTTGGATTAAAATAGGATTATACCATGGTAATATTATTATAAAAAATTTTAATCCTCTTTTTCTCCGCCTGATTTTTCTATGCTTTTCTCCCCATCCCAATGTAGTCGTTATGCCAATTCCCCCCCTCCCCTACCTGGTTGTTGTGCGCATGTTCCCCCTACTGGTCGGTACAAGGGAACCCTGAAGTCTACCACATGCTTCCTCCGACACATGCGGAGACAGGCAGCGGCTCTCTTTTCACCTGGCAGCGAGGACTCTCATTGGTGAAGTGTAACGCGTGGGAGGTCACGCTGCCTTCACCACTTCCTGCCTTTCGCTGAGCAGGCGCCCAGACCTGACCTGTAGGTGTCGCTGTCCACAACGCCAGATTACCACCCACGACTTCCCTCCCGCTAACTCAGCCAAACGAGTTAATATGACGATCGGCCACGATCGGCCCAAGCTGCAGGCAATGCTGACTCCGGGAGTCGAGACCGCAGCCTCTTGCATTGGTGATGAGCACAATCTCCGCTACGTCACCCGATCGCCCCTTACCATGGTAATATTTAAAGGGGAACTCCACTATTTTGGGAAATTAGCTTATTTAACATCTTCCCTGGAGTTAGACAAGAAGATACATACCTTTTTTGTCTCTGTGCGTGCATTTTAGCTTTGGGAATAGACGCTCCGTTAGCATAGCTTAGCTTCATCACTGGAAGTGAGGCAGGACAGTAGCCTTACAGTGCCTTACAGTGTATTGCAAGGTCTGACATTGACCAAATTTGATATGCATGACCTTGGTGGGCTCTAGGTCAACTCCTGAAAAGGGGGTCAATGTCAGACCTTGCAATCAAAAGTTAGGGGGCGCACTGAAATTATGGCAAGGGTTATTAGCCCCCTAACTTTTGATTGCAAAGTCTGACATTGACCCCCTTTGCAGGAGTTGACCTAGAGCCCACCAAGGTCATGCATATCAAGTTTGGTCAATGTCAGACCTTGCAATACACTGTAAGGCACTGTAAGGCTACTGTCCTGCCTCACTTCCAGTGATGAAGCTAAGCTATGCTAACGGAGCGTCTATTCCCAAAGCTAAAATGCACGCACAGAGACAAAAAAGGTATGTATCTTCTTGTCTAACTCCAGGGAAGATGTTAAATAAGCTAATTTCCCAAAATAGTGGAGTTATCCTTTAAGTACAAAAGCTGCGCCGTTGTGATACATGACCTTTAACACTATAGGGACCAGCCACGAGTTAACTCGTGTTTCGGTGCCATGCGTTGTGGACCAGAGCCACGAGTTAACTCGTGGCAAGTTGTTATTGTTTTATTCCATATTAATAACGCTATTAACGTCCCCGATCGACTTGCAGGACCTACCCGCATATTTGATTTTCGAAACATGCAATACCGGCCAGATCCGCTTAGGGGCGCCATCGCTCCACTGCAGTATCATTGAGGGCGATTGAAAGAAAACATTTTTTACTGTCTGTGGGCGTTTCATATGAGCCTCGATCCTAGCCGAACATACTCCATCTTTGATCCCGTTACCGAACGCAGATTTCAGCCTGGAATAATGGGATTTATGATCAACCAATGGACATATCGATCTACCAGATTCCGATGACTAATGACGAAATGCTGCCGGCGATCACATGGGCTGACGGTAGGATACTATTCCCCCAAATTACAGCTGGATTGGACATTGTTTTAAAATGCAACGTGATCGATCAGTGAAAATCGCTACTTGAACGCACACTGTATTGCTAATCAATAATAGTAATCGGCGTCCCCCGCCGCCCCCATTTCATCCATAGATGCTCTGTAATAGTCCGGATGCTATGCAGTTTGTTTTATTTCATTTCGTATATATACAGCAGAAATGGCGTTTGATATAACGTGACTAGCCTTTAGCCTATTATCTAGCTCCCCAGAAAAAAGACTAGGTGAAAACTGCGATAAACCTTATATTCACGGCGCTATAAAATTACAACCAACCGATGGATTTTTATTTTCTTTAAGCCATTATGAAGGCACGGTTTATGCACTCAAGTGACAATGAGAATGGACAGATAGCAATACTATAAAGTATATATATAGCTGTTAGAAAGTACATCGGTTTGTTGACAAAGCGTTGTCCTCCAGCCATATATTACACTGCAAGCCGTGGTCGTCAATGTGTTAATATAGCAGTCTCATTGTAAATTGTATGTTAAAGCTGAAATTACTATCAAACTACAGTACTAGGATACTTTTTTGCATGGGAATGAAACTAATAGAAAAACAAAGGCTAGACATTATTTATGTTGTGTATCACAGCAGAATCAGTTGGTGATGTTTTCTAGCTGTTTCTTATAGAGGCATTGATGCATTAGGGACAGTTTGAGTCATTCAAATACAGCTGCAACTTGACCCAGATAGTGAGGACCGTCACATCTGAGATTCACTAATGGTGGTAACACGCATACGTTAGGAATAGTGCTGTACCTCACATACTGTGTAATGTATGGCTTATGGTAATCATCACACAGCTGTGTAAATCTTAGTTTAGACAATTGGGACTAGATATTGTGAAACCTGACCAATCAGAAATACTGTCCCGTGCACGGCTGCTTGGATTAATTCTATTGATATCGAAATAAAAGATATGAGTCATTATTGAATAACTGTAATTTTCTCTAATGCATTTCAATGGTGGCTAATTGTATTCAGACCTCTTTATCTTCCTTTGGCATAGTCTATATACCACAGATGAAGTACTCATACTCTATATACCACAGAGATAGTACTCATACTCTATTATACACACACTGTACCACAGAGAAAGTGCATGTGACGTAACAGGTCACAGGCATGACACTTTCACATGCCTTTTAATGTCACCAAGTCAAGTTATTAATCCCCTTGGAGGAAATTCATGACGAATGCTTTGCATCTATGACTGTGTGTCCTTGTTATTGTACGGCCTGAAAGGATCCATCCTGAATGTGCCTTTTACGTTTGTTTTTAATCGTTTTTTAACGAGGACAGGGTTGATGATGATTAGTCCGCCCCTGCCAAATATGTATAAATATCGACAGACAGACAAGTTCAGAGGTGCACACGAGCAAAGCTGTTGTTTCTGGGAACACAGAACGTCAGCTACACAGTAGGTTCTAATTAAACAGACAGCAATGGACAGCAATACGCTGCCGCTACCAAAGCATTCATCAATGTCTTCCAAAGCGTTGGGCGCCCTCGGCATAACTGAATAACAGGCCTGTGTGACTCAGCATCCCGCTCTCTTAATGTCTTGACACACATTTGCCTTTTCTGGTCAATGGTTTCCTGTCCTCTGCATCACTCCGCTCCATTATGCTCCTCTGAAGGGTAGAATCAACGTTTCACTTCAGGATGAGATTTAAAAAATCTAATAAAACTACTTTATACTTTACTTTACTTTACTTTATAAAGATACTTTAATGATTGCCGGTAGGATGGCTGGCCTAATGACGTGCTGTGTGTTATTATTTAAGGTATAACCCATTATGAAAGTTATTATCTTAAAAGCTTTTGTTTACAATTGGTCTTCCTCAGCAGGGAAGATCCCAGACAACCCTTCACCTCTGTTTTCTCTGGGACTCATCTTGACTAATGTTATCATCTGTATAACATTAATAATTCATAGAAAAGTATATATAGTAAGTAATAACTCATTGCAAAGTTGGGTATGTGCCCGAAAAAAATTATCCAGGACAAAACGTCTTGGACACGTATATGTAAAAGACATATTAGCCACATACCCAACTGTACATTTCTCATGAGAAATATTATTAAACAGTCTTGTTTCCTATCCTTAGCTCATATACTTCATTTGGATATGACCCCTCAGCAGGTGACACCCATTTTGGAAGATAATTCTCCTCCATTTTCTCCGGATTTCACAATTCAACCCATTAGTCACATAAGAGATTAGCCACAGCTGGGTCAGTCTGCAGCCAGTGCTTGTGTGTGTAGTCGTTGATATAATCCAATAAAAATTGTCGGCTTGCAAACCAGCTCCATGGCCAGTTATTATATAGCAAATAGCAATACGTGACAGTAAAGCAGCACGGTGATATGTAGTCAAATTTAGTCATTTAATAGTCTTTGTAGTTTTTGTCGACTAATCGATTAGTTGATTTTAATCGACAAATCTGTATAATTGCATTTCCCACGTGCAGTCATGCAGAAAGACCTCTTTAAATCTCATGCTTACCTGGCTGAAATGTTGTCAATTCGTATATATATATATATTTTTAAATATCAACATGGTAAAAATCATAAAAATAGACTATAACCAATCGACTTGGTCTACTAAAACCAAAATTACAGATTATTAATTGATGAATCAACTAAAAGGGAGAAGCCCTACTGAATCCTGTATAGTATTAGCAGAGTTTACATTTCTCATTGCTGCTATCAGATGGAAACTCCAACACCTCTATAAGGTCAACTTTGCAGAAATTCAA
>NC_140172.1:108686046-108687684 GCF_963971535.1 Notolepis coatsorum | reverse complement strand
CAACTCAGCACAACTCAGCCCAACTCAGCCCAACTCAGCCCAACTCAGCACAACTCAGCCCAACTCAGCACAACTCAGCCCAACTCAGCCCAACTCAGCTCAACCCAACTCAACCCAACTCAGCCCAACTCAGCCCAACTCAGCCCAACTCAGCCCAACTCAGCTCAACCCAACTCAGCCCAACTCAGCTCAACCCAACTCAGCCCAACTCAGCCCAACTCAGCTCAACCCAACTCAGCCCAACTCAGCCCAACTCAGCTCAACCCAACTCAGCCCAACTCAGCCCAACTCAGCTCAACCCAACTCAGCCCAACTCAGCCCAACTCAGCACAACTCAGCCCAACTCAGCCCAACTCAGCCCAACTCAGCACAACTCAGCCCAACTCAGCACAACTCAGCCCAACTCAGCCCAACTCAGCCCAACTCAGCCCAACTCAGCTCAACTCAGCCCAACTCAGCTCAACCCAACTCAGCCCAACTCAGCCCAACTCAGCCCAACTCAGCTCAACCCAACTCAGCCCAACTCAGCCCAACTCAGCCCAACTCAGCTCAACCCAACTCAACTCAGCTCAACCCAACTCAGCCCAACTCAGCCCAACTCAGCCCAACTCAGCTCAACCCAACTCAGCCCAACTCAGCTCAACTCAACTCAGCCCAACTCAGCCCAACTCAGCCCAACTCAGCTCAACTCAACTCAGCCCAACTCAGCTCAACTCAACTCAGCCCAACTCAGCCCAACTCAGCCCAACTCAGCTCAACTCAACTCAGCCCAACTCAGCTCAACTCAACTCAGCCCAACTCAGCCCAACTCAGCCCAACTCAGCTCAACTCAACTCAGCCCAACTCAGCTCAACTCAACTCAGCTCAACTCAGCTCAACTCATCTCAACTAAGCCAAACTAGAAGTGACATACTTTTTGTTGTTGCAACAATTCATTTCATGAAAGTGCAGTTTTCCAATATCAAACACCAGCATTGGGCACTGATCACCGTACATCTGGATCTCGATCAGAGTGTACTTAACATGAAACGCTTAAACAAACAGTGAACGTACTGTATCATGCTGTAAAATATATGACTTGGTACGTAGGGAATAGGGCTCCATAAATCAGAACTATCCCTTCGTCGCGACACGTTGAAACAAAAGCACGGTCGTTATGGCGATGCTGAGCGAGGCGAGACAGAGGGGAGCATTTTCATTGGTGAGACCTTCAGTAGCGAACTGCACGGCCGCTTCAAAGCCTCTTCAAACCCACTTAGAGAGCAGCAGCTGGAGATGCTCTGCTTTTGGCAAGCCGGACATAAATTACACACATACGTACAGTACAGTAGGCACACACACACACATGCATGCACACCACACACACATGCATGCACACCACACACACATGCACGCACACACACATATACACAGACATAGACACACACTCACTCACACTGGATTGCCTGCCTTTGCTTCGTTCTAGTACGTGTTGTCCTTTAAATTGTAACCCGTCTGTCTACAAAACGAACCCCCCCCCCCCCCCCCCCCCCCCCGCCGTGACCTTTGATGCCAAGATGTTACGACAACTACATTTCCCACATGAAAGAGGTAGCCACACACTCCAAACTCCGACGCAAGAATAGATTTATATGGCTA
>NC_140172.1:108678546-108681046 GCF_963971535.1 Notolepis coatsorum | reverse complement strand
ACACTGGGGGGGGGGGGGGGGGGTCAAGTCAAGTCAAGAGTTTTAATTGTCACGGCATACAAGTATACAATGAAATGCGGGTGGTCTTGCCCGCAACGATGTGCAATACAGTGTTACAACATATAATAGAATCCAATAAAAAAACAACATTGTGCAATAAACAGGTAACAGGTAACATGGTGTGACATCTCGGTATCTGTACATAGTTATTTACAGAGCATATAGGACATGCTAGGTAGCTAGTGCAATACACTGTTCCTGTTATTCTAATTTAAAGTGGCCTTTCCTTTTGGCCATAAGTGTGCGGCATTAGTGTGTGCCCGCTCATGTTAAAGTGTTAAGTGGCTGCTAGTGTGTGAGCGTGCACAGCGTGCGTGTCGTGTGTGTGTTCATGTGTGCTTGTGTGTGGATAGTTCAGTGTTCTGTGGCACTCAATGTTCATTGTTCAGGGCTCTGATGGCCTGGGGGAAGAAGCTGAGCCTAAGCCGCTCTGTCCTAGTAGCTGGGGTTCGCAGGCGTCTGCCTGACCTCAGCAGCTGGAACAGGCTGTTATTGGGGTGGTGAGGGTCTTTCATTATCCTGCAGGCTCTGGATTTGCACCTCTTGTTGTATAGAACCTGCAGGGGAGGTAGTGCAATACCCGTGGTACGCTCGGCTGAGCGCACCACTCTCTGTAGGGCCTTCTTGTCTTGTGCCGTGCTGTTTCCATACCAGGCAGTGATGTTTCCGGTCAAGATGCTCTCTACAGCTCCTGAGTAGAAGGACTGGAGTATCTTCCCCGATACTCTGAACTTCCTTAACTGTCTCAGGTGGTAGAGGCGCTGTTTTGCCTTCTTTACTACTGTGTCTATGTGTGTTGACCATGTCAGATCCTCTGAGATGTGGACCCCCAGGTACTTAAAGCTGCTCACCCTGTCCACGGTAGCCCCGGGTATAAACCATAACCCATCCCACCCACCAATCTGTCTCTCTTTACTCTCTCTCCTTGTTCTTTTATCTTACAACCTAGAAATGTCATATCTATTTGACTGTCTTTATATCTATCTATCTATCTATCTATCTATCTATCTATCTATCTATCTATCTATCTATCTATCTATCTATCTATCTATCTATCTATCTATCTATCTATCTATCTATCTATCTATCTATCTATCTATCTATCTATCTATCTATCTATCTATCTATCTATCTATCTATCTATCTATCTATCTATCTATCTATCTCTATCTATTTATCTATCTATCTATCTATCTATCTATCTATCTATCTATCTATCTATCTATCTATCTATCTATCTATCTATCTATCGCATTATGTAAAATATATGTGCTGTGTTGTGCTGTGTTGTGTTGTGCTGTGTTGTGCTGTGCTGCTGTGTTGTGCTGTGTTGTGTTGTGCTGTGTTGTACTGTGTTATGTTGTGTTGTGTTGTGTTGTGCTGTGTTGTGCTGTGCTATGTTGTGCTGAGTTTTGTTGTACTGTATTGTGTTGTACTGTATTGTGTTGTACTGTATTGTGTTGTACTGTATTGTAGTGAGTTGTGTTGTGTTGTGTTGTACTGTATTGTAGTGAGTTGTGTTGTGTTGTGTTGTGCTGTATTGTACTGAGTTGTGTTGTGTTGTGTTGTGCTGTATTGTACTGAGTTGTGTTGTGTTGTGTTGTGCTGTATTGTACTGAGTTGTGTTGTGTTGTGTTGTGCTGTATTGTACTGTGTTGTGTTGTGTTGTGTTGTGCTGTATTGTACTGAGTTGTGTTGTGTTGTGTTGTGCTGTATTGTACTGTGTTGTGTTGTGTTGTGCTGTATTGTACTGAGTTGTGTTGTGTTGTGTTGTGCTGTATTGTACTGTGTTGTGTTGTGTTGTGCTGTATTGTACTGAGTTGTGTTGTGTTGTGTTGTGTTGTGTTGTGCTGTGTTGTGCTGTGCTGTGCTGTGTTTGCTGGAGAGTGCAGCACCAATGCTAAAGCTTGTTAGTTTCAAAAATAGCCTTGACTGGCTGCCCTGGAGCAGAGGACCAGTACCAGATGTGCTCTGCTCTGCCAGGATGCTGCACACACACACACACACACGCACGCACATGCACAAACATACACATGCACACACACACACACACACACACACACACACACACACACACACACACGCACACACACACAAACTCATATACACAAGCACCTATACACAGTTATGTGCAAATATTTCAATGTGGCATGACCTGTTCTAGCTAGACTTTACACAAACATACCCTAGCTAGATTAAAGGCACAGGGACCAAAGTATCATGAAGTAAGAGACAATAGTAAGACCTAGGACTGTCCTGGACTAAAGAGACGTAGAAAAACATGAGTAAGACCTAGGACTGTCATATAAAGAGACAATAGTAAGACCTAGGACTGTCATATAAAGAGACAATAGTAAGACCTAGGACTGTCATATAAAGAGACAATAGTAAGACCTAGGACTGTCATATAAAGAGACAATAGTAAGACCTAGGACTGTCA
>NC_140172.1:108491046-108676046 GCF_963971535.1 Notolepis coatsorum | reverse complement strand
CGTCACCTCACCTGACTGATGCATATCTCGGTTTCCCTTACTCACCCCCCGACTGCCTCCCCTCCCCTACTGGCTCCTGTATTTTGGTGTCTGTTACTGTGGCTCTATGTTCTTGTGTATTCATATTGTTCCCTGTTTCCCTGTGGTTCTATGTTTCTTTGTTTCTTTGTTTTTCTTTTTGCCTATTGTCAGCGACTTCGGGTCATTGAGAAGCGCTTTACAAAATAAATGTATTATTATTATTATTATTATTATTATTATTATTATTATTATTATTATTATTATTATTATTATTATTATTATTATTATTATTATTATATAACACCTACTGGAGGACTTTTCCTTCACTGTTCAAAAACAAACACCTTGTTAGCTTTGTTGCTATATGTCTCATTGAAACCAGTGGGCACGTCTATAGGTTCCAACAGATACGTTTGGGAATAAGATACTAGTCACTACCGGAACATGATAACAACATCGACAATATGCTTTCACACTAAGTAAGTATCGGTCACAATTACATCCTTTTGCAGAGGGCAATCAATTAGGCCATTAGGATCGATTAGTATTCGATTAGTCTGCTAGCTCCTATGCTTAGTAGTCGACTGTGAACTTCTGTTGCGGACAGTCCTGGTATCCATATACACATAATTGATATGATACCAAGAAAACAAAGGCTTAAGATCTACTGTCTTTAAGCTGATTGAAAACACAACTATATTTTGTTCTATATACTGTAAGGTCAAGCTGGGGGGGCATGTCCAGGGGAGCGGGTAGGGGGGGTAGGAAATATAGGCTGCGGTCCATTGACTTCCAATGATAATCCAGTAAGAGTTCAGACTGGGAGAGGTAGCTTTAGATCTGATGGCTTTTATCCAATCGAGCAAATCGGCCAAAACAACATTAAATCCAATTTGAGAGAGAAGCTGTTATCTTTCTGTCAATACCTGCTATCGCAGCTATACGTTGTGCAAGAGGTTGCTGGAACTAGTGTGTAATGGCAGGTTGGGCTGTGATTAGATTAGATTAGATTAGATTAGATTCGATTCGATTCGATTCGATTCGATTCAAATGTATTGTCATTATACAGCACAAGTACAGTACAACGGAAAGAAATGTGCATCCAACCAGAATGCAAATGTAACAGTAAAGTGCAATAGTAATATAAAATGTACAGGATTAAACTGGGTATAAAATGTACAAATGAGTACTACTGGGTGTAGTGCTAATCAGATGTATGTACAGAGTTGTAATATTAATATGTACAGTGATACAGGTATAACGACAGTATGGTAGTCATACTGGCCAGCAGCGTAACTAGTAAGAGTAGGTAGGGATATGTACAGATAATATATAGTATCTACAGATATGTAAGAGGATTATGTGCAGGTATGTACAGACAGATGTGGATATATATATATATGGTAAGAATAAATATATACGGTACAGCATTATTGTACATGCTATCATACAGAGTTATATGTGGCCCGACTGATACCAGTGTTGATCAACACTAATGTTGAGAGGAAACTACAATTAACCAACACAATTGCAGATCCAAAAAATATATAATTTCGTCGTTGCACAAAATATTTCTGCTCAAATTGGCACTCAGGGAGTGCCAATCCCTCCATAAACTGCAGATGGTCCAAAACTCAGCCGCCCGCCTCCTCACTAACACCCGGTCCCGCGAACACATCACTCCTGTCCTCCACTCTCTCCACTGGCTCCCGATCAAGGAACGGCGCATTAACTTAATTAACAAAACACTACTCCTCACCTTCAAAGTCCTCCATAGCCTGGCCCCCCTATCTGACTGACCTCCTTCTCCCCTACTGCCCCACCCGTTCCCTCTGGTCCTCTTCCACTCTTTCCCTCACTGTCCCGTCATCCAAACTCAAAGGTTTTGGTGACCGGGCATTCTCACGAGCTGCACCCCGACTCTGGAACTCCCTCCCTCAGACCATCAGAGACTCTCCCTCACTCTCCACCTTCAAATCCAGACTCAAAATCCTACCTGTTCTCCCAAGCATTCAACCTTCCTTACCCATAACCACCCTCCTCCAACTCGCCACCATTTCCCCTGCCCCACGTTCTCTCCTCTCCTGCCCCCCCCCCCCCCCCCACCCCCCTTGGTTTTCCCTTACTCTCCTCCCGACTGTCTCCCCTACTCACTCCCGTATTTGTTATCCGTTACTCGTGGTTTTATGTTCCTGTGTATTTCTTATGTTTCCCTGTGGTTCTATGTTTCTTTGTTTTCTTTGTTTCTTTGTTTGCCTATTGTCAGCGACTTTGGGTCTTTGAAAAGCGCTATACAAAATAAATGAATTATTATTATGAATTATTATTATTAATTGTGAAAAAGAGCTAAAATAAAAAGAAATGTTGTGCTAATTTCATTGATACATTATTAGATAAATACATGAGATACTGTACTATGTGAAGGGCATGTTGGCAAATAGTATGAATCTCTTCATTCCTGAAAAGCTGGCTTTTTATAGAAACAGGTATTTTTCTTCAACAGGAATGACGTGTTTAACACACACACACACACACACACACACACACACACACACACACACACACACACACACACACATACACACACACACACACACACACACACACACACACAAAGAGAGGGGTTTCCACTCTTAGTATTAGTTGTCTATTCACCAGCAACCTTGAGCATATCAGTAGGGAGGCCAACATGATAGTCTCTTACACTATCACTGTCTGGCTTGCTTTTCACACACACAGACACACACACACGCACGCACGTACGCACGCACGCACGCACGCACGCACACACACACACACACACACACACACACACACACACACACACACACACACACACACACACATGCGTCAAGACACACGCACGCACACACACTGTCATTCCACAAGACATTACACCATCAGTAAAACCACTTTACCTCATCACATTTGTCTTCAATTCAATAAACATTTCTGAAGGTATGCAGCATGTGTTTGGTGTGTGCCCGTGTGTGTGCATCTGTGTGCGTGTGTGTGTGTGTGTGTGTGTGTGTGTGTGTGTGTGTGTGTGTGTGTGTGTGTGTGTGTGTGTGTGTGTGTGTGTGTGTGTGTGTGTGTGTGTGTGTGTGTGTGTGTGTGTGTGTGTGTGTGTGGGCACCATATGATGACACTTGGCATATCTCTCTCCATTAAGCATCCTGTCTAGATCAGGAGTCGTGCCTGCAGTGTAGTTAGAAATGCATTCCTTCAAGAGAAGTGACATTTAAAACCTGCCAGTAATGAGGCCGTGGCAGTCTGGCAGTGTGTCGCTTGGACCAACCATCAAAGGACCAGAATCCATCCAAGTGAAGGGCGTCCAATTGAGTTTTTGACCACCGGTTGGTGAAATCCACACCATAGAGGACAGTGGGACAAAAGGGGTCCTTGAAAAATAGTGTATCACATGTTCTTCCAGCATGTGCACGATTGGTCTGTAATAGATGCACTTGAGACATCTTCAGAGCTACTGACGAGGTAAGTCTGTTTCAACACAAAAGCATCCAGTGGCGATAAAGGACACAACAAACGGTGCACTCCTTTAAAAGTGTCTTACTGTCCACTTGGCTGTATGTCACATGAAGTAGCCCAGGCCTCCAGACTGTCTCTTTGGCAGCAGGGAGCAAACAGTGGAGGCCGTTCCTTTTCCAAAGAAGGATTTTTAACGCAGAGTCCGGTGTTCTGGCTCTCTTTTGTACACCGAGGGGGAGAGCCAGGCTCCACGGCTGAACAAACCAAAAGCTTTTGTGCACAGGAAGATGGGGCTGAAAAGAAAACTAAAAGAAAACATTGCTTCTTCCCTGTCCTTATTAATTGCAGACTACCTACTGTATATTTCAAGCTGCTTGTTCTTGGGCTATTGACTGGACACTGTTTTAGTACTATTCTTTTTGACTACTAGTTTAATTTGAGCATGTCAAATGTTCCTTCCAATCCTTAGATCTGAACCCCTGTGGCCTCTACCCTGTGCATTTTGTGCATGACAGTAGCTCACGAGGTAGAACAGCCGTCTGGTAATCCGGTTCCCGGTTCGATTCCCGCTCCTCCTGGGCAGCGTGTCGAAGTGTCCTTGAGCAAAACACTTAACCCCTCCTGATGAGCAGGTTGGCACCTTGCATGGTTGCCCCCGCCGTCTGTTTATGAATGTTTGAGTGAATGAGTCAAATGTGAGGAACAAATTGTAAAGCACTTTGGATAAAAGCAAGCACTACATAAATGCACCATTTACCATTTTCATATAAACGTTCTAAACTCACAGAGGGAGAATCTGTCCGTGTTAAGAACACAAACGTCTTTGGAAGCATTTAGAAGTTTAGAAAACACACTCGGCTCCGAGCTAGACGTTACAGAGTGGCTCGATGAAAATCCCTCCATCTTCTTTATCCCATAGTTCATGGCTCCCCGATGGCCCAGTGGAATTTAACCTGTGTCTGTTTTCTAGCTCTGAGCTCCCGGAGAAGAAAGGATCACTTATTAAAGACGAGGGAAGCTCTTCCAGGATGAGTTGGTGTTTTAGGGTCTCCGTCCAACATTTTCAGAGGACGCTCTTGCCACGAAGCCAAAGGTGTTCTGTTAAAGACAAAGCCCACGATTCATTGGAAGCAAAGTAATGTTGGCTCTATAAATCAATCGTCGCTTCCCAGATAAAATCTCTGGTCCCGAGAGGGACAGAGAGCGGAATTCAAATAGAGAATATGACAACTATCATAGGATGAATCTAACACCATCTGATGTTGTTTTTACCATATGGTGTATATTATATTCACACACATTCTTGAAGAGTTCGATCTGTATAAGTAAAATAAACTATGTGAAACTTTTCTAATCCGTTGTAAATCTTTAAAAAGATATGTTTTATTCCGGTGTTCACAAACATTACCAACACAAACAGTAACAAATTACAGGATGTATTATTGTCATAAAAACACATATTTACCTTATCGTCTAATGTTATTCTAAGTGTCTAAGAGTATCAAGAGGTTTGTAAACTAGCTGGAGAATAAAAACAGGTCTCCATCTTGTTTCTAGTGCTGGGCCTATCCATTAGTCTGTGTTACGTTAAATCAGCGACTGGGCCTTTAAACGAAACACCCTACAATATCAAACAGGCATACATCTTTAGTATGTGGGAATTGGACCCCTAAGCCTTGCGGTGTTAAAGCCACACTCCACCTGAACCAGGATTTACACTGGAACAACAAGAAGAATGTTCTGGTTGACATACTGTTGGGTTGATAACCGTATTCCTGTCCAACCTAAGAGCAAGACAGATGTTGTTCTATCTCTGTCATTCACCTGAAGGCAGTATGTGTCAAGTCAAGTCAAGTGTTCCTTTATGATTCCCCTTTGGGAAATCCAGGGTGTGTGTGTGTGTGTGTGTGTGTGTGTGTGTGTGTGTGTGTGTGTGTGTGTGCATGTGTGCATGTGTGCGTGTGTGTGTGTGTGTGTGTGTGTGTGTGTGCCCACTATCCGTGCACCTGTGCATGTGTGTGCAAAAGAGGCCAAGAGATAGGGACTAGGAATGAAAGAGAACGCGAGTGGAAACAAAAGCAGAAAGGAACAAAGGAAAGTGACAGCGCTGTGAATGTAACTGACACCCATCTGCCGCCTCTCCCTCTACCCTTTGGCTCGACACGGGTAGCAGAGTGCAAGCGATTCACAGAGAATTTAGACCTTAGAAATAGAGCACATCACCCTTGTAAAGAGAAATGAAAGCTGAGTCTCCCAAGTCTCTTTCTGACCGCAACAGCTCTTAATGGCTCATAATTAGCATTTTGCTGCGATTAGAGTGTCTAGAGATTTGAGTACAGGGGGGGGGGGGGGGGTGTAACTCACACCTGGAGAGCAAAATTCCTATTCAGCGGAATAGACTGTCAATTATGAGTATTATTAGTCTGGTCTAAAGATTGTGATTGAAGCGATTGTGTGCTTACAGCTTACAGTATGTAATTATTTTTCTTTCAATATGGCTGCCCATAACCATTGGTAAACACTTTTGATCATTTCTATGCAATGAGCGTGATACTGTTCCACTGTGACCTGTTTACAAGACCCAATGATAAGACACTAATGTATATTGCATTTTTGTCTATATATTTATCATTTATTATAGCAACCGTTGTTTTGCACATCGCAACCAACAGGGGGGGACAAAGGGGCATTCTAAAAACGCCATAAAAGGCCTCTATTATGTGGATAATAATAAGCACGTATGTATGATTGAGTCTACAATCGTTCCTCATGGCCGGTCCGTCTCGGCCATAAAACGATGTGCATATTCCATGTGATTGAGTCTACGTAGTCCTCATTCCTAATGATCAAAAACGTATAGAGTGAACCTTAACAGCTACACCTACAACTATGTGGATTTTGGGTTGAACATACCGGCCTGGGCTGACTGTCCTCACTCACTATGCAGAGATAATGTTCATCTTGAAAGAGTAAATGAATATACTTTTTTTGGGTGTCGTGATAGACCAAAACCTCAGCTGGAAAACTCATATATGTAAAGAAAAAAACAGCACGTAGCTTAGGTGTCTTAAGAAAAACCAGACACATTAAATTTTTGATCATTATACACAATTTATTGTACTCTTTTATTACCATATCTAACTTACTGTATAGAAACTTGGGGAAACACACAAAACGAATCTGAATCCTATTATTATCTTACAGAAAAAGGCAATAAGGGTTGTGAACAATGTTAGTTATCTCCATCCTACAAACACACTGTTTTTTTTAACTAAGGGCATTAAAGTTCCTCGACTTAGTTGACCTTAAAACAGCAGAGATAGTTTTTAAAGCTAGAAGTTATCAACTGCCAAGTAACTTACAAATTTTGTTTAAAGAACGAGAGGTGACGTATAATTTAAGAAGTGCACTCAATTTGAAACAGCTTAGAGCTCGAACCACACTTAAAAGTACGTCTGTGTCAGTTAAAGGAGTGAAACTCTGGAACAATATACCGGATGAAATAAAAAACTGCAGGAGTATTTTTAAATTAAAAAATATGTTTAAAAACAGGGTTCTAGAATCGTATAGTCAAATTTAACCTACATGTAGAATCAGTTTTTCTCTACCATGAAACTCGGGTATTGCAGATTAAGTATTGATTTTCCTATGTTTGTTTATGTTCTTTTCGGGATCGGTTTTTGTTGATTTTAGATTTTTTTGTTTGTTTGTTATATTTTGCAAACTTTAACTTTTTTTTTATTTGTTTTTGAATTAGGGGTAGGTTGCTCTATAAGCCTTTGGCTTCAAACCTATCCTTTTAGTTTGGTTATTTGTAAAAATTATTTGTTTATGTTTATTTATTTATTTGTAAACATTCGAAATAAAATAATTCATTCATTCATTCACTAGTCAGGAATCATAAGGACGGGTAATAGAGATGGTGTGGAGATTATTCTGATGTTGCTACAGTTCCACAAAACCTTTAAATTATTCACTTTTGAGGTGGCTGGGTGGCGCAGCGGACATTGCACTCGTCACCAACGCAAGAGACACCGGTCTCGAATCCGGCTGTCAGCGTTGCCTCCGTCATACTGACTCAATTGGCAGAGTCAGCAGGAGGGAAGTCGATGGGTGGTAATCTGGTCGTTGTAAACAGCGACTCCTACAGGTCGGTCAGGGCGCCTGCACAGCAAAGACAGGAGATGGCGGGGGAAGTGTGAGCCTCCCACACGTTACACCTCGCCAATGAGAGTCCGCGCTGGCAGGTGAAAAGAAGTGGCTGGCTGCCTCCACATGTATCGGAGGGGACATGTGATGGGCTTCTACCCTCCCTACGACCGGCCAGTGGGGGGCACATGCGAGCAACGATCAGGACAGGGGAGGAAGAATTGGCACGAGAGGAAATTGGGATGGGAGAAAAATCACAGAAAAAGGGGGAGAAAAAGTAGGGGGAAAAATTTATTAACTTTTGGTAATTTTTCATCACTTGGGCACACAATGTGAAGAATAAAATGGCAATGCACAATTCTAACCCTTTAACTCATTGGTAGAGCCATATGAAATCCGTTTTATTATTTTCCAAATTCCATTTTATTTTTTCCCAAATTCCGTTTTTTCCGTTTTAATATTTCAGAATTCTGTATTTTGCTTTTTATGCTCATTTTACCATCAGAAATAGTGTCTAATAAGTGGGAATGAATAAATGTCTACAATTGAATATGATATAACAGTCCATTTAATGTTTTTAAGTGCTGCAACTCAGAAATACAGTTACATTTTACACAATACTTTTCAAATAATATTGTGACAAAATAAAAATACACATTTCAAGTGTAAACAATGGATACAGCTAGCTACTACTGACATTATCACAATGTCAGTAGCCTAGCTATATCTATTTTATTGTGATGAAATATAGTAATGCATAATTTAGGCACCTTTAGTTTAGTTTATTTCGTTTATAAAGGACAGTGTATAATGACAATCGTTTGCATTAAACAAATGGATTGCACCAGATTTAGCAAGAAGCTATCATTTCCATCTATAGTCCTATGTACTGTAAAACGTTTCATAGCTATTTAAGTTTATTTCGATTATAAAGGGCAGTGTATAATGACTCGTTTGCATTAAACAAATGGATGGGTGCACTAGATTTAGCTAGAAGCGATCATGTCCTAACGTCTATATGAATTGAAAATGGGGGACCCTGATGGAAACAAGACAAACGTCTTTCTCAGGTCTGCATCCCCTTAACAATTGTATGTATTGAGCCGTACTGTATTGTACCCATTCTGCAATCTGTTAAATAAAGTTTTCATTCATTCATTCATAGCTATTTAATCACAATAGTGTCGCAAGTGTTTTTGCGGGTCCAGTCCACGGAACGTTGACAGAATTAGCAAAACACCTTATCGCCGGAGGCATAAAAGTCATTAGGATACTGTTCTGCTCTGAATTGAGGGCTTATTGGGGAATTTATTAGCTTCTTGACGATGTAAACACCGAAGCAGCGAGACGCTTGGGAGACTGCCTGTGTTGTGTGTAACCCGCTCTAGCGTCCGCCTCCCCGGTCGCGTGTGCACCAAGCGTTCCACCCAAAAACGGAATTTCAGTCCAGATTAGGCCAAATTCTGCAATATTCCACGTTTTGCAGTTGATTCCATTTTTATTGGTCAATTCCGCGATTCCGTCCGCGATTCCGTGAACGCGGATTTCATATGGCTCTACTCATTGGACGCCACCGCTTAAGTGCGCCAGAGGGCGGTAGAACGCCACCGCTTTAATCAATAGGAGGAGTGGGAGATTTGCGAGTGCTTAAAATATATCTTAAATTATGGCTATGGGTCTAATACCCCCGTCGCTTATCAATGAGTTGCTTGCAGTCAACATACAAAACGGATTGTTTTTTCATCGGTACATTTCCGTTTTATACCGTTTTGAATACGAGTATAGTTTTGGTGATTTCTAGTAATTCAAGTTCAAGTTCAAGTTCTTTAATAGTTGTCATACAGAAGTACAGAATACTTTCATACAAAATGCTTCTTACTGTTACGCTCCAGAGACTGTGCTAGACAAGATAGTATCAAATAACATAATAACATAATATAGCATGAATTTAGAAGAAGAAAATGAGGTCACAGTGTTCGGTATAGACATATGTACAATGTTCTGAGTTACCATATAATATACAATACACAATACTATGCAGTGTACTAATGTACAGTACTATCTAGTGCAAAGCAGAAATGGGATGAGGTACAATTTTAGGTACAATTTACAGTAAGGTGTACGAGTTGTAGTGCAATCCTTCATCCATAAATATAAATATAAAGTGTGGGGAGTGGGTGCTACAGTGTGTTTGTTTAAAGTGGGTGTGTGCTATAAAGTGTGTGGAGTGGGTGCTACAGTGTGTTTGTTTAAAGTGAGTGTGTGCGTGTGGATGTGTGTGCTATGTGCGTTTGGTGGTTGTTGTTGTGTAGTGTTAATTCATTGTTCCAGAGAAAGACGCGATAATAGCCCTTTAGTGGAATACACAAAACACATTTTTCGGCTGATTTATGAATAGTTTTCAAATAAACGCTAGATTATCGATAGTATATGTGTCCTCATGCACGCTAGAGAAGCGGGCTGAAAATCGCTTATCCGTGCATTGGTCGGCGCCAACGGCACGCACACACACACACACAGACACGTTGTGATCGCTGTGAAAGAAACATCTGATTAACCCAAGATTGGTAACATAGAGTCCTTACCTCACATCTGATGTCCTGCAAAAAGATGAATCCAATTCCTGATCGCCATTCCAAATATTGATCGCGTTTATTGATCCAACGTTATATATCCAAAACACATAATCCACGCTGCTCAGAGTGTCCCCAGTCAATGTGGTATAATAAATAAGGAAAACCTGGACCGGACTTTTTTTCTTTTATGCACAGTCCCAGGCAATCCAATCCAATGATGTGCTGCAATACCATCCGGGAGACGATAGGCGGCGGTATTTGCCATTTTGCGAGCTCAGACCCATTCCCAATGATAACATCCGGTTGGATGGATGAAAATGAAGGGATATCGCTAATAAAAGAAATAACGATTAAAACCCGACTATACTCGTGATTGGCGCTCAAGCGTCGGCGAGTTAACCAGACTATACTCGTGACTGGCGTCCAATGAGTTAAGGGTTAACTTCCACCCTTAAATGGGTTCCCTCAGTGTGTGTGTGGGGCGGGGGGCAGTTGCTCCTGTCCTATTTGTCTTACATTCCCGCCTTTTTAGATAAAACTGTGAACTAGACAGGGCTGCCGTCCGGCCCCAGCTGGCTGAAAGGGACACACCAGAGGGAGCAGAGACCATGCCTGGGTAACCTCTCCCATAGGCTGGACCCCTATGTAGTATGGAACTCCCCTCTCCCATAGGCTGGACCCCTATGTAGTATGAAACTCCTCTCTCCCATAGGCTGGACCCCTATGTAGTATGGAACTCCCCTCTCCCATAGGCTGGACCCCTATGTAGTATGAAACTCCCCTCTCCCATAGGCTGGACCCCTATGTAGTATGAAACTCCCCTCTCCCATAGGCTGAACCCCTATGTAGTATGAAACTCCCCTCTCACATAGGCTGGACCCCTATGTAGTATGGAACTCCCCTCTCCCATAGGCTGGACCCCTATGTAGTATGGAACTCCCCTCTCCCATAGGCTGAACCCCTATGTAGTATGAAACTCCCCTCTCCCATAGGCTGGACCCCTATGTAGTATGGAACTCCCCTCTCCTATAGGCTGAACCCCTATGTAGTATGGAACTCCCCTCTCACATAGGCTGGACCCCTATGTAGTATGGAACTCCCCTCTCACATAGGCTGGACCCCTATGTAGTATGGAACTCCCCTCTCCCATAGGCTGAACCCCTATGTAGTATGAAACTCCCCTCTCCCATAGGCTGGACCCCTATGTAGTATGGAACTCCCCTCTCCTATAGGCTGAACCCCTATGTAGTATGGAACTCCCCTCTCCCATAGGCTGGACCCCTATGTAGTATGAAACTCCCCTCTCCCATAGGCTGGACCCCTATGTAGTATGGAACTCCCCTCTCCCATAGGCTGGACCCCTATGTAGTATGAAACTCCCCTCTCCCATAGGCTGGACCCCTATGTAGTATGGAACTCCCCTCTCCCATAGGCTGGACCCCTATGTAGTATGAAACTCCCCTCTCCCATAGGCTGGACCCCTATGTAGTATGGAACTCCCCTCTCCCATAGGCTGGACCCCTATGTAGTATGGAACTCCCCTCTCCCATAGGCTGGACCCCTATGTAGTATGGAACTCCCCTCTCACATAGGCTGGACCCCTATGTAGTATGAAACTCCCCTCTCCCATAGGCTGAACCCCTATGTAGTATGAAACTCCCCTCTCCCATAGGCTGGACCCCTATGTAGTATGAAACTCCCCTCTCCCATAGGCTGGACCCCTATGTAGTATGGAACTCCCCTCTCCCATAGGCTGGACCCCTATGTAGTATGGAACTCCCCTCTCACATAGGCTGAACCCCTATGTAGTATGAAACTCCCCTCTCCCATAGGCTGAACCCCTATGTAGTATGAAACTCCCCTCTCCCATAGGCTGGACCCCTATGTAGTATGAAACTCCCCTCTCCCATAGGCTGAACCCCTATGTAGTATGAAACTCCCCTCTCCCATAGGCTGGACCCCTATGTAGTATGAAACTCCCCTCTCCCATAGGCTGGACCCCTATGTAGTATGGAACTCCCCTCTCCCATAGGCTGGACCCCTATGTAGTATGAAACTCCCCTCTCCCATAGGCTGGACCCCTATGTAGTATGAAACTCCCCTCTCCCATAGGCTGGACCCCTATGTAGTATGGAACTCCCCTCTCCCATAGGCTGGACCCCTATGTAGTATGGAACTCCCCTCTCCACTAGGCCTCTATGTTCCTAAGTATTAATCAACTGGTTTAAAAAATAAATAAAGACAGGCCTAGTGGAGTATGCAGTATGGTACTCTCCTCTCCACTAAACCTGTATGTTCCTAAGTAGTATAGAACTCTTCTTCTTTGGAATGTTTAAGGTAGTGCCATAATTAGATGTTGTGCCCCTTTCCCTGGAATAATAACTAATAATAATGCAGGACCTGTTTAGAGGTCTTTAATTGGCATGCAAGTATCCTCAACACACAGCGTTAGCGATCTCTTGTTGTGCATGTTTTTCCATTGGGTTTATCTTATCGGGGGGGAACCCTTGCGAGCACGGGGAGAACATGCAAACTCCACACAGAAAGGCCTGGGAGATACCCCACCTGGGTACCTGGCATCATGGAAACCAGGTCCCCAAGCGGGAATCGAACCCTGGACCTTCTTGCTGTGAGGCGACAGTGTTAACCACTACACCACCGTGCCGCTCTTTGTTTGTGTACACCAGAGCCCCCCCCCCCCCCCCCTCCCCATTTCCGGTCAGAACCCTACACCGTACAGTAATACCTCCACTGGTTATTTAATTCCCCCGGGTATATAACCACCACCTCACAGCTGCCTGAGGCATGTGCTTTTAATCGGAGGCATTCATTAAACTACACTGGCATTTCTTAAACAACAGGCCACGTCTCAAAATAGGTCCCAAACCGGCTTCCTCTTGGGTGACGACCACATGAGTACTAACTGCAACCAAACGGTCCTCACGTTGGGTCCTGGCCTGAGAGCGTTTGAAGGGATGCTTATGGTACAGTATGTGTTTGTGATTTGTATTTAATTTCCATTTTTCTTTCTGTTTGAAATTAATATTAACTGTTTCTTTTTTGTCTGGCGTGCCGTGTATCATGTACAGCGTGTATAAGGAAATAATTATCTATACTGCACCTGTGTATACTGTATACTTTACTCGTAGTATATATTTAGATTCTAAGTGTTATTGACCATTTTTATTGTAATGCTGCTATGATGCCTGAATTTCTCCAAGGGGATCAATAAAGGAATATCTTAACTTATTGATCATTAAAGAAAAAGGGAGCAACCCCCCCCCCCCCACACACACACTCTTCTTCTGAATAGATGGTGGTGCGTCCCTTACCAAAACAAAGTAACACGGTTGTACCATGGTACCAGTATTATGGCACTAAAATAATAATAATAATTTGTTTGGTCATCATTGTAGTGACTGAATTATGGACATACCTTGCTACTTGGAAATAACTATGATACTTTTTTGTAAGGGGTTGATTAACCAGACTATACCTGCGAGAAAAAAAGTGATTCTGTTTTCAAAATGTCAAGTCATGACTCTCAGCCCAGAGGCATGTTTGCACCCGGGTTCCTCTGGCTGTATAACGTCAACCTTCTCCATCGCTCCGCTGACCCCAGACCTGCCACACTGGCACCAACACCGACATGCTCATATTTCTTGGGAACATTTACTGGGGTTATGACCCCCTTATGATGCTGTTGGGGGAGTTGTTGCTGGTCTTAGGAGGAGGAGGAGGAGGAGGGGGGGGGGGGGGGAAGAAAAATAGGGAGAAAGAGAGGGAGGGAGAGGGAGAAGGGAGGGGGATCAATGAGAAAAGTAGTTGAGGAAAAGCAGGGCACAATAAATGATTCATGAAGAAGAGAGTTGGAGAAGGGGGGTAGAGAGAGGAGAGGGAGAGGGAGGAGAGAGAGGGGAGGGAGGAGAGAGAGGAGAGAGGACAGGGGAGAGAGAGGAGAAAGGAGAGGGAGGAGAGAGAGGGGAGGGAGGAGAGAGAGGAGAGAGCGGGGGAGAGGACAGGGGGAGAGATAGGAGAGAGGAGAGGGAGAGTGAGGAGAGAGAGGGGAGAGAGGACAGGGGGAGAGAGAGGAGAGAGGAGATTGAGGAGAGAGAGGGGAGATAGGAGAGAGAGGAGGGGAGGAGAGAGAGGAGATATAGGGCAGGGGGAGAGAGAGGAGAGGACAGGGGGAAGAGAGATGAGAGGGAGGAGAGAGGACAGGGGGGAGACTCAGAGAGAGGAAAGGGATAATAGATAATAGATTAAAGGGAGGAGAGAGGAGAGAGAGGACAGGGGGAGAGAGGAGAGGGAGGAGAGGAGAGAGCGGGGGAGAGGACAGGGGGAGAGATAGGAGAGAGGAGAGGGAGAGTGAGGAGAGAGAGGGGAGAGAGGACAGGGGGAGAGAGAGGAGAGAGGAGAGGGAGAGTGAGGAGAGAGAGGGGAGAGAGGACAGGGGAGAGAGAGGAGAGAGGAGAGGGAGAGTGAGGAGAGAGAGGGGAGAGAGGACAGGGGGAGAGAGAGGAGTGAGGAGAGGGAGAGTGAGGAGAGAGAGGGGAGAGAGGACAGGGGGAGAGAGAGGAGAGAGGAGATTGAGGAGAGAGAGGGGAGATAGGAGAGAGAGGAGGGGAGGAGAGAGAGGAGATATAGGGCAGGGGGAGAGAGAGGAGAGGACAGGGGGAAGAGAGATGAGAGGGAGGAGAGAGGACAGGGGGGAGACTCAGAGAGAGGAAAGGGATAATAGATAATAGATTAAAGGGAGGAGAGAGGAGAGAGAGGACAGGGGGAGAGAGGAGAGGGAGGAGAGAGAGGAGATATGAGAGGGAGGAGAGAGGACAGGGGGAGAGAGAGGGATACTAGAGATGAAAGGGAGGAGAGAAGGAGAGGGAGGAGAGGGGGGAAAGGAGGAGAGGTTGGAGAGAGAAGAGAGGGAGGAAAAGGAAGAGAGAGAGGGGGTGGCTGGGGTGGGGGGTGGGGTAAAGAAACAGAATCAATAAGGAGACGATAAGTGAGAGAGAGAGAGAGAGAGAGAGAGAGAGAGAGAGAGAGAGAGGAGAGAGAGAGAGAGAGATAGAGAGAGGGGGGAGGGAGGTGGGAGAGAGAGAGAGAGAGATGGTGCTCACTATACTCAATATGGTCAAAAGGTTGTATCACAGCCACTCAGCCAGTCAATAGCAAGCTATGGGTTCCTAAGAACCACAAGAATGAACATCTCCTGGGATATCACTGTGACTCAATGGCATAAGATTCATGCTGCATACTGTCCTCAGTCCTCACAACGTCACGGGTCCCACTCTGCCTTGTGACCTTTGTAGAAGACATACCCCTCTGCATTCTTTCCAATATTTCCTATCATTCCTCACAGTGTAGGAGTCCTACATAAATCAAAGGCTCCGGGAACCTGCAGTTTTGGAAAATGTTCCAGTGGGCGCGCCTATATGGGATCTTTCAAATAGCACAAATTGAAGTTGAGCAAGTATTTTTCCAGAGGGTGTCTCTCTAGACTAGCCTTCTGAAAAGGTGTCCCACCTTGTGTTATATTTTAAAGAACTAGTACAACAATCACTTTGGATAAAAGCATCAGCTAAATGACTCGGGCTAAATGTAAATGTAAATGTAAAAGTAGGTAACGTAAAGTGGATGCACACAGCCGCGTGCCGGAAAAGTTTTCCATGTCAAATGTCAGATAGTTTAGGCTAATCAGTTAGGTTTTATAGGTATGTTATAGCAATTCTATACCAGAAATGTAATAGATGGCAATGTGTTCTTTCAGAAAGTCTGTAAACAGAAGTTTCTCTGGACGGTTTCTCTGCTCTCTTTTTGAGTCTTGTCTTTTCCACATGCTTGTTTTGCTTCTAATGTGACTTTTTGTGTGTAGGTGGGGGGAGGGGGGGGGGGGCTCTTCATCTTTGCTCTCCTGACATGTTTCTCAATTTTCAGATTTTTAGTCTCTCCTCATCCAGCTCTCCCGTTTTTCCCTTCTAGTTATTCTTCAAGTGAATGTGTACATGCTCCTCTTGTAAAGGGTGGGGTCTGATTGATAGGCGTCTTCATGAGCTTTGCTGACTGTATTTCTCCATTCTGACTTCATTTTAGTTCATTCATGTTAGTACTCTCTCTCTCCTTTTTTCTCAGACACCAGCCATAACAAGCCTACAATTGCATGTAATGATTAGTTCAGCTCAGCTGACAGATGCAACAGCACCCCTGCTGCTAATGATCCCATCCAATCGATATAATAGTGACCCCACGGTGCAAAGTGTAAACAGACAAACATTATGCGTTTAGTCTCCCAGCTCCAAAACACTGATGTTAACATTACAGCTAATGTTAGCTAAACACAGAATTTTCAATCATGTTGCGTTGTTAAACAGAAGGCATTGTCAATGTAAAGTTATCCAAAATGGTATAGCCGTGAGTGCTGTGGAAATATGACTAAATCTCTTTGTAATAAAAACATTTGATCCCAAAAAAAAGACTAAATCTCCTTTAGAGACTATCCTCCCGGTTGTCATCACAATCAAACCATTTCAGAGCCAATCTACTTCCTGCAGACGATTGCATCATCTAGCAGTTAAAAAACATCCACAGCAACTGTGATAATTTATAACCTATAGAACCGGTTCACCAATGTTAATCTCCCATAGCAACCGACCACACTGGTCCCATGAATTTGTTTACATTTGAATGCTTCTTGACATCTCCTTTCAGTGAACAGAGGAGGCCACGCCCCCTCAACAGTTGGCTGTGCTAAGAGAGGGTGCACTAAAAACAGTTATAACATATAAATGGATCAAATCAGATAGATCAGAAGCTGGAAAGATTACACTGATATTCCACAATAAGCCTTTTCTGACTGAATTAACATCATGGTTCTTGTTTTGAACACCTAAAAGAGCCTCCAGGAAACTAGCATTTGCATAGGGTGAACAGATGCATGCAAATTGGTCATAACTGTCACACTATCACTTAAGGGATATCCCATCAGTTTGAAACTTATCATGAGCAAGAGTTATACTATTATATATATAGTTTCCCACTGTCCCTATTATATAATTTATATATAGAATATATATATAGACCATGAGTGTAAGCTCTAATGGGCTAGATTGACTGTATTCACACATTGTGCTCTTACAGTATGTCATGCTCAGGTTGGGTTCCTTTCCTGGGAACAGGGTGGACAGGAACCCAACCTGAGCAAGACATAAGAGCAAAATTGCCACCGTGTGAATATGGTCGATGGTAATTAATGC
Organism: Notolepis coatsorum; assembly: GCF_963971535.1. Lineage (NCBI taxonomy): Eukaryota > Metazoa > Chordata > Actinopteri > Aulopiformes > Paralepididae > Notolepis > Notolepis coatsorum. Next base: position 108,658,561 of record NC_140172.1, on the reverse strand, counting down.
TGACATTTGCATAAATGAGTCATCCAATCAGGGTAATGCCGACTAGACAACCAAACATGTGAGCCTACAGTATATACGGTATCGTCACTCCTTCCTGTTCTGCCACCTAAGGATGATGTCTTTGCTCCCATTGCTAAATGTATACCCTCCGTGCCCTGGCCTGAGACAAAGAGACGAAGAGACAGTGAAAGTAAGACAGACAGATAAATACATAGAGACAGAGGAGGACACACAGAGAGAGACGGAGGGAAGGAGGGAGAGAGAGAGAGAGAGAGAGAGAGAGAGAGAGAGAGAGAGAGAGAGAGAGAGAGAGAGAGAGAGAGAGAGAGAGAGAGAGAGAGAGACCGCACACGCACAGGATTACAAAAAAATAAGAAACATGAGGATTTGGGGTACTCCAGATCCTCCAGTGTCTCCTGACCCAGACAGGAGGTCAGAGGTCAAACCAGTATCTCACTGGATGGGGGAGGAGTCAGTCTAAAAACCACAACATTCCTAAATTTTTTTATCTTCAGAACCTGGTGTGCTCAGACTGCTGCTTGTGATGTGATCCAGACAGAAAGAACAGTCCCTCCAACACCTGCCGACGAAGGGCCCTTGAGCAAGGCACTTAATCCCCAACGTAAGTGCTCCGTGACCAACAGTAGCGGGCTGTGGTTGTACTGGTCATACTGGGCAGCTCCTACGTGTAAATGTGAAGCAGCACGCTGCTGAATAAGAGCAAATCTGCCCTGGGTAATACAAAATAATAAAAACAAATAAAAACAAAAACATTATTAATAAAAAGTGAAAAGTTCCTTCCTACTCGATATAGTGTTTGTAGAGACTGGCTTCCAACAGCCCCTGAATCTACAGTGGACAGCGTAATCAATGCCGTCTGATTGGAACAGGATGGGACTCGTCATGCGTGTGAGGGGATACATCGATGGCTCAACACTTTTTCACTGCCAACACCAAATTCAATTATTAGACGTAGCATCTGGCCCGACCGCAGTCAGGGCCACGCTGATGTCTGCGTCACACAACAGGACATTAATCACCCTTTTAATTCCAACCCAAATGGAAATTCTGACAATTCTTGGAAATGTTAGCTCTGGATCCTTGAAGACGCTGTTGGGAGTGTGTTTATTGATTGTTAAAGCAGCTGTTGTTTAGCCTTTAGCCTTCATTTGAAATCCTTGTGTTATCTCAGTACTGCAGTTCAAATAATGACGTTTGAAGAGATTGGAAAACATTAAATGAGTGTGATAACCAGGCTGGTTAGCTCCATTATTACTTATTAGCTGTCGGTCTAGTTACCTGACCTACATTTTGTACGTTTAACATATTTGTCATTGTAAATTGTAGCCTTTTGTCTTCGACAAAACAATACCAGGAAGCCCCGACCCAGTTAGATCCTTGGTCCATAAAATGAGGTTCTAATAAATCTGTTACAAGTCTGACAGATTCGTTCCCCTCTATTCATACACACAGCTTAAAGGGGAACTCCACTTTTTTTGGAAATTAGCTTATTTAACATCTTCCCTGGAGTTAGACAAGAAGATGCATACCTTTTTTGTCTCTGTGCGTGCATTTTAGCTTTGGGAATAGACGCTCCGTTAGCATAGCTTAGCTTCATCACTGGAAGTGAGGCAGGACAGTAGCCTTACAGTGCCTTACAGTGTATTGCAAGGTCTGACATTGACCAAACTTGATATGCATGACCTTGGTGGGCTCTAGGTCAACTCCTGAAAAGGGGGTCAATGTCAGACCTTGCAATCAAAAGTTAGGGGGCGCACTGAAATTATGGCAAGGGTTATTAGCCCCCTAACTTTTGATTGCAAAGTCTGACATTGACCCCCTTTTCAGGAGTTGACCTAGAGCCCACCAAGGTCATGCATATCAAGTTTGGTCAATGTCAGACCTTGCAATACACTGTAAGGCACTGTAAGGCTACTGTCCTGCCTCACTTCCAGTGATGAAGCTAAGCTATGCTAACGGAGCGTCTATTCCCAAAGCTAAAATGCACGCACAGAGACAAAAAAGGTATGCATCTTCTTGTCTAACTCCAGGGAAGATGTTAAATAAGCTAATTTCCAAAAAAAGTGGAGTTCCCCTTTAAGTAAGGACTCTCCAGAAACGGAGGTCCAAACGCCTTTGATTTCTAACATGATGAATATGACTCTCTGACTCCTATTTTAGTTTTGGTACTGATACCCCATTTCAACCTGAAATGTGCCCCATATCCAATACAAATATCAGTATCTAAACCATAATCAATACCGGTCCATTTCCCAGTCAATACCAACGGATGACTCATCATGTAATGGAGGATCACAGGGTCATGTAACCATAACCACACCTGGCCAATCAGCGACCACGGAACGTTTAACATTCCAGGATGCACGTGGGATGTTTGATATTGGATAACCCTCTGATACCCCCTCCCCCTCAAGCCCTTTTCACCTCCTCCTCGCCCCCTCTCTCCTCTCCTTCTCCTCCTGACACATGTGGTTCAAGTTCAAACAGAAAACCAACCTTGATTTTCTGTATTTTCTTCCCTGCGGGCACCTTTAAAAAAATTATAAAAAAACATAAAAAAGAAGAAGAGAGCCTCCTTGTCAGGAGCCGTCCACCTAACTGTCACCGGAGCCGCCATACAGGAGCCACCATACAGGAGCCACCATACAGGAGCCGCCATACAGGAGCCGCCATACAGGAGCCGCCATACAGGAGCCACCATACAGGAGCCACCATACAGGAGCCGCCATACAGGAGCCGCCATACAGGAGCCACCATACAGGAGCCACCATACAGGAGCCACCATACAGGAGCCGCCATACAGGAGCCACCATACAGGAGCCACCATACAGGAGCCGCCATACAGGAGCCCCATACAGGAGCCACCATACAGGAGCCACCATACAGGAGCCGCCATACAGGAGCCACCATACAGGAGCCGCCATACAGGAGCCACCATACAGGAGCCGCCATACAGGAGCCACCCATACAGGAGCCACCATACAGGAGCCACCATACAGGAGCCACCATACAGGAGCCACCATACAGGAGCCACCATACAGGAGCCGCCATACAGGAGCCACCATACAGGAGCCACCATACAGGAGCCACCATACAGGAGCCACCATACAGGAGCCACCATACAGGAGCCGCCATACAGGAGCCACCATACAGGAGCCACCATACAGGAGCCACCATACAGGAGCCACCATACAGGAGCCACATACAGGAGCCACCATACAGGAGCCACCATACAGGAGCCCACCGGCCCATCCATCATCTGCACTCCTGCCGCCGGCGACCACTTTTGGTTCTCGTGCGCCTGCTCTCTGAACCCCTTGCGCTATGAGCCGCTGCCTTGTGGTCGGGGGCCTTGTGGTCAGGGGCCTTGTGGTCAGGGGCCTTGTGGTCAGGGGCCTTGTGGTCGGGGCCTTGTGGTCGGGGGCCTTGTGGTCAGGGGCCTTGTGGTCGGGGGCCTTGTGGTCGGGGGCCTTGTCATCAGGGGCCTTGTGGTCAGGGGCCTTGTCATCAGGGGCCTTGTGGTCAGGGGCCTTGTCATCAGGGGCCTTGTGGTCAGGGGCCTTGTCATCAGGGCCTTGTCGTCAGGGGCCGGGGGCCTTGTGGTCGGGGGCCTTGTGGTCGGGAGCCTCTGCCGCTCAGCCACAGCGGCTCAGTCAGTCAGTCATGGGGGGGGGGCATTTGGCATCGTTCTCTGTTGCCATAAGATGGCCGGGCAGAGGCTTTGTGTTTACAAGTTACACAAGCTACGGTGTAAAGGTGGTGTGCGCGTGCGTGTATGTTTGTGTGCCTGTCTGTCCGTCGTGTGTGTGTGTGTGTGTGTGTGTGTGTGTGTGTGTGTGTGTGTGTGTGTGTGTGTGTGTGTGTGTGTGTGTGTGTGTGTGTGTGTGTGTGTGGGTTCACGTTTTTTTCTCCTCTCCCCTTTACCTAGAGGCGAAAAGTAACCTGGTGTAACCCGAGCGCTCCCACTGGTTGATACCGTTAATACGGCAAGGGTAGACCGTCCTTATCAAATATCTGGTCTCTGACAAGAACAAGTTACAGGTTGAAAAAACCCTCAGCTCGGAACTAGGCAAAATCTGCATATGGCTCGCTGATAACAAACTATCATTACACATGGGCAAAACAGAGTCCATTCTCTTCGGTTCAAATAACAAACTCAGCAAGACCGACGGCTTCTCAGTTGCAGTGGGTGACAATATTGTCACAAGGAAAGATGAAATTACCTACCTGGGTTCCATCCTAGAGGCAAATCTCTCTGTGACAAATGGCATCCAATGTAATAAAAAAGTCAACCAACGAACTAGATTCTTGTACCGGATCTCCTCTCTGGTAAACAAGAATACCCTGAAGACTCAGGCAGGAGCACTCATTTAAGGGTACTACGACTATGATTGCACCTCATGGTACCAAATCACCTCAAAGGCGCTAAAAACTAAATTACAAACACCTCAAAACAAACTGGTCAGACTACTGCTTGACCTTACTCCTAGAACCCACCTCACCCCTGCCCACTTTGACAACCTAGGATGGCTTAGAGTAGACGACAGAGTACAGCAACTTGCAATGGGCCTGGTCTACAAGATACACTACACGACCAAGGTACCATGTACATGTCAAAATACTTCCCAAAGGTCAGTGAATACCACGATCTCAACACCAGAGGGAGCGCCACAAATCATGTTAAACCCAGATTCGGCTCAAACAAGGGACTAAACACGTTTCGCAATTATGCCACATCAATGTGGAACGCCCTACCCAAAGCTGTAAAGGAATGTGAATCACTACCCACTTTCAAAACACTCTCAAAGAACACCTACGGGAGACTGCAATTCGAAACTGGCCCCTATAAATGTCCTAACACAACCCCCTCCAATGTACAGTAAATGACCAAGTATGGTTTTGTCAATATTCCAATGTACAGTTTTGCTTGTACAGTTGTACAGTGTGGTATGTCATAAATGTATAGATGTAGCAGTACTGTCTATCTGTATGTCGTGTATGTCATATATGTTATGATGAATAGAAAATGGGGGACCCTGATGTAAACAAGACAAAAGTCTTTCTCTGGTCTGCATCCCCTTAACAATTGTATTGAGCTGTACTGTATTGTACCCATTCTGCAATCTGTTAATACAATTTTCAATCAATCAATTCAATCAATCAATCAATCAATCAATCAATCAATCAATCAATCAAACAATCCATCAATCAGTTACTGTCAGTGTTGTCATTGTCATTATCAGTGTTATTATATGGTCAGGCAGGGGCTAGGTAATATTCAGGATGTAATGAGTACAATCGAATGCTTGGGGGGGGGGGAAAGAGAAAGAGAGAGAGAGAGAGAGAGAGAGAGAGAGAGAGAGAGAGAGAGAGAGAGAGAGATAGAGAGAGAGAGGTTGTATAGAGAGGAAAGCAAAATAGCAAGTCAGTATAAATAAGAGGAATGTTGCCATGTTGTTGTATTGGTTGGAGGACAGACGGGCGGGGGGGGGGGGGGGTAGGGGGGCATGGGGGGGGGGACCTGTGTTGTTTAGGGGTCAGCTTGTTTGAAAGCCCTGCCTTTGTTCATCTCTCTTCGAGTGTGAAAAACGAGGGCAGCCCGGAGGCCCTCTGCATTATCTGTCTGTTCTTCATCATAATCTGATAAATAAGCAAATAAAATGGGTCCCTGCCCACACTTTAATGCCACCAGTGAGGAGACATTAACCTCTGGCGTTCGCGTGGCTCCGGACGCGACTCGCTTGAACAGGACAAGAGGGAGGTGATAAACTCTAATGGTTTAAGGGCCAGGAGAGGATTACTCTGTGATAATAGTGACAAGACACGAAGACAGGATGCCAAAATGAGTGACAAAGTAACAGATCATATCTGCTAATACTAGATATGATCTCTCTAATAGCAAGTAACTGTCATAGCAGAATATTCATTCATATACCATTTACCACCACTAGTAATTAGAGTGTTCCGATACCGATACCAGTATCGGAAATGCCGCCGATACTGCCTAAAATGCTGGTATCGGTATCGGCAAGTACACGTGAATTGTAGCCTCCGATCCCATGATGTAATTTATCTCCTGCCGAGTCCTGCGGAGAGTGAGGATTATAAAATGAACATGTTTTTAAAGTGTGATGCTGTGTCATTTTAACAGCAGATACACTTTCTTAAATTCCATTGTCCCCGACAGTGCTGGTGTGACGGGGAGCTCGGACGGGATGTGTTTTGCTGGTGTTATGATAGCATTAGCTGGAAAGATAGCTAGTTGGAACAACATCCACTTTAACGTTACATCAAATCAGATGATCGCCTGTCCTTTCTCCAGGACCTAACACTGTCCGTGACCGGCTATCAACAATAATGCACCCACGGTGAATTGTATAAGTAGCTACTGACTAGCGTTAGCTGACTATTACTAACGTTATCAAATGTCAATGCGGGAAGACGAGCTAGGTCAGTTAGCTTAGCTTGATAACGTTACCGTGTCTAAAGTTGGTGCTATTCACATAATCCAGCAATAATGGCTGCAGACTGCAAGCAAAGTACAGCAAGTGCCAAAGGATAAGAGTCTGAGGCGGAGTTTCAAAAGAGAATGTTGAATATTTATTTTGCATCAAAAATCACAACATGAACGTTCTATCTCCCACTTGCTTACAGACTGAATAGGGTATATCTGCAGAGCCACTGAGTAGCGAGTGCAACACCGTTTAATGTCCGTGTGGATCATTGGAGTAGGGTATATCTGCAGTGCTGCAGCCCATACTCATTGATTAATAATACTAATACAAATCTATACAATCACCTGTTGTTGAATAAATACCATTACTTTCTAGTTATGACTAAAAAAACAGTATAACAGTATCTGTAAAAAAAAAAAAAAAGTATAATTTATATAATTTTTTTATTTTTATTTTTTTATGTATGCACTGGTATCGGATAAATATCGGTATCGGCGATACCCAAAGCTTAGGTATCGGAATCGGATCGGAAAGGGAAAAAATGGTATCGGAACATCTCTACTAGTAATAACATTATCACACTAACATTAATGTAAATTTTCTATTCATTCATTAGGTTCTGGAGTGTGTATGGAACATGATGCTACCGTCAACACACCACTCATTGTTGCCGCTATGGCCTCAAATGGTCTGGTGTGACAAGCTCGGTCATACCAGACGTTTGCCTTGATTCGAACGAACGAGACGTGATCGCTTCTTCGTGCACAAAACAGGAGGTATTTTCTGCAACAAAGGGAAGCCAAATACACAGCCGCCTCGACCTCCAAGAAACCAACAACTCTTCACTCTATAGAAGGTCTGCGTGCAAACAAGAAAGCACACAGATGTGACAAAGTAAAGAAGCTGGTGGGAAATGTATTGTAAACACACAGAGAGGCAGTACCACTCGTGGCCAGCAGGCGCCCAATTACACATCACCGCTTTAATATGACCACCACACCGCTAAGTACAATGTATTAGATGGATATATCATACTTTATCCCGTAAAGCAGAACAAGTACATGGCACTATATACAATCCAATTCGTCCACCTGAGAACAGCTTCAGTGCTGCAGCCACCGAGGCAGATGGTAAACCAACCAAACCACCCCCACCCCACCGCATCCCCTCCCCCTAACCACCACTGCTCAAATGAATGAAAATCCTGCATATAGATATTATACATTTGACTTGTTTAATGATTAAAAGCCTGAAAGTTCATATTTTTTATTAACCCAATCCCAATGACATTTAGCACACAAAGTTGCCTTGTCCAGATATAAGTATCATTAAGTGTTTACATGATAAAGATGTGGATGAATTCAAATGTATATATATATATGTTATCTGTAATCTAAAATGAATATAATGCATTCCTAAAGAACTCTATTTTAATAAGATTTTCATTATTGCCCATAATTAATGAATTGCCAGTGGTGAGTATATTGTTTATGAATACCATTGCTACATGGTTGACTGTGTATTTGTGTAAGGCAGATTTAATAAGCTAATTGCCTTATTGACTGAGGGAAACTTTTCTCACATGCGTTTTTTGTCTTTAATAGGCGTTTATATAGACATAATGTACGGTAAGTGGTTAGGGCAAATGAGACTTCAATATAAAATTGACCGGCAACAGATGGCAAAGGTTCATATTTCAGATTGTGACAGATCAATCAGAAGGGGCCTGTAGGGCAGAGTGGGGTAAAATGAGGCAATATTTACATACAATTACCTCATGGCGAGGAAAAAGAATAAAACAAGTAACCTACATCTACCCTACTTCAGGATATTTACTTCAAATTGAAATGATACGAATGCACAAAAGGTGCTCACCACTTTTCCAATATGATTCCCTCCATCAAAGCTTGAGTATAATGAAGGGTTCTTCTTCCTAAATGTGAGGTCAAACAACAAACAGTTTGTACATTTCCCAAGACGGGGGGGGGGGGGGTGCGTTAATTTACCCACTGGCTCATTGTACTCCACTCTCCCCTATTTTGAATCAATCCAATCCAAAACAACTGTGTGAAAATTGTTCAGAAAATAGATGAAAATAACTATGGAAACAAAACCTTCATCAACAAGCAGACACAATATACCCAGAGCAAGGAGCCTATAGCCTATCTATCTACCTGTCCTAGCCACGCCAGGTTAAATTACTTGGAAGAGCGATAAATTACTACACTCCATTCACTTTCTGTCATTTATGACAATGCTATACAGACAGGTGGATGTGTTGAGCTTCAGCTGGCCACGTGCCCATCTCCACACAAAGGGGGCAGCAGGAGGAGCAGAGGAGCGCCTCCCTCGGCATGGTGGCATCGCAGGCCCAATGTTGGATTGGAATGTCGGGTTGATGACGCGGAAAAGGAACGAACAGCCAACCCTCAACTATGTGACTGGCCTGCTGCACCTCCCTATCACATCCAATAACTGATGAGTGTATCAATGCAGAGGGGAGCTCGACCCGTTTCCAGAGAGAGAGAAAGGGAGAGATCAGGCAGAGCGGGTGGTGGAGGGGGGGTGAGTGTGATAGATTGACACTTCTCGCCTCGCCCCTCTCTCCGCCCTCATTCAGGATGAGAAGGACCAGCACCGGCTACACACTGTGGTGGTGGGCTATACTGCACAGGAACAAACCAAACCAGGGGCCTGTTATTTATAGGCTAAAAGCTAAGGGCCACGGGACAATATAACACGCTGAATTAATTCCATTATGCTTTGTAAAATATGGTTCAAAGAAAAAAGGGGTCATATGAGAGAGAGAGAGAGAGAGAGAGAGAGAGAGAGAGAGAGAGAGAGAGAGAGAGAGAGAGAGAGAGAGAGAGAGAGAGATAACTAAACAAACAAAGCGCCCAGGTTGCACAATAATAATGTGTCCAGTGTGCACATAGCTGACTGTTTGGAGCAGAGCAAAAGACCGGCATGTAAACTGACCCGAAACACTTCTAGTATAAGAGACCAGTGCATAAACTACACAGTCTGGTTTAATCTGAAAGGAAACGCTGCTTCAGGACTAGTCTAAATGTCTCTAAAATGTCCCCCGAGCCCGTAAACCAACAGCTTTGCGAAGCGCCGTAGTTGTGCAAGAATGTCAGGGGATGAAGAATATAACACCCCGGTCCTGATCGCCATATAGACACATGCAAGCACGTTTCTGAGGAGTTTAATAACATCATCCAATCCCCTTTCCGTGATTCTTCCTTTGAAAGCCATTATCATCACCGCGGGGGGGATGCTATACACTGACGACCTGCACATAGCGGGGCTGTTCTGAGAAGTGCGCTCCCCCTGTCCTGCCCTGCCGTGCATCCATCCTCCACAAGCTGATCACACACACACACACATACACACACACACACACACACACACACACAGACACACACACGCACGCACACACACGCACGCACACACACACACACACACTCACACACACAGAACCAAACACCTCGAAAGCCGACGGGGCATCATGGGTGAAAAAGAGAGAGAGAGAGAGAGAGAGAGAGAGAGAGAGAGAGAGAGAGAGAAGTGATGCTCGGCCAGTTGACTCACCAGTCGGTGTCCGACGTCTCGCTAATGACGTCCTGGTAAGCAGTCAGGAGGGCCAGTCTGTTCTTGCCGAGATTCACAGCCATGTTGCTGATGTCCCTGCAATCATCCAGACCGGTGTAACGCAGTAATAATGGGTAGTAGTAGCGGGGAGAGAGAGAGAGAGAAGATACAGAGTGAGGGACTGCGGAGTGGAGTGGAGAGGAGAGGGGAGGAGGAGGAGGAGAGAGAGAGAGAGATTCTGAGTGGTCGAACAAAGAGACAGTGCGGCGTCAGGACCGTCGGTTGTGTGGTCCTAGTGCCGGAATCACCGTCACCGGTGGAGGATGGATTTGTCCGCTGGGTCCTAGTGCCGTGGGAGGGAACATAGCGTTGTCAGCTATGTGGATGAGAGCCTTGACATTAAGTGGTTGTAGATACGGCTGTGTGGGTGCTGGAGACATGATCCAATAGACCTTTATATGCCTGAGTCTCCTGAACACGGAGAGACCAATCGCAAGTCGATCGGCACTTTCTCGGCCGAGCTATAGTCACTTTTCCACACCTACTCCCGAATTCCCCATGGCAGATTAAGATTGCCCAATGCCCACGGAGTCTCTAGAGTTCATCAATCTGCGCATGTGTAGTTCGGGAGTAGGTGCGAAAAAGTAACTATAGCTCGGCCGAGAAAGTGCCGATCGTCTTGGGATTGGTCTCTCCGTGTTCAGGAGACTCATGCGTATAAAGGTCTATTGGATCATGTCTCCAGCACCTCCACAGCCGTAGCTACAACCACTTAATGTCAAGGCTCTCCTCCACATTCATTCATTTTCTCTCTCCCCCCCCCACCCCCCCCCCACCCCTCTCCTCCGTCTTTTGCGATTTTATCAGTGGCGACTGGTCAGTAGAGGGCGCTAGGGTGGAAAGTGGTTTTGGATTTGTCTATAATAGTAGATTTCGACCGCTAAAATATAATACAAACTTTTAAAATTAATAATAATTACTCATTTTAAGTATGTTTGTGTTTAAAATACACAATAACATAATATATAAAATATAAATCATTGTGTGTGCCCCTCTCTCTTCTGGGGCGCTAGAAATATTGCCCCACTGACTGGGCATCAGTGCACAACGCAGCCAATTGAAAAATGCACAGGGCAACATAAATGCACCTAGCAACTAAATTTAGCCAATCAGCGTCTTCAAATGCGATGCCTAAAAGGGCAATTATTATAGCGCCCCAAGCAGAGTCATTGCAGTGTGTTAGGGGGTGCGCGGACTGATGACGACAACAATGATGGACGCGAGAGACTTACAGAGGATTACAGCAGCTGCCCCTATGAAATTGATAATAATCACAAGATACATTCAGACAGTGTTGGATCTAACAAAATGTGTGTATGGAAAGTTCAAGCCCGGACCACAAAGCTTCTGGAAAGGTTAGCGCTCTTCCAATTCGTATGTGATGTTCTACCGGCAGCAAAAAAAGTGAGCCTCAGCCTCAATATATACTGTTCTGTAGTTACTGAAACTGATTGAATATGGCACCGCCCCACCTAGAAACATTTTCATAAGCCGCCACTGGATTTTATCGTTGCAAAGTATGTGCAGGAGGAAATAGGAAATAGAACGGAAACAGGCCATGAGAGGTTTTTGACCAGACTTGGGTTATTATTCCTGTGATGAAAACTCAACATAAACAACTACACTAAAAGCAATTTTGGTCATTATTAATCAACATCCAGCCTAAAACGCTGCTGCTTGGTAGAACTTTATTTAGACTATTACTATATTTTAGTGTCTCTCAATATATATGTCCCTTGCCACTTTGAATCACTGATGAAAGGATTTCACCATGATAACACAGCAGAAATCTAGCAAACATTCGTTTCAACGCAAAAGCAGTAGTGTATTTCCAATGTATGCAACGCAACGCATTGGCTATATGCAACAATGCATCTGTGCACCAGAGAAAGATTTCACAAGATGGAGCGTCACTCATCGCTTCTCAGGTTGAGAACTCACAAATGTTTGCTTGTTGTCCTCTTTTCCTTGGAAATGAATGGCACACACAATATCATCTAGCCTACCATCCGTTCAGCCCATTATAGGTGTCGGATCAGGTTTTAAGATAAGATAAGATAAGATATTCCTTTATTGATTCCCTTAGGGGAAATCTGGGCATCATAGCAGCATGGGGGAGTGGTGAGGGGAGGTACAGGTATGGGCAGGGTAATAGTAGAAAGATATAAATATAGGCAATAAAATTTGATCTAAATATAAAAATAATGAGAAAAATAAACAATGTAAACAATATAATGTAAAAATAAACAAATGTGCAGATGAGGGTATGTGTGACCAAACAATCCCCCAGCAACCTTCCCCCCATCTCATTACCATTCACCTTCTGTCTCCCACCTTCAACCCCCCACCAGCCCCCCAAACCATGTGCCCCTCCATCTCCTAACTCCCTTCCTTACCTCATCCCTCTCACCCGATACCCCCCCCCCCCACCTGGACACACCCACCTTCTATGACCTATATAGGCCAGCGCTTCCCCTGTCTCACAGAACCCATACGAGACCCCCCCCCCCCCCCCCCCGGCCAGGGGATCGTTGGGTCTCTCCAGCCAATTCTCCTGGGTTGTAAGCTAATAAACCTTATCAACATATCCGAGGACTTGACATGGACCATACACATTAACAGTGTGGTGAAGAAGGCACGACAACGCCTCTACTTCCTCAGGCGCCTAAGGAAGTTCCAAGTCAGCCAGAAGATCCTTAAGAACTTCTACTCATGTACAATAGAGAGCATCTTGACCGGCAACATCACCTCCTGGTTTGGGAATAGCACTGCACAAGACCGAAGCAGACTACAAAGAGTGACACGTTCAGCCGAACGCACAATTGGAGGGGGGCTCCCCACCCTCCAGAACATTTACTACAAGCGTTGCAAGGGGAAGGCTAAGAGAATTATTAAGGACTCGAGCCACCCGAACAACTGCCTCTTTGAACTGCTGCCGTCAGGCAAGCGATACAGGAGTCTCAAGGCGAGCACAGAAAGACTCAGAAGTAGCTTCTATCCCCAGGCCATCAGGCTGCTAAACGAACAATGAATGAACACTACACAACAACAACCACCAAACACACATAGCACACACATCCACACGCACACACTCACTTTAAACAAACACACTGTAGCACCCACTACACACACTTATAGCACACACCCACTTTAAACAAACACACTGTAGCACCCACTCCCCACACTTTATATTTATGGATGAAGGATTGCACTACAACTCGTACACCTTACTGTAAATTGTACCTAAAATTGTACCTCATCCCATTTCTGCTTTGCACTAGATAGTACTGTACATTAGTACACTGCATAGTATTGTGTATTGTATATTATATGGTAACTCAGAACATTGTACATATGTCTATACCGAACAACTGTGACCTCATTTTCTTCTTCTAAATTCATGCTATATTATGTTATTATGTTATTTGATACTATCTTGTCTAGCACAGTCTCTGGAGCGTAACAGTAAGAAGCATTTTGTATGAAAGTATTCTGTACTTCTGTATGACAACTATTAAAGAACTTGAACTTGAACTTGTATGCCCTATCGGTTATATATATGAGTATGATTAAATGTAAACAGTATACACAAGGTGCACTAACTGCATGATATACATCATATGTTGTAGTCCATGCAGGTGGTCAAGAGTCAGACACAATTAGTGGTCAGACATTCCTAATGGTTCTCGAGTTCTGCAGCCATTCGTTTTCCAGCTGCTGGCAGCTGTCTGCCCACAGTTGTGAAGCCTAATGGCCCTGGCACAAAGGACAACCAGGCAGGAATATAATCAATCAGTTTACTTACAATTTTGCAAAAAACAAGTGCATGACAGTAAGGTTAGTTAGGGTTAGTTATTATTATAAATAATTTTTTTTCATTTCAGGTATTTATGGAAGTGTGTCTTTAGTCGACGGCTGTCCTAACTGTGGTGGGAAGTTTGTTCCACCATTGTGGGGCAAGGACCGAGAATAGGCGGCTTCTATTTGGTGACCCTCCCGGAGCTCGGATAGGGGTGGGTCTGAGGCGGCCAGAAGATGCAGAGCGTAGAGGTCTTGAGGGTGTGTAGATAGAATGACCTCCTAGACCCTAATCAGTCTGGCTTCCGGACTGGCCACTCCACAGAAACGGCCCTCATTGCGGTCACAGAGGCACTTCACTTAGCAAAAGCGAAAGGCCTCTCCTCTGTCCTGATTCTCCTAGATCTATCTGCAGCCTTCGACACAGTCAACCATCAGATCCTCCTCGCGGCCCTCGAAAGGAATGAGAGTGGCTGGCTCTGCGCTGACATGGCTGACATCATACCTCAACGACCGCTCCTACCAAGTGTCATGGAGAGGGACCCTGTCGGCCACCCGCCCCCTGCCGACGGGTGTCCCCCAGGGCTCGGTCCTAGGACCTTTTCTCTTCTCCCTCTACACTAAATCTCTGGATAACATTATCACGTCTCATGGCTTCTCGTATCATTGTTATGCCGATGATACTCAACTCTTCCTCTCCTTCCCTCCCTCAGATATCCACGTTTCTGAGCGGATCTCGGCCTGTCTGTATGACATCTCCGCCTGGATGACGACCAACCACCTCAAACTGAACCTAAGCAAAACAGAATTGCTCCACCTGCCGGCCAAATCCTCCCCCCTGACCGACCTTTCCATCACAGTCGAGAATGCAGCTGTGACCGTGTCCCCGACCGCCAAGAACCTTGGTGTTGTCCTCGATGACCAGTTGAACTTCTCTGCTCAGATCGCAGCGACAACCAGAACCTGCAGATTCCTCCTGAGCAACGTCAGAAGGATCCGCCCCTTCCTGACAAAAGAAGCCACCCAACTCCTTGTCCAATCAACAGTCATCTCCCGCCTCGACTACTGCAACGCACTGCTTGCTGGCCTCCCGGCCACTGCCACCAAGCCTCTTCAACTCATTCAGAACGCAGCAGCCCGCCTGATCTCAAACCTACCGAAGTCAGCCCATGTCACCCCACTTCTTAGGGACCTGCACTGGCTCCCCATTGCTGCACGAATCCGCTTCAAAGCCCTCGACCTGGCATACCATGCCGCAAAGGGAACCGCTGAAATTATATGAGCCCACAAAGTCAGATACTAATTCACTGTCAATGGACCAACTCCAAAAAGTGTCACTTGATGTCATCACATTTGAGTCCTTGATGATCCGATCTTCCATCTTAGGGAGACAGATTCTGTTTTGGGGTGGATTTTCCCCTTTAAGCCACAGAGGTGGGAGTGGACTCGTGATTTTGATCCATCCACAGTGATAATATTATCAAAATGGATACATCAAGATCACCCTTCAATCTGAGCTAGTAAAACAATATAGGTTTCAGAGTTATGGGGTTGAACCCCTATAGATTATGAATCAAATCAGGGACAGTTTACTGAGCCGTAGGCCCTTTCCACGGCAGACATGTTGACGTGTCATAGATGGGTAAACAAATGTGTAACATTAATAATCAGTCCATTCCATTCTGTCGTGCCACGGTCAGTGAGCCAGGCCAGAGAGCCAACATGCATGATACCAGGGCCCCTGGCATGCTGGCACACCAGAATGGAGCGCTTCCAATATTAATGTTATAAGTTAGGGGCGGGCCCGGCTACATTGATCCATTGTGTCTGTCCGTCTATGTTCATTTTGAGTTATTCATCAATGACGAGTATCTGTTTGTTGGACAGGGCTGATGATGTGTCTTCGCCGGATTTGTGTCACGTTTGGATGGAATAATAATAATAAACTTTATTTGTATAGCACCTTTCATACAGAAACTGCAGCTCAAAGTGCTTCACAACAGAAAAAAGACAGGCATAAAATGAGCAGTGCAGACATTTAACTCATTCAACGCCAGACCCGATGATAGTCGGGTTAACTCGCAGAACGTTCAGCGCCAATCACGAGTATAGTCGGGTTTTAATCGTTATTTCTTTTATTAGCGATATCCATTCATTTTCATCCATCCAGCCTGATGTTATCATTGGGAATGGGTCTGAGCTCGCAAAATGGCAAATACCGCCGCCTACGCCTTCCAGCTGGTATTGCACTCCATTAGGAATGGTGTAGTTTCTTTTCTGGGATGATCCGAGCCGTGCGGGCGGGGTTTAGGTGCTCAGGCGAGGTAGGCCTATACAACGATGGCATGGAACAGTAACCCTGCCCGCCCGTTCGTGTGTAACGCTCTGTAATGTGCGACGGACCTCCACGACCAGTATTTGGAATGGCGATCAGATAATTGGATTATTTCTTTTGCAGATACCAGGTAAGAACACTATATATAAAAGCTTGCGTTGATCTGATATGTCTTTCTACCCCGATCGAAGCTGTCTCTGTGTGTGTGTGGCTGTGTGCCGTTGGTGGCAGGAGGGGGGGGGGGGAGCCCCGCGGTCCAGGGCTCTTTTCATTCTTGCATGAGGAAGGATAATAATGATGATCTAGCGAAGATACGATAATCAGGCGAAACATTACAACGTGTTTACTTAGTGTATTCCACTAAAGGGCTATTATCACGTCTTTTCCTGGAATTACTAAGAATCACCAAAACTATACTCATATTCAAAACAGTATAAAACGGAAATGTACTGATGAAAAAACAATCCGTTTCGTACATGTTGAATGGAAGCAACTCACTGATAATTGACGGGTGTATTAGACCCATAGCTATAATTTAAGATATATTTTAAGCACTCGCAAATCTCGCAGTCCCCCCATTGATTAAAGTGGTGGCGTTCTAGCGCCCTCTGGCGCACTTAAGCGGTGGCATCCAATGAGTTAAAGGGTTAGAATTGTGCATTGCCATACTATCTCCTAATGAAACAAGTAATTTCAATAATATAAGCCTACTGTTCATTCATTACGCACGTAGACTATACAGTACGCACTGATCTAATTGTTATCCGTCGCAAAGCGCTGCCTTCAGCGCTACCTGTTGAATATGGGGATCAGCTCATGCAATGCAGACCCTTGTTTTGCACACGGCCCTCGCATTATAATGAGCTGGAGGGGGCGTGTCTGTATGCAAATGAAGTCAACGGGAACGCGCACTCAGGGTTCGCAGCTGTGATCATTTGGCAAGTTAAGACAACCTCTCCACGCGTTGGTGAATCCGGGGGTAATTGTCGTCGGCTTTCTCTTACGACCTTCCAAGGAGGTTGTCGTAAGAGAACTCTTAAGACAATGTTGGTGAATGAGGTCCATTGTCTGCTAGCAATTAGCGAAGCTGTTATTTTTGCAAATGAGTGTTTACGTTAGGTTCTAATTTAAAAACAAACCAATGAATAGTAATACCTTCTGTCCATTTCATCTCCATTTTGTAATGGATCAGTGTAGCCGGGCCCTTAGAGCTGTGTTTACCTTGTGAAAATGTCCGCTGTGAAAAGGGCCTATATTCAGTGTATTGTGGGGTACATTTATAACTGTACTCTGATATCATTAAACATTCTGAAGTTCCTCGATTTTCTCTCCCGTGTGAAATGATTTCATTCTTCTTCTTTGTACTGAGAGTGACGGCTTACTAAGTGTATTGTATACACATCCATTGTCTTCACAACAAGAAGCAACTCAGTGATAATAAGTGCTTTTGCCTCTTGCTCCCATGAGAGAATTGTCTTGTTTACTGTCATATCTCTCGGTGGAGGAAACCAACCCAGGCAGTTGGGGTGGATGGATGATGGGAGGCGGAAAGTACTGCACATTTACATTTACATTCACATTTACATTTAGTCATTGAGCTGCCGCTTTTATCCAAAGAGACTTACAGCAGGAATGTCCTACAAATGTCCTAACCCAGTTGTACAGTAAAGACCAAGTATGGCTTTGTCAGTATTCCAATGTACAGTGTACAGTGTCCTCCCCCCCTACCCCCCCCCCCCCCACCTCCAATGTACAGCCTCACCCACCCAACCCCACCCCACCTACCCAACCTCCTCCAATGTGCAGTTTCTATGTCAAATGTATATACACTCTTTTTCTGGACACTTTTTGTATCACAAACAGTACTGTATTTGCAAATCTGGTATGTCATAAATGTATAGATGTAGCAGTACTGTCTATCTGTATGTCGTGTGTGTCATATGATGAATTGAAAATGGGGGACCCTGATGTAAATAAGACGAAAGTCTTTCTCTGGTCTGCATACCTTTAACAATTGTATGTATTGAGCTGTACTGTACTGTACCCATTCTGCAATCTGTTAATAAACTTTTCAATCAATCAATCAATCAAGGGTACAACTCTGGCAGCTAAGGGTAAGTAACATTGATCGCCAAACAGTGTCGAACTTGAGTGCTACAGTCTTGAGTCTATAGTAGTATAGATATATTAGCATTGTTGTGAAGGATCAGATTAAACCGAATATATATATTTATTTATGGATATATATTTAATAGTATTTGTATATCGTTTGATATCCCTTGTATATTCCTTGTACATATACACTGAATATCCCTTTAGTCTACTAACAGCCCATAATAGTTTCATTCTCTCATTGGACAAGAACTTGGCGCCAGCAGCCAAGCCCCTTGGTTCAAGTTCAATCGTGCCGACGAACATGTCGTTACTAGCCCGGTTCCGCGTAGGAATACGTCTGGCGAAATACGAATGGTACTATTTGTTCACAGCGCATATATATATGGCGCAAGTAAAGTAGAACTTTCTTTTAGTCCCTTAGCCCTTAGTTCTTTACCCTCCAACCTAGTGGCAAGACGTTAAGCCTCACCCACGATACACGTGTGGTGCAGTATGGTCAACTTGGCCTTAGAATGGCATTGAGACATCGTGTGGATTAATAGTTGAATTGTCATAGTTTGGCACTATACCGTTGAGTGGGACGTATTTCTATTAAGTTAATAATAGTCTATTATGTATGGTGCATCGTTCGGTTAGAGTTATACAGTGAGTAGTACCCCCATCGTTTCCTCGCGTTATCTAGAGTCTTAACCAGGCTGGGCAGACCACGTGTGGTGCTTTCATCCGAGGAGTTCTGGGCTAGGACGAGTGGACCTGCACATTGGATTACCTTACCCGGACGACGGCGAGCCCTACATGGCTTGGATTATCTACTTGCTTTGGGTGCTTTGATTTATGCCATGGATAACAGCCAACACTGGTGAGTGTTGGAACTACCCCCGAGAGGAGCCCAGGTGAGACGGCGCTCTACCCCGAGTGAGGTCGCCTCACGTCTCTTCGTTGTGGACCGGCAGCTACCGTCTACAAGAGGGCCCAAGCATATTCATCTGTGGACCAAGGTTCTGTGGGCACCGTCTTCAGCACTCTGAATTCTCCCAAGAAATCGTTGGCCAGATGGGATATCGCCGGCGGCTCTCCTAACCCCCCCCCCCCTACTGACTTACAACCAGCAGGACCCCCCTTTAGTATATCCAGCTATAATCATTAAGTACCATCGCTATAGTTCCCTAAAGAACCAGGTTGTATACTTGCTTCCTGCGTAACCAGAGATTGGACATTCAATGTTGATTTGCCTACGAATACTCATTTGCCTTACAAGTGCATTCAAATCATAAATGTCATTAAGTGAACGTTGTATATACCCTTTGCTATATATTAAATATTCGACTTATACATTTGTGTGGATTTGGTTTCATGGTGGGAAAGTGTTCATCATATCTATATCATGTACTGTGTGGCCAGTAGTTAAAGTACATAAAGCGGTAGTGGTTTAATGATACCATACTTATCAATACAGTCAGGGAATTGTACCCCTCAGTTACAATTGGTCCTTCGAGCCGGAGGGTAACTAGTGTAATATTAATATAGTGTTATTAATATTGAAATGGCCTATGATGAACACTCCACGAAACGGTCCTCCTAACGTAGAACGCCCGCGGCGCAGACGACAGACACCTCAGTATTTAGAGGATTACGCTGTCAGTCAACTACCTAGCCTTCGACAAACGGTAAACGCGGTAAAAGTAGAAAGTAAAATTATGTCTGACCTTAACGACCAGGTTACCCCGACCACAGAGGCCCTAGTGAGTTCTAATGTAACTGACCAAGCTCACGGTGGAGACCAGGAGGGAGCTGACATGCCTTTACCCCCCGCCAATACCGAAGAAGTAGTCCCCGACCAGCCCCGGGAGGAAGACAACCCTACAGAGAGAGAACTCTGCACGGGACAAGATGAGGAGAGCGCCGAGGAGATAGAGCTCCAGGACTCCCCAACGAGTACAGCCAGGAGCGGCTCACCTCTACAACCGTCTTCCCCCAGCGAAGCGGAGAGGATGCTATCACAGGCGTTCCTCGTCAGCCTGACAGCCTCTACCGAATGCGATCGACTCCAGGGTGAACGCGATCGACTTCAGGGTGAACGCGATCGACTCCAGACACAGCAACGGAGCGAAGAAGAGCGCATACGCCTGGAGATGAGACGCCTTCAGACGGAAGAGAATATGGCAAGAGACCGAGCAGACAACCAGCGCGCCGCTGACGGTGCCCAAAGAGAGGCAGAGCGCGACCTCGCTCTCATCCAGCGCGAAACCGAGCGCGACAGACTACAGGGCGAGCGCGACAGACTACAAGCGCAGCTAATGGAGCAGCTGATCACCAAGGCAACACCCTCTCCCTCCGCCAGGGGTTCAAGGAACTCGTCGAGACAACAGTCAAGGGCAGCATCCCCTAACCGAGCAAGCAACCCTGAACTTGACCAACAGACCAAGCCTATACCCCCCGCAGACCCCCTTCCCCGACCGGTCCAAGCGAGACCCAGCTACAAGGACGGAGCGGCATACACTGCGGAGAAGCTAAATAAACGACTACAGGATCTAGAGGACCTGATAGAAGAAGAAGAGGGAGAGGAGGAGAACCAAGCCCGACGACAGCACAGTACTCCACCGGACCAGGAGGTCCAGTACAGCCCAGGCTATACCCCCGCGGCGCTGCGCTACAGACCCCCGACTCTATTCACGGGTGAGCATGACGCACGACCAGCCCCGAGGAATAGCACCTGGACCAGCGGGCCATGGTACCCTGCCGGTACCAGCCCACAGAGAGGCGCAAGAGGAGACTCGCCTAGGAGGCCTCTCCCCCAACGCTCGCCGATGTATCAGCCATCCACGGCGTCATACATTGGCACACCGACGTTTCCAGACTTCACCTATGAGAATCGAGCACAGTACACGGAGCTCCGGATGTGCTTAGAGACAATGATGGTGGATGTCGCTGATGAACGCCACAAGTATGCAATATTACTGAAGCACCTGAAAGTACCCCGAGCGCACAATATAGCGCTAGCCTATGCCACCTCTACGACCCCATACACCGCGGCTCTAGCAGCGCTGGACCAGAGATATGGACGTATATGGGATTACGTAATCCAAGAGATAAGGCATATTGACCGCCTACCCCCAGCAACAGACAATCGCTCATTAGACGACCTGTCTATAAAAGTGCAGTCCCTGGTAGGGATGCTGGGAGCGCAACGAGAAAAGGGTATGCACGAGCTATACGCCAACTCTAACGTCGAGAGGATTTTAGAGAAGCTGCCACCCGCCAGACAAGAGCGCTTCAGGCGGCAGAGAGACCACCGTGATCCTAACGGTCCCGAACCATCCCTCCTCGATCTAGCCGACTTCCTGGCGAGAGAAGTCAGCAGCCTACGACTGGATACGTTCGTGCGGAGCACACCAAGCTCCAGAGAGGGACCCAGGAGAATAAACGATGGAAGAAGATAGGTGACTGTCATGCACCAATCAGAATCAGTACCGAGCAGTAAGAACCACAGTACCCCCTCGAGAAAAGAGAAGTGGAAGATGGTGTGCCCGTACTGCGAGAAGGAACACTGGCTGTCACAATGTGACCTGTTCACAAAGATGAATGCAGAAGAAGTGAGTCAATGGATAAAGTCCAACAGGCGCTGTTACCGATGTGCGCGCAGTCACATGGCAGCCGAGTGCCGCCTAAAGAAGAGGTGCAGTCGGTGTGACGGAGCCCACCTAGATGTCCTACACGACAGTAACAGAAGAAAGCCTGCACCTGCACCATCGAGCAGCACAAAGGCAAGTGTCATGTACATTGACCCCGCCAGCAGCAGCGGCGCCCAAGTGCTCTTAAAGGTAGTCCGTGTAACATTGAGCTACCAAGATAAAGTCATGGACACTTACGCCGTCCTTGATGACGGGTCAGAGAAGACCCTTCTGCTCGCGTCCGCTGCGGCCCAGCTGGGACTGCGGGGGAGCGAGAACCAAATGACGATTCGGACAATAAGAAGAGATTTAAAGACGATAAAAGGCGAGAATGTCTCCTTCACTATCGCAGCAAGCGGGCAGCCAGAGCGACGGTATAGGATTACAAATGCTTTCACCAGCCAAGAAATAGGACTATCACAGTACACCTACCCCATCGCCAAGCTGATGGATAAATATGTGCACCTGCGTCAACTACCTATCCCGCTCATAGACGGCGCCACCCCGACCCTGCTGATAGGCTCCGACCATGCAGACCTCATAGTCCCGATAGACCGGGTCCATACAGGACCCAGAGGCTGTCCTGCAGCAGTTGAGACCCGCCTAGGATGGACACTACAAGGCCCCCTCGCTAAATCTCTCAACCGAACAGCAGCCACTAGCTGCCTCCACTCCAGAGTGACAGAAGAAGACACCACTCTCCTACAGCATGTCGAGAGGCTATGGACACTAGAGACAATGCCCTTTAAGAACGAAAAGAAAGACATTCGTTCTAAAGAAGACATTTACGCCATAAACCTCCTCGAGCAAGGGACAAAGAGAGTCACAGTCGGCGGAGTGATGAGATACGCAACTCCACTCCTGAGGCGAGAGGGAATGCCCACCTTTCACGCCACGAAAGAAGCTACGGAGCGGTATCTATTGAACACAGAGCGGCGCCTAGCCAAAGACCCCGCTCAAGAGAGTGTGTACCGCGCTGAGATTGAGAAGCTAATCACAGCGAGACACGTAATGAAGATTGACATTAAAGAGGCCGATCAGACGACCGAATCATGGTACGTGCCGCACCACAAGGTCCACCACAACGGCAAGGATCGCATTGTGTTTAACTGCAGCTACCAGATCGGATCCCAGAATCTGAATAAAGAGCTCTTGCCCGGCCCCACACTCGGCCCCTCTCTACTAGGCGTGCTACTACGCTTCCGCCAGGACAAGGTGGCTATCAGCGGGGATATCAAAGGGATGTTCCTGCAGGTGAGACTAGTGGAGGAGGATAAGCCCCTGCTGCGGTTCCTATGGAGAGAGAGGATCGGAGATGAGCACCCAGCCATCTACCAGTGGGAAGTCCTCCCCTTCGGAACCACATGCAGCCCGTGCTGTGCTACATTTGCACTACAGAAACACGTCGCAGAGGACCCAGCAGCAGATGAAGGGGTCCGACACAGTGTGAAGAACAGTTTCTACGTGGACAACTGTTTACAAAGCGTTTCGACTCAAGAAGAAGCCGAGGCTCTCCTACTCAAGCTACGCGCCTCCCTGATCAAAGGCGGCTTTGATCTCAGGCAGTGGGCCAGCAGCGACCTGCACGTATTGCGCAGCCTCTCCCCCGCGGACAAGGCTGCCAGCAGCGAGACCTGGATGGCGACCATCCCAGGAGAAGCCCAAGAAATGACACTAGGATTAGTCTGGCGCTTCAAAACAGACTCGCTCCACTATAGACACAAACCCCTGACCACGGAGCAGGGAAGGTCGACGGCGATACCGACCACCAGACGGAGTGTGTACAGAACACTCGCCAGACAATATGACCCGTTGGGATGTATTCTACCTTACACCACCAGGGCAAAGATGATTGTACGAGCACTATGGGACAAGGACCAGGGCTGGGACGACCCAATACCCGCACCCCTTGCCTCCACATGGAGAGAGTGGGAGACGGAACTCCGCTCACTCCCAGGCGTCAATATACGCCGCAGCTACTTCCCACCCACAGTGAGGCCAGAGACATGCAAGATGGATCTACACGTCTTCAGCGACGCCTCCGAAGTAGCCTATGGATCAGTGGCCTACTTGCGTGCCCAAGAGAAGGGAGGAGAGATACACACCGCTTTCATCCTGGCTCGCTCAAGAATAGCCCCACGAAAGCAACAATCTATCCCGCGTCTAGAGCTCTGCGCAGCCCTAGCAGGAGCGCATCTAGCCACGTTAATCCAACGTGAACTCACCATTCCGGTGCACAGAACAATCTTGTGGTCAGATTCCACGACAGTACTCACATGGATCAAGTCTGATTCATGCAGATACAAAGTCTTCGTGGGAGTCAGAGTCACCGAGATTCAAGAGTTAACAGAAACAGCGAGCTGGCGGTATGTGGACACCAAACACAACCCAGCTGACGTCATCACCCGGGGAATGTCCCTAGATGACCTCACCCGTCACAACATCTACAGTGACGGACCAGAGTTCCTCAAGCTCCCGGAAGAAGAGTGGCCTACGCCCACCCCACGGGAAGCGAGTAAAGAGGAGGCAGAGAACAAGAAACCTATGTTCTGTGGACTGAGCACAGTCGCCTCCACAGACCCCAACATAGATGATTGCATTACCCTACAGAGTGCGCAGCTAAAGACATTCCTGTGGCACCACCCAGAGATTCAGCCCACTGCCGACATTTCAGCAGCCGACTACGAAGAAGCAGAACTTCTTCTACTACAACGAGCCCAGAGAGACTCGTTCCCCGACGAGCTAGACTGTCTACAGGGAGGAAAGCCCGTCCCATCAGACAGCAGATTGCTCCACCTGGCACCCGAGAGCGACGCCCATAATCTCATCAGAGTGGGTGGTCGTCTGCGGAGGGCCCCCAATCTACCGGATGACGTTAAGTACCCGATAGTCTTGAACAGCCGACACAAGGTCACAGAGCTGATCATAAAGAAATACGACGAGGATGTGCATCACGCAGGAGCAGAGAGAGTCTTCGCGGAGATCAGACGTCGCTATTGGATACTTCAAGGGAGAGAAGCAGTGCGACGCTTCCAGCGAACCTGTCTAGACTGCCGAAAGTGGCGCGCGCAGCCCAGCATACCCCGGATGGCTGACCTACCTCCCTGTCGCCTCCGACTCGGCGACAAGCCATTCCACTCCACAGGCATGGACTGTTTTGGCCCGTTGTATATAAAGAAAGGAAGAGGAACCGAGAAGCGGTGGGGTATTGTATTCAAATGCATGACCACCAGAGCGATACATATCGAACTCCTTCCAACCATGAGCACAGACTCATTCCTTATGGCCTTCCGAAGATTCACATCATGGAAAGGAAAACCGTCTACGTTGTTGTCTGATCACGGGACAAACTTCAAAGGCGGAGAAAGAGAGCTGAGAGAGAGCTTCCAAGCTATGGGCCCAGAACTTAAGACCCACCTCGCTCCATCCCAGATTGACTTCCAGTTTAATCCCCCGAACGCACCCCACTTCGGTGGAACCTGGGAACGAGAAGTACGTTCTATAAAGACAGCCCTGTACGCCGTGCTTGGGGCCCAGACTGTAGCGGAAGAAGTCCTAATGACAGTCCTCACGGAGATCGAGGGAGTATTGAACTCCAAGCCCCTCGGCTACGTCTCCAGTGATATAGCAGATGTCGACCCAGTCACCCCCAACACACTCTTGATGGGGCGGCTGGACCCCACGCTACCCCAGACAATGTACAGGCCTGAAGAAGCGAACGGCCGAAGAATGTGGAGGTACAGTCAAGTACTAGCTGACAAGTTTTGGAACAGCTTTCTACTCCACTACCTACCGTCTCTACAGACCCGCCAGAAGTGGGTAAAAGAGAGAGACAATTTGACAGAAGGAACAGTCGTCATGATTATCGACCAGTCACTACCCAGAGCTATGTGGCCGGCTGGCCGCGTAAGCAAAGTGATCACCGGTGCCGATGGCAAGGTCCGAGCAGCTGAGGTGCTCGTCCAAGGGCGAACTTACACACGACCCGTGGCGAGGCTAATAGAACTGCCCAGACTCCCAGACACTATCGATGACGACCATGACCCCACGACTTTGTGAGTTGACTGACCCTTACAGCGGACCTTGAGTGGTAGACAGTGCGGTTAATCTGTCTCTGCTTAGCTAATTAGGTGGGACTAATTAGGGGGCGGCTGTTGTGAAGGATCAGATTAAACCGAATATATATATTTATTTATGGATATATATTTAATAGTATTTGTATATCGTTTGATATCCCTTGTATATTCCTTGTACATATACACTGAATATCCCTTTAGTCTACTAACAGCCCATAATAGTTTCATTCTCTCATTGGACAAGAACTTGGCGCCAGCAGCCAAGCCCCTTGGTTCAAGTTCAATCGTGCCGACGAACATGTCGTTACTAGCCCGGTTCCGCATAGGAATACGTCTGGCGAAATACGAATGGTACTATTTGTTCACAGCGCATATATATATGGCGCAAGTAAAGTAGAACTTTCTTTTAGTCCCTTAGCCCTTAGTTCTTTACCCTCCAACCTAGTGGCAAGACGTTAAGCCTCACCCACGATACACGTGTGGTGCAGTATGGTCAACTTGGCCTTAGAATGGCATTGAGACATCGTGTGGATTAATAGTTGAATTGTCATAGTTCGGCACTATACCGTCGAGTGGGACGTATTTCTATTAAGTTAATAATAGTCTATTATGTATGGTGCATCGTTCGGTTAGAGTTATACAGTGAGTAGTACCCCCATCGTTTCCTCGCGTTATCTAGAGTCTTAACCAGGCTGGGCAGACCACGTGTGGTGCTTTCATCCGAGGAGTTCTGGGCTAGGACGAGTGGACCTGCACATTGGATTACCTTACCCGGACGACGGCGAGCCCTACACGGCTTGGATTATCTACTTGCTTTGGGTGCTTTGATTTATGCCATGGATAACAGCCAACACTGGTGAGTGTTGGAACTACCCCCGAGAGGAGCCCAGGTGAGACGGCGCTCTACCCCGAGTGAGGTCGCCTCACGTCTCTTCGTTGTGGACCGGCAGCTACCGTCTACAAGAGGGCCCAAGCATATTCATCTGTGGACCAAGGTTCTGTGGGCACCGTGTTCAGCACTCTGAATTCTCCCAAGAAATCGTTGGCCAGATGGGATATCGCCGGCGGCTCTCCTAACCCCCCCCCCCTACTGACTTACAACCAGCAGGACCCCCCTTTAGTATATCCAGCTATAATCATTAAGTACCATCGCTATAGTTCCCTAAAGAACCAGGTTGTATACTTGCTTCCTGCGTAACCAGAGATTGGACATTCAATGTTGATTTGCCTACGAATACTCATTTGCCTTACAAGTGCATTCAAATCATAAATGTCATTAAGTGAACGTTGTATATACCCTTTGCTATATATTAAATATTCGACTTATACATTTGTGTGGACTTGGTTTCATGGTGGGAAAGTGTTCATCATATCTATATCATGTACTGTGTGGCCAGTAGTTAAAGTACATAAAGCGGTAGTGGTTTAATGATACCATACTTATCAATACAGTCAGGGAATTGTACCCCTCAGTTACAAGCATAGTAGGTAGTAATATAGGCAAGGCAGATTCCTTTGCAGCAAAGTGCATAATAGTAAAAGACTAGAGTTAGTATTTCTTTTCTTTCTTTCTTCATTTCAGA
Organism: Notolepis coatsorum; assembly: GCF_963971535.1. Classification (NCBI taxonomy): domain Eukaryota; kingdom Metazoa; phylum Chordata; class Actinopteri; order Aulopiformes; family Paralepididae; genus Notolepis; species Notolepis coatsorum. The sequence continues at coordinate 108,630,853 of NC_140172.1, read as the reverse complement.
TATTGATTAAAGAAGTGTGTTTTTAGTCAACCGCAGAAAATTGGGCGGGTTTCCGGCTGTCCTGTAGTAGCAGCGTACAATATTTTTGTAATACATTGCTGGGGGGATTGTTGTGTCTGTTCAGTAGTCAAATAAAAAAGTAACAAATAGTTTGAAAGGGAAACCAACAGGAGCCCCGGAAGCGCAGGCTGTGTGTTCGCCGCAGGCCGCCTCGCTCTCTCGCTCTCTCACTCTCGGCGAGACAGAACATTAAGGGAACATTTTTCTGGCAAACAACACAGAGAGTAACCAGCAGGTCCTCCGATAGCCTCACATCTGATCCGTCACTGACTCACTGTGCTCTCCGAGGCGCCGGTGGTGATGTGAAACTCACCAGCGATTTGTTGACTTTGAATGAATCTTTACAGCGGATTTGCAGTCACTTCAACCCCCACAGAGGGTTGTGACTGAGAGGTTAAACGAGTTGTGAATGATGTCATAGAGGCCAATGTGTCACTCGAACCAGGGTGTCACCAGTGCTCTGATGAAAAGATGAGGCATTAAAAGTGGAACAGTTCCGCAGTTCCTGTCTCCTAATTGGGCAATTTACATAGGCGCTACCGGTGACACTGTCAGATTGCTGGACAAGTCTCAGACAAACTTGTTTTGCATAGAATCTACGGGTCCGAAATTTTTCACTTTTGTCTTTGAATGTTCAGAACATCTTCGACTTGTATGAGACCTTGATTTATATGGTGAAGAAGAATTTGCCACATTCAGTCAAACCATGTACAACTCTCATTGGGGTGAATGGAGTCTGTATGGGGGTGGGGGGGGGGGGGGTTCATAATATTTGCTATCTGGTGGACAGTTTTATCCAAAGTGTCTTGCTAGTAACATTACCATGACATATTTAGATGAAAAGCACCTCATAGATTGGCAATGTCATTCACTCACTCACTCACTCACTCACTCACTCACTCACTCACTCACTCACTCACTCACTCACTCACTCACTCACTCACTCACTCACTCACTCACTCACTCACTCACTCACTCACTCACTCACTCACTCACTCACTCTGCCACTAGTGGTGTCTCACAGACAAGGGTGTAGAGGTGGGGGGAACAGTGGAACTGATTACTCTGGACCCCAAGCTTGGGGATACTTAATAGTGTGTATTAGTTGAGAAGGGGGTCCAGAGACACATCATGTGCACAGGGCCCAGATTCCTAGCTACGCCCCTGCTCACACAGTGGGAATCAGACTCCTGTCAGTTTTAGTGCAAAATCATTGAGTGACACAGAGCAAGTGGTGGTCTTTGATGATGGAGTAAGTGCAATGGGGCTGGTGCAGAAATAGGAACGTATATAGACAGTGGCCTAAAGGTCGTCGGTTCGATCCCCCGGACCATCAGGAAACCCCTAACAGCTCCAGTAGAGCTGCTCAGTGGCCAACAGTGTCAGACTGTGCTCAGTGAACCCACCCCGGGGATAAAGAGAGAAAAATCACTGTGTGTTCATGTAACTGATTTCCCTCCGGTGGCTACGTTGTGTTTTGTTGTGTGTGTGTGTGTTCCTCTTGTTTGTAAAAAGATGCTGCTTATGATGCGAGACAAATTTCCGACAAAAGCGTATCTAATCTAATCTACACCGGACCAGATTTGCATAGCTGAAAAAGAGCTGAGAGCGTTCCATCACTGCCTCTGGTCTGGAAAAAAGAAATATGTCAGTGTGCCTCCTGTTGTTCCAGGAGGCTGATAATTGGGACCCTGGAGCAGAGTGTAAAAAGTATCTCATGTTGAAGTCGGCTTCTTGATAATGTTCAAATCATGGTCCCTGTTTTTACAATTAAAAATACTCAGTCAGGAGGAAACACTCTTTGCATAAATGATCGTAATAAAGATGGTAAGGCAGTTATTATTTGACGTTAACGAAAACCCACCCTAAAACAGAACCTACATTGTAAACCAGGGAGTGTCAAGGTGTGAATTTGTGATGTCCTCTCATTTTTAACAATGAGCTATTACATGCAAATGTTTTATTCAAATCTAGGGCTCACAGCTCTGAATAAGAAAATCGCCATGGGTACTATCATAGTGTGCTAGGAGTTGTTCCACTATTCACTGTCCAGCTCCAGGATGTATATCTTGATGGCATCAAGTAGACTGTTGTCTCTCTGGTATTCATCTTATTCACAAATAGAAATAACATATCTGAATACTATTTTAGGGTATTCCCTTTATTGGTTTTGTTTTTAGGATGCGCCCTACATTAGGTTCAGTTGCAGTCAAGCATGCTCGAGATTAGCCGGCAATTATATAAACCGTTAAGACAATTTTAATTTTTTTTTTTTAGATCACCTCCACTGGGTATCCTGACTTGGTGGATCACTGCTTGGGTTTAGGCCGATAAAATAGCTACCATACACTCATAAAGTGCATTTGAATCCAGCTTGTGAGCTCTGTTGCGTGTGATCTCTCACAGAACGTATGTGAGAATTGATTTAGATTTTGTAGATTGATCTCCAACCTGCCAAAGTCAGCCCCCCTCACCCCACTTCTCAGAGAGCTGCACTGCAGCACGATTCCGCTTCAAGGTTCTTGACCTGGCATTCCATGCAACAAGGGGAACAGCTCCCACCTACCTCCGGTCAATGGTCTCTAACTACACACCCTCAAGACCGCTATGCTCTGCATCTTCCGGCTGCCTGAGACTCACTCCTCTTCAGGCTCCTGGGGGGTCATTGAAAAGAAACAGGCTATTCTCAGTCTTGGCTCCACAGTGGTGGAACGAACTTCCCACTACAGTCAGGACAGCTGAAACCAATCTTCTGCTGTCGACTTCAATCAATATCTGAATACAAATATTACAATAATAACCTTTTTACTGTCTTTACTACTATGTACTATGCTACTATGTTTATATTACTCTACTCTACTACCTACTATGTACTACTATGCTACTATGTCTATACTACTACCTACTATGTACTATGCTACTATGTCTATACTACTACTTACTATGTACTATGCTACTATGCCTATACTACCTACCTGTACTATGCTACTTTGCCTATACTACTATAGTATGTCTATACTACTACCTACTATGTACTATGCTCCTACAGTATGTATATACTACTACTGTCTTGTAGCCTATTAGGTTCACAGTTTAGTGTTTGTAGTCTGCTTGTTTTGTCCCAGTTGTCTGGTGTTGGTTGTCTTGTCTTCCATAGTTGTAGTTCATTGTGTTGTTTTCTTGTAGTTCTTCTCAGTCTGTTTCCCCTCCCAGGTGTCTCCAGTTGTAATCATCCCAGGTGTTTCTCGTTTGTCATTTGTTCGTGTGTATTTGAGTTCCTTGTTTCCTGTTCCTGTGTCGGTCCATTGTCTATGTTGCACTGTCTCTGTTGCACGGTCTATGTTCCAAGTAAGTGTTTCTCGTGTTAGATGTTCTGATTAGTATTTAGAGTTAGTTTTTGTGTTTTCCCTTTTTCCCCCCTCTTCCAATTTTTACTGAGAGGTTTTTATTATTAGTTGCTTCTTCTGTTTAGTTACTTATGTTTATTAAAAACCCTTGGACTCGCTACCCGCCTTCATCTTGTCTGCTCCTGGGTCCTATCCCACCACACCATATTGTGACAACTATGTCTACAGTATAATACTATGCACTCCAAGTCAGGAACTCAAATTCGGCACTGCTAGACAAACAATATCACTTACCCTTAACCACAAGAGGTGTACCCCTCCAGTTGACTTGTTGTACACTGTAAGTCGCTTTGGAGAAAAGCGTCAGCTAAATCCAAGAGAACACTGAACAGATACTTCCACCGGGCAAATGGACTACTGACAGACTCTAAATGATCACATGAGCATACACACACTTATAACACGCACACACTCCTGCTACTTACACTGTAGAATAATACATTTTTTACAAAAATGTTACCTTGTAAAAAAAAACATACCTTGTATATGTAGAAGGGTGGATTATCCCTACTTTATGAGAGTGGATATGAACTGTCACCAGGTAGTGGGAGCACAGCAGATCTGGGTCCGGCTGAGTCCCCGACTGTAGTGTAGGGGTACTAGAATTGGGATTTAGCAGAGGGAGCGGATGGGGCCTAGGATTTACTAACCTAGGGGTTATACGCTGGTCCTTCTTGCCCTCCAGGGCGACTGTAGTAATTCCCCAAACACCCACACTACCCCTAATACGTCCCACACCCTCTCACCCCCGGTGGCAGTAATGGTAGATGATATAATTTCTCCCCAAAGCAGTACCTTTCCTTGTTGACTGGTAGAGACCTGTACAGAGCACCTGCCCCAATTACACATAGGCCGTGGATAAGAAGGGGTTAAACAATAATACACATTCATTAAAAAAAAAGGGTTAAGCAAGAATGCACATTAATTCACACGCACACAGTGGTCCCATTTATACGCCTCTCCTTTTACTGAAGGTTACATGTATCTGCATGAACAAGTCCCCGTAAGGGTTAATAGGCTTTACATGTACAAACAACGAGGAGGTTGGCAGGACGCTCCGGGAGCCACACAGTGGGAAACAACTTATTTCTACAATGGTGCCATATGCACCGCACAATAACACAACATGGCTAGGAGAATGCTGGAGGCGGGTGCAGTCCGGATACGTCTGCTGCGGTGTCTGCTCCGGGGCTGGAAGACGGTGGAGCGATGCGTGAGCTAACTGGGCTAGCAGGCCTATACTTGAAGCTAAGCTCTGGTCAGTGTGACCAAACTATTCTTCCGACTATACGTTCTAAACGCTGCTTGCGGCGGGTCAACGGTGCAGTCCGGCTGTAGAACGTCTTCTTCTGGGATCAACGTGCTCTAATCAATATACTGGGATGATAAACTATGGACCATTACTTGTTCGGACTGGACGCGGGAGCCGTATCCCACGTGTCTTTTGTATGGTAAGCTTGTCGCCGATACACCTGCTTGCTTCTGTGGAATTCGACGAAAGAGAAAGTCTCCTGGTCAGACTCCTCCTTCAGACCAGCCTCTTCTTCACCTGTCTTTGCCAGCCCAACGTCACACCAGCTCCCCCCGGCGGCAGTCCGGCGCCATGTCCCACTACTGAATGTCCATATTAGAGTATGAAGAATCAAAACGGGTCATCAAGTTACACAGTGTTATCATAAAACAGTTAGAGCACAATGAATACAGTTAGACACATTGAATTACGGTTGGACATATTCAAGGTGTCTACATTTAGATCGTTTTGTATTATTGTTTACAAATTTACTACGGTTGAGGAAAAGCAAGCATCTCATGTTTTTCTGAATGTATGTACATTTTAAAAAGCTGTGACAATAAAATTATCTGAATCTGAATCTAATATTGGTCTGATTGGTTTCTATTCACATACAGTTACATCCTTGAAGAGTTTGATCTGTGGATGGAACATAAGCTATTTGAAACTTCTATTGCAAATCAGTACACATACCTATATCTGTTTTAATCCAGTGTTTACAAACATTACCCATACCAATTTCTATTTTCATTCTAATTTCTTGTGTTTTGGTGGTGGGGCTACCCATTTGTTTACATTCGGAAGGATCAATGACTGGGCCTTTAAAGCTGCAGTAGATAACTTTGGAGAAATGAGCAAGGGTGAGTTTACCTGCACAGCAGAAATAGAGCGTGATCTGCATCACTTCTCAAGCCCATGCAAAGGTTTTACACAGACTCCCAGAGGCTCCAGCAGCTTTAAGATGAACAATACAAAAAATAATCATTTAAATCCCAGCCTCTGATTGGCAGGTGGACCCCGGGCGGGAACGCCACTTGGCAGGCCAAAAACATCTGATTGGTTATTGATGCAGGGAGCTGTTGTTTTTGGCCAATCAGATGTGTTTGGCCTGCCAAGTGGTGTTCTCAAGGTTGCATCGGAAAACTAAGACCACCATCGCATTCCTCATCAAAAAGTACACACAATGTGCAAAACCACCTGCCAATCAGAGACTATATTATTTTTTATTTTATTTTATTTTTTATTCAGCTTAAAGGATAACTCCACTATTTTGGGAAATTAGCTTATTTAACATCTTCCCTGGAGTTAGACAAGAAGATGCATACCTTTTTTGTCTCTGTGCGTGCATTTTAGCTTTGGGAATAGATGCTCCGTTAGCATAGCTTAGCTTCATCACTGGAAGTGAGGCAGGACAGTAGCCTTACAGTGCCTTACAGTGTATTGCAAGGTCTGACATTGACCAAACTTGATATGCATGACCTTGGTGGGCTCTAGGTCAACTCCTGAAAAGGGGGTCAATGTCAGACCTTGCAATCAAAAGTTAGGGGGCGCACTGAAATTATGGCAAGGGTTATTAGCCCCCTAACTTTTGATTGCAAAGTCTGACATTGACCCCCTTTTCAGGAGTTGACCTAGAGCCCACCAAGGTCATGCATATCAAATTTGGTCCATGTCAGACCTTGCAATACACTGTAAGGCACTGTAAGGCTACTGTCCTGCCTCACTTCCAGTGATGAAGCTAAGCTATGCTAACGGAGCATCTATTCCCAAAGCTAAAATGCACGCACAGAGACAAAAAAGGTATGCATCTTCTTGTCTAACTCCAGGGAAGATGTTAAATAAGCTAATTTCCCAAAATAGTGGAGTTATCCTTTAAGCTGCTAGTGCGTCTGGGAGTCTGTGGAACACCTTTGTTGCTCTGCATGGTGACACAACGCTCGCTCTATTTCTGCTAGGCAGGTAGACTCACTCTTGCTAATTTCTCCAAAGTTGTTTACTGCAGCTTTAAGGAGCATATGAGTGACCCAACAAACCCAACTAACAACACGCATAATAGGATTCCATTTAGAGGTGCTCCACTTCCATGGCGAGCAGCCAACAAAGCAGAGTGATGTGGACTCGAACGAGACTCTGTGATGGGTTCCTATGGTAACCTGCCTGCAATTGGTTGTTGAGGGGGGGGGGGGGGGGCATAAGCGTCTACCTCCCAGTAACCTCGTTCCCAGTTTTATCTCCTCCGTGAGATAAAGACTGGTAAAGCACTACGGTCTAAAGTGTGTATGGGGTAGAATTTCCGGTGTATGTACTTCCCCTGGAAGCTGCCTCCGAACGGACCAAACTTTTCCCAGAATCCTGTCTGCAAACAAGCTAGAACGTCCCGGTCATGTAGTAAATTCTTCAGGCAAAGCCGTTGCAGTGGCTTAAACGAGGAAATATTGTGCACTTCACACGTTTCTATAATTGTTTTGTCGAAACCGGAAAGCCTGTAGCCGGTACTTCCTGTACTTCCGTTGTCACACTTTAGGAGGCATAGCTTTACCAGCCTAACCTCCCAGTCAAGGTAAATTCCTTATAACTCCAATCATGGTGATTATCTTGTTTGTTTTTTAGTTTTTTATTTACATTTACACCATCGTTTGCAGTCTGAGCAAACTTCATGACCCCAGCCCCCTCCCCCCAAGGAACCTACTCGAAAACACAAACACAACACCCAAGATGACCGAGCGGTGATCTGGAAACGAGGCCGTGTTTTCCCCCAATTTCCCCGAAAAGCTGACTTTTTTCAGGAGGCACACAGGCTTTCATCATGTATAGAGATGTGTTCCCATGGTAACGCGCCTGCCAGCGAGTGCTGAACCCACCGGGGGCAGCCGCGCTTGTGTTTCTCTCCCAGGCTCCGCTGGCCCCGAGCCCGCATACCTCTCCCCGCTCTCCCAGCGCTCGGAGCACAGAGCCCAGGGATAATAGGCTGCGGGCCGGGCACCGGTGAGAGGGAGGACCAGGACGGAGCAGACTGAATGGGCACACAATCCCACACACGCAGCATGTTTTCGGCATGTGAACACAATAGTACGCCGTAGTACACAAGTACCCGTGTGTGTATGTATGCTTGTGGTGTATGGATGCGCACTCACGACAACTCACACACACACACACACACACACACACACACACACACACACACACACACACACACACACACACACACACACACACACACACACACACACACACACACACACACACACACACACACACACACACACACAAACCACCCACACACACATACACAAAACCCCCCACACATTACAAGCCTCCACACCACACTTACACCCAATTACTCTAACCATTGTCTAATAATAGCCCTACACAGTAATGACCCTCATCCACCACTTTCCCTCTGTCTATCTGTCTGCCTGTCCCCCTTTCTGTTCGTCTCACTCTCTTTTTTCATCCCTCTCTCTTTCTGTGTCACTTTCTCACGAATACTCTCTCTCTCTCTCTCTCTCTCTCTCTCTCTCTCTCTCTCTCTCTCTCTCTCTCTCTCTCTCTCTCTCTCTCTCTCTCTCTCAGAAACACTGCTCTCCATGCTGACTTATCCAATGAGGACCTGCGGACCAGAGTAAGCATCCCTCCCGCTTCCACCAACCAGTGAAGTTAATTAATTAATTAATTATCCTCTATCCATTCACTCACAGTCTTCTGCATACTCCATGTGTGTGTGTGTGTGTGTGTTGTGTGTGCATGTGTGCAATCCCATGTGTTTTTGATGTGCACGTGTTTTCTATAGAAAAAAAACCATACCCTAGCATGCATGCATCTGTCCTGTGTTACTACTGTGGGATATTCCAAACAACTCCTCGCAGAGCAGAGCACCACAGTGCAGACGCAGCATTTAGTGGGGTCCTTTAAAGGGGAATACCACCCATTCTAGGAATTCACAGGTGTTCTTCCTGTGTCCCAGCCCAGGACAGTTCAGTCAGCATTTGTAAACAAGCACCACTCTCTCCTGGAGCTATAAATGAGAGAGAGGACCCGCCAGTCGGTGATGTCACTGGGATGTCAAATTTGAGGCCGCTCCATAGACAATGAATGGGGCTCTGTCTTTATGAGGCCATACAATTTGTGTGTGAGCTCTTACACCCAAATATGGTTTATATTCTAGCATTGCTAAAAGGGTATGAACCAGCATTAAAACCTAATTTGGGTGTAAGAGCCTCATTGTATGGCCTCATAACGTCAGAGCCCCATTCACACAGGCACAGGCATGTTACGATTCAAGGTAGGAAGTTGAGTCCAATAGTAAATCAAATCAAATCAAATTTATTTATAGGGCCCGACAACACACGTTAATGTCCCCATGGGCCGTACAGGTCTTCTTTAAACAAGTCAAGAAGAAAACATAACAATAAGTCAAGAACAGAACAAGAACACCATAAGGTCCAAACATTTTTAGATGAATGCAAATAAATGAAAGAATGCAAGCACTCCCAGACATACCCCACGCGAAGGTAAGGAAAAACTCACTAAAACCTAACAATAGGGAAAAAAGCTCCACATGCAGTGTGGAGGAGAGAAACCTTAGAAGGGCCATTCAAGGGGGGATCTAGTAGAAGGTAATAAGGAGGCGGGGATGGGTTGCTCTTCTCAAAATATGTGTTTCCTTTTATTATCAGAAATCACTAGAGCAAGATACTGTAACGATAAAGAATAAGTAGCCAGGCTACAACTGAGAGGTATATAAGGGAAAGAGAACCGAACACAAGACGGATAAATAAGAACACTAAATAATAACAGCAAAGACAAGATGTCCCACTTCTTGTCCGTGGCCGACTGCTCGTAGTAGTTCTGTTGAAGATCTGACAACAGACAGAGAAACAAGGGGTTACTATAAAGGCAAAATCCCAGCAAACCACACGCAGTAATTAGTGACAACAACCCACAGGTGACAGTCAATCACTCAGCGCTACTCTGTCCGGAGGTGGTGTGGGAGCCGTTATGGAAGCCGGTTCCTCAAGGGAAATCGGCTAGGCGGTTGGCTTACTGGAGCGACCAGTCATTTATCGCCGGAACACAATCTCCAGCTGCCGCGTCTAACATCGCGCAGCTGGCAAGATTCATGTCCGGGATATTGGCGGGCGGCATGGAGCAGAGTGATGTACAACATGACCAGCTCTCCCAGGCGGCAGGAGCTGTCCTGCATCTGACTCAGCTGCAGGCCATAGCCGCTGGGAAAGTGAGCGCCCTGGCGACTCTGAACCAGTGCCACCTTTGGCTGGAGCAGGCACGTGTGCCGGAGAAGAAGAGGCTTCCACTTCTGACGGCACCCCTCTCCGATGCTGGACTGTTCGGGAAGGCCCTACAGTTGATGACCTCGACCTGTAGAGAGATGCAGGAGGAGCGCTCCGTGCTTCAACCTCATTTTCCCCTTCCCGATGTTGCCGGTGGGGTCAGACGGCTGCCACGTCGTCGATCGTCTTCCGCCGTGGCTGCTGCTGCCACCACCGCCACTGCTGGTCCTTCGAGGAAGAAGGCCAGGAGGAGAGAGAGCGCCGCCGCTACAGCCGACCCATCTACGCCCGGAGGTGACGGTAGGGACCGTCGAGACCAGCCGCCGATTGCTTACCGTCCATCCGGGGCTCCACGGGGTGGCAAATCCCGAGCGGCTCGTGGCGGCAGGCGCCGCTAGACACAGTGACTTTTTTCCCCTGTGGTCCCCTCTGTTTTTCCCTTCCCGGCCTTGCCGTATGATTTGTTTGAAAAATAAAAAGTTCCCTCTAAAGGGGGACTGTATTTTTTGTTAACAAACTGTGTGTTTCTTCACCAAACATATGATGGGGTTGCAAAGTGTGAATCTTCACTAGTATGGGTTGATAGGAGGGTTACGTTCATGTTAAGAGCTTTAAGCAAGGTCTGCAGCCGACACTCGGTTGAAAAAGGTTTTTTTCTAACTCGGCCTGAGTCTCCACATAAGGTAGAGGTTTCTTGTATGTTCTGTTGCTTGCACAAGTAATGTTGAGCTACAACACTGTTGTGTTGGTTGCAGTAATGCTCGTATGAACACGTACCACGGCTCAGCCGTTCTCGCTCTCTCTATCAGTGTTTTTCTATGTTCAACATGGATGCGGGTGTAGGATTCACACACACACACGCGACTTGGTTTTGTTGTAAACCCTGTTCACAGTTGACTGTGGTTAGCATGCATTGTATTAGCTTGCGCTATTCATTAGCATTGCTATTAAAGGTATCGTGTGCTAAAGTTGTTGCTGTGTGCAAGGAAAGGGCTTGTGAGGGGGTACCGGATAAACCCCTCCTTCCCTCTTCTGATTGGTCAGGGGGTTTATTCATCTCTTGTTGGTCCAGTCAGGGCCAAGTCGTTAGGCGACTTGGCAGGGAGGGGGGGGGGGAAGGGTTCCCTAACTCTGCTCCTATTACACAGGCGTTGAGTATTGGGTTTCCCCCCGTCATAGCACACGTCACTATGCACGTTGCTATTTGACGATGGCTTCCGTGAGTTAGACCCGTATGACGGTCTGTTGTTGTCAAAGTGTCGGGATAGAGCGTGGGTTCCACTACGCTCGATATATGTGTAACTTGAGTCGATTGGTCACATGACTCAAGATTGCCATGGCTTTTTCACTCTATGACTCACGTGGGAAGTCTCCCTGAGGAGCTCCGTCTAATCCTCTGTGGTGGGGGTGACTGGATATAAAAATGTAAACAGTTTTATCCTCAGCTGTGTCAAATGGGGTTCATACAGTCGATGCTTCTTTTCTTTTTTAATAAAAGAGTGTGGAGTATAGGAAGCACCACACCCTTCTTGTCGTTTCGCCCAGGCGCCTTGAGGATTCAATGAAGGGTCTACATTAGCCTGTTCATTGATGTGGTTGTGTCCCGACGCATGCATGGTGCTAGCTCGGGGTGTTTCTGATGGGAATCATGCGGGTAGCTAGTACGCCTTGGTTGCTTGTGGTTAAAACAGCATTTTTATAAAGCAACTGGGATGGAGGGTTTGTCCTCTTCCGAGAACCTGTTACTGGTTCTCGACGGGTTCTCGTTCATGTCTGGGGGATGTTAACGGAATAAGATCTGAACATAGGTAGAGGGGTCTCACACCCTTGGGGTGGGCCACCGAGCACGGTTCACACCGGCCCGTCTGGGTGGCGGCCTCTTTTCATGTTTTTTGATCGACACGCATATCTGTCCCTTCTCACGGAGTAGGCAGGTTGGTGTGGTTAGGGCACGGGACTGGTTCTGGTCACGCTGGTCCAGGTCAGTTAACCCGTTGTCCGCCGGGGATGCAGATTTGCTGTTCTGGTACCCTGAGGGACTTAGGCTTTTTTCGGGGGGAAATGCCGGGTCGGCCCGGGGTGTCACAAGGTTAGGCGTTATGGAGACCCTTGTTGGGTACTCTTTTGTACCTGGCACTATCTTAAGGGGCTGGTTCTCTTTTCTTCGCTCCTCTCTCACGCATGGCGGAGAGAGGGCTGTTGGGGTGGTCTTCTGGACCTCCTCTGGTAACCCTGTGTGCTTCCCGAGCCGCCGGGCCCGGTCCGAAGTAAAGTTTCGTTGATACCGTAGACCTGGGTTAACCCTTTTTCTTGAGGGGTTATAGGAACAACCACCGCATTGGTACCAAGGGGGTGGTTGATTCCCTGGTGTGTTGGAGCAGAGTCAACTCCCGGGTTACCCGGTTGAGTGTGCCCCTGCACGTTCATGACGTCTGCCAATCATGTCAGCCTTCTCTGCCTCAACCCCTCTGGGTGGGTTTTTTTTAATGGAGGCTTTGTCATGGTGATCAACAACGCCAGCATACGCCCCTTCCGCCGGGGGGGCTGTTTTCAGCTGACTCCTTTGGCGCCTGTCTCGTCCGCAGTGCTCCAGGCTCAGGTTACAGCCTGCTGCCTGGTTTCCCCAGTGCGCTGCCTGCTTCCGTTGGTTAACCTTTGAGTGCTTACGGCCATGCTGACTGCCTGTGTTTCAGAGTCAGTGTGCCAGGCGGTGTGCTATTGGGGGGAAAGGGCCCGCTCTTGGAGGGGCCCTATCCGAATACGCTGGCGATGTGGGGGGCGGTGTCACCAAGTGACCACCTGGTGGGGTCTTGATGCCTGGCGTCATTGACCTCTCCAGGCCCCCTTTTTCCAGGGGATCCAGTCCCTTCAGTGGGACTGGGTCTTCCTTCGCGCTCCGCTGCTACGGCCTTGCCACGGGGTTAGGGTTGCTCTTGACCCCGTGATTTTGGGGGCAGTAACGAGGTTGTTCCTTCCGTTCGTTCCCTGGTGGCATGCGGGTTGTGCGTGTGTGTAGTCGTGGGGTCAAGCCACGGTCTGCTCACCCTGTGCGTTGAGTTGCTTGAGTTCCTCTTCGCCTGGTCGGATCCGTCGCCCTCTCGTAAGCCTCCAATAGGGAGGGTATCCTCCATTAGGGAGAGTCGGGGGGCTCGGTCCTCCCCGGTCTGATGGTTGTGGGGGGCCTCAGCGGGGTGTATTTGTCGGACTAAGGCTCCCGCTCAGCCCCCGTTGTGCTACTGGTGCTGAGCGAAGCCTTAATGAAACAGAACGTAAGGTTATGTATATAACCAAGTTCTGTGAGTTATGGTGCGCTCAGCACCAGGACGCCGCTGCTGCCCTTGATCTCGCCTTGTGGTGAAAGTTTGGGAAGGAGGCGAGTAGGTGACCACACACCTGCTTATGAAGGTAAGCGGAATGGGGTGTGGTCAGACGAATATGGGGATGTAAAGGTACATGGTTGAATTTTTTTATTCAGTGTATGTACATGAAGTGAAGTACAGTGCTACTGGTGCTGAGCGCACCATAACTCACAGAACTTGGTTATATACATAACCTTACGTTCTGTATTGTCCTTGAAAAGTATTTGGAAGAAACTAAATTCATTATTCTAATGATCTCCTGTTACCCCGCTCGGTGGTCGTCGCGGCCTTGTCGTAGCCAACAACCATATCTGCTAGCCGAAGCTAGTGATGATGTGTCACTCCCCTCCCCCACCCAGCGAGGGTGGAGAGGGATGAAAGTATCTGATCAACGCATGCGCTCTTCGGTGTGGTTAGTTTCTCATTCTAACTTTACCCGGAAGAAACCTCACGTTATATTATCTTCTCCTTAGCAACGGGGGCCCGCCCCTCTCCTCGTTACTATGTGACGTGTGACGCGTTGTCTTTGACCACAGCTATTTGACCCAGATCACTATAGCAACCACTCAATTGTTGATATTATCCCCCCTTAGTTCTCTCTCACCAAACCTGCACTTTCGATTATTATATTTATATTATATAGTTATATTAGTATTGGCTGAGCGTCCCGCTCTGAGCCTTATGAGATATCCCTTATCTCCTATGATACCTATTGTATCTCCCACGAACAAAACACATGCACCCCACCTGTATGGGGCCCCGCCCCCATGGTGGCACCGCCCATATAGCCGTGACTCTGGTCACCAAACACCCTTCCTCGCCAAAACCCGTCCCAGGAAAAGATCCCTCAAGAGGGAACTCAGGGCCGCGCAGAGCGGGACGCTCAGCCAATACTAATATAACTAGGTTATCTACATAACCTATCGTTATATATCGTATTTGCTTCGCGTCCCGCTCTGAGCCTTATGAGATAATGGGGAAGAGCGGACGCGAGGCCCGACAAATGTACCCCCTGAGGACCCGTAAGCCCACATCAAGGGGTGCGGGGAGCCCTGTCACCCCATCCTTCCTAATGAAGGGGGGGCGCAGTCAACTCCACCTGAATGCGAACAAGAGGGAACTAGAACCCCTTGAACACACCGTACAGGCGGAACCACGTGTGACCCAACACACTGTGGCCCATACCCATACACTCCTGCTACCCGACCAAAGGACGGGAAGCAGGAAAGGCCACAGACCCCAGAACCGCCTGGGAGACAGAACCCCCGGTCATGTCCATGAGGTAAAACCTTACAAAGGGGCCCGGGGAGGACCATGAAGCTGCAGCACAGATGTCCCCCACCGAGGCCCCACCCAGGAGAGCGGCAGAAGCAGCCACCCCACGAGTGGAGTGCGCCCTGACGCCCCCAGGGGGATCCTGCCCAGCCAACGTGTAGCAGAGGGTAATGCCCTCGCACAACCAATGGGACAGGCGCTGCTCCGACAGTGCCTTACCAGCACGAGCCCCACCGTAACAGACAAAGCTGGTCGGTAACCCTGAAGTCCTGAGTACGGCTGAGGTAAATCCCCAAGCACGGACTGGACATGACAGGTGAAGGCCCGCATCTAACTCACTAGTGTGAGGAGGAGGACGAAACGCCTGAACCACAATATCCCGGGAGCGGAAGGAACTCCGGATATTCTTAGGCACGAAAGCAGGATTAGGTCGCAGAGTGACACCGCAATCGGTCCGAAAAGACAGGCACTCTGGACGTACCGAGAGAGCACAGAGCTCACCTACGCGTTTAGCGGAAGTGACAACCAGTAGGAACGCGGTCTTGAAGGACAGCTGTCCCAACGGCGCCTGCTCGAGCGGCTCAAACGGGGCCAAGGACAACCGACCGAGGACCAATTGAAGATCCCAAGTCGGAGCCAAGGAGCGTTGCACCGGCTTAACGCGTTGAGCGCCAAGCAGGAAACGCTTCACAAGAGGGTGGCTGAACAAGACATCCCCTCAAACCCCTCATGATAGGAGGATATAGCTGCTGCATATACCCTCACCGTCTATCAAGGAGAGACTGGAGGTAACTAAGGACAGCATCCAGGGGGCAGGAGACTGAGTCCCGGCCCCCCGCCTTACACCACACTTGGAACATACGTCATCTGCCCGCGTAAGCGCGACAGTGGAGGGAGCATGCGCATTCCAGATGGTAACACCATCAGGATCAAGAACCCGCGCCCCTCAACGTACCCGTCCCAACAACTGACCTAACAGATGTATGGGGAAGAATCCCTGGCGGCACGGCATCGGTCCCAGACCTGCCTGGCCATGTCCAGACGTAATCCTCACCCGTCAGGATGAGGACCGCCCCGCGACAGTACCTCTGCACCCACATTCTCCCTGCCGGGGATGTGGGGAGCCCTCAGGCCGCGCAGATGGAGGACGCCCATAGCCAGCCGCCCGCCGCCTGGTGCAGACAGGGGGAGCGTACTCCTCCCTGTCTGTCGATACACGACACTGACGTCGTATCGTCCGTCCTGATCAACACCATATGTGGACCAGAAGGACCGCTTTCAATACCAACACATTGAACGTAGCGCAGACCGGGCAGCATGGTTTGCCAGCTGCCCCCTACTGCGTTGGCCCGACGCGTCACCAGCGAGGGAGGCGTCGGTGAAAACGCGACGTGAGACAGCGCCGTAACCGTCCTAGGACGGAACCTCCCGAGCGTGTTGACAACACGCTCTGAGATGGATGCCCATAGCCCTCCAACCGTTGACTGGGAAGAGGAGTACTCCACATCCAGTCTACAGCAACCCCAGGCTGGTAGAGACCTGCCTGGTACGAGACCTGGCGATCCACCTTGACCGCGAAGGACCAGAACGTCATCAGGGCAGAACACTCCGTAACCCCGGACGACGCAGAGGCCCCAGTGCGGCCTCCACACACTTGGTGAAGATGCGGGGAGCCAGAGAAAACCGAACGGCAGCCTCTGGTACTCATACGCTAACCCTGCAAAGGAAGCATAGGTAAGCCCTAGGATGGAAGATCGGGGATGCGCATACTCATCCTACAGGTCTATGGAGGAGAACCAGACCCCCACCAGACAGTGTTCAACAGGTAGGAGACGATCCAAAAAATGCTGAACCTTCCCATGGGACAGGTCCAGCCTGGGTCTTACACCCCTCCCTCCCGACTTCTCGGGCAGAGAACACCGGGAGGAGAACGCCACGACGATGGCTTGCTTCGTCCACAGAGATTGGATCTCGTTGACCAGAGCTGTCACTGCTGGTGACCCTGACAATAGGGTCTGTACCAAACCTGAAAACGGGTGGGGTTGTGTAAACACAAGTCCCCGCCTCAGCGTTCTCTCCATCCACCTCGACATATGGTACTGCCGTAGTCATATGTGACGACACTCCCAACGCACCCGCCGTCATGTGGCGCAGGTCCGCCAGGAACTGTAGATAGTTGGCCCGGTCCCCCCGCTGTGCGTAGCCAAACCTGGAACCGTGCGAGGAGCGCGTTCCGTGTCGGAACACCTGACCCTGACACCACCCACGAGGCAATCGCACCCAAGGGGGAACCCCGACAGAAAGGGCCGGTCTGATACGGGGGGCTTCCGATGAAAAAAGCCCCCCCACTGAACACCCCTCCAGAACATGCTGAAGGAGTTGTTCTGCAGCCGGACATGCAAGGTGGTAGGCCCCCATGGGTTCCTACACACCGTAGCCCTGCAGTGATATTACGACCACCCCAAATCATGTGAGCTGCGACCACTTGCCAATATTTCAGGAGTGGGAGGCACCAACATGATACCTGGCCTGGCGAAGGCCAGGCCGGGGAAGCCCGCACTGTGTGCCTCAAAAGGTTTCGAGCCCCCCTGCTGACAACACTTAAGTTGACAGACGTAACACCAGGCTCAACCAACACAGTTCAAGATGTGGGAGCCGCTTGACAGCACAACATTCTCACGGACAGACCCAGGCTCAGCCATAAACTGGGTGTCAGCCCCTGTCCCCATGAGAAGCGAAAAGGGGGGCCGCCCGCGCATCAATGAAGACACGCGGCCCGCAGCCAAAGGAAACAATCAGAGCCCACTTCTTCCGCTGGTGTTGGGGAAGGGAGTGATCGGAGAGCGGGCTGCTCGCGGCAGGACGGTGACGGCTTGTTTGTTCAAGCCGAACCCATCCTACATGGCCGATCCCTCGGCCGCCAAGGCTGTCGGCCTTGTGGACACCTGTCGAATCAACGCCCAGGATACCTCTGGCGGGGGAAAAACATGGCCGCCTGTCGAGGGCCCCGTCATCGCCGCTGACGAGGCCGTGCTCTCTCTTCTTCTGGCTGCGCGGTGTGAGGCGGTGTAGGGCCTAGGACAATACCGCCCGCGCTCCAGCAGAAGACCAAAATCCCCTGCGGAGAAGGGAACCCTGAGCGGTTATAGCTTGCGGCTGGGTCAAAGCTAATAACGTCAACAACCTTGCGCGATGTGTCGACGTCGGCTGGCCCTCAAGGCCCCTCCACCAGACACAATTTTTTTAATAGAAAAAAACAGCAATTCGAACACAGTTCTAATCGTTGCCAATTCCATACCGTGGCGGTACAAGCCTTAACAGCCCACCAGCCACTCGCCAGGCCGACCCACCCATGGTGTCGGCCGGGCGGGGCATTGTTTCAATATGTCAAAAACAAAGGACTGATGTTAACACGGAGCACCAGTGGTGATTGCAAACAGCAACCTCCACTGTGGTGTGCACCATGAAAGGGTTAAATGAATAAAAGAGCTAAACCACAAAAAACTGTAGAATGAGCAAACCCATACACACAAAGTTAAGGGGAGACGGACCAGAGCGAACTAGTCCCGCCTTCATTCAAAATATTCACAACAGGACACCAGCCCTAGTTTAGCCCATTTACCAAAAAAGGTAAACAAAGCCCCCACCGTCAGTATGAATGGTTGAGAGGAGAGAAAACTGTAGCAAGACAGACCTTCTCATAGCAGAGTGACAAAACTAAAACAATAGCCCACTACACAGGGCCGCCTCAGGGGGTGGGGGGCCTCGCGTCTAAATACGCACAGGGCCTCACATTTCTCCCAGGCGGCCCTGCCCTTATACTACTGCAGCCTAGCGCGAGGCGATGTGGGACCCAGAACAACAATTGCCTGCGCACAGACACGCAACATGTTTACCATGTCGGCTGGACCCATAGCCCCACTACCCGACGCCAACCCAGATGGGAACACCGTTCAACAAACCCCGCCGGAACACAAGGTAACATACCTGGCTAGGCAACCTAGCCACGGCCTACCCTGTTGTCAACCCATTTACCCGAAAAAAGGTAAATAGGACTCAGCAAAAAAAACCACAACAGCTACCGACTGACCTTCATTGATGAACCGGGCAAGAGGAGGGAGAGTGACAACATCTCACGGCGGAGACATTAGAACAGCGTAGCAATTAGCAGTAGTAATAGCATGCGGCATTAGCGATAGCATGTAGCATAGCATTAGATGTTTTAGTAGCACGCCCAAGACAGCTTGGAAACCGTTCCCTGCAGTGAACGTTCACCAAACCATCCTGCCCCCGGCACCAACACACAACATGGTTGTGTAACAAAACAAACCAGCATTACTAACACTAATACCCATGCCTGAAGACACAGGGCCTACCTGAGTACAAGCTGGCCCGACAGCCAGTCTTGTACAGCTGAACCTCGATGTGCTGTCATCAAACGAGGAACATCAACATAGGCCCGTCGTGTCGCCGAAAACACGCGTCGAAGATGCCAGGGGCCAGCAACCTCCGGTAAGCTTTCAACATTATGACTCTGATCCTTTTCATCCTGCTAGTTATCGTATGGTGCACGCATCCATTACGCTGGGACGAAAATAGAGGAAGGGTGTTTGGTGACCAGAGTCACGGCTATATGGGCGGTGCCACCATGGGGGCGGGGCCCCATACAGGTGGGGTGCATGTGTTTTGTTCGTGGGAGATACAATAGGTATCATAGGAGATAAGGGATATCTCATAAGGCTCAGAGCGGGACGCGAAGCAAATACGACATATAACAATGCTTATCAAGATGACGAATGACCTTCAAGCCACTCACACCCTGCTCGCCGTGGAGACACACTGCCTGCTAACACACTCTCTCTCTGCCTGTGGTGCTCTCAGATGGCTATAAGCAGTGCTGTCATTATATACATTTTGTTTACATTATATACACTGAAAAACCTCGAGATCCTTCACTGTGTACAGTATCAGCGATGATTTTTCTTACATTCAAACTGATACACACACCCCCATTTCGCTAAACATGAAGGAAAAGAGCACAAGCAAGTTTGTCGCCAATAATGGGATCCATAGCATTAATGGGGTTGTCACTATTTGGCCAAGCTCCAAAGCTATTACTCGTCATTATTTTCAACAAAAAGTAATTTATAAAGATACCCCTTAACTTCACCACTCCCACTACCTACAAATTTAAAATAGAAGATAGTATTTTTTCATCTGGACAACCTCTGGTCTGGATAAACACCCATTAAGTTATGACCTACTCAGAGCGAATGATAACAGACAGGGAACACAAAATTAGCATAAGAAATTAAATAAAGATGAAATGTAAAGAATAGGTAGAGTCATACAGCCTCCTCGCCCAGCAATGAAGATAACCAGAAAGAGAGTAGTGTGTGTCTGCAAGGCACACTCCTACACAGAGCTGTCTCTACAGCCTGCTAAAGAGCTCTGCCCAAGAGAGACTAAATTTGTACCGATTCTGGACATCCGTGACCAAATTAGTTTGAAAGAAAATGTGTCTATAACGTTGAATTGTACAGAGTATCTCAAACGACCAAAAATTAAGCTTGTCTAAACCTTTATGGCTACATTCATTGGTGTTTCCATGGACACAGTGAATAAACAAGGCTGCACAGACTCATTTTTGGTTCTTATTTATAAATGAAACTACAAAATATGGAGGAAACAATAGTATAATATTATCTATTCAATAAAATAATACAAATATAAGAAGCACCGGTTAGTTTACTTTGGGCAAGTAGCCAAAACCTTTTGAGGTTGAATTGGGAGGGGGGAAATCCCACGGATAATAAGGTCTTTTAGAAATGCTAGAGTACCAGATTCATTTCACAAATTATTCAGAGCAAATACCCTGAATCAACATGGTGTGGAATTATACTATGGCTGGTGTTCGAGGCTGTGCTGACCCTTCCTGCATGGTGTATGATTTCACCTAAGGAGATTGGAACTTGTAACATTCTAATAATGATGTTACAAAGGCTACTGGCTATTGAAAGCTAAATACTGGTAGAATTCTAAGAATTCCAAATAACAAATATACTCCTGAAAGGGATAGCCTACTTGGACATTTGGGATTTTAGTTTTGCTAAAGTATATTTATCTCCACTTATATAATGGGGGGAATGTTTCTACATTTATCCTACAGTTTCCCTAAATTGACTTGCCAGTATTGTTACCATTCCTACTTGAAACCATGGGGCACTACTGGCGGTAAGCTAGCAGGTAGCCTTATCCCTATGGTTTCAATGAGGAATGCTAATAATGCTAGCATGCCAATTTAGGGAAACCGAAGGTCAAATGTAAAAAACATTTCCCACAATATGACAAGTGTAGGAAAGCCCTTGTTAATAAGATGATATTGATTTGTAATGGCCCTTTAATATGTTGTCATTGTTCATTGACAGGAGAGGGTGATTGATTTTATGCCAATGTAATTGTTCAGTGTGTGATGTGCTCCAGCTAGTGTTGCATTCTGGTTTGCTGCTAAGGTTACTGGTAAGGTTAAAGACATTTTCCAAACTTTGGCCAGTTTTGTCTCAGTCCAGCTGATTTGATGGTGTGCTACAGTTGCCTCTCTTCTTTTGGGGAAATTGTGAGTCAATGACAGATAAAAAACACACACAGGCACCCCAGTGGCGAACCATAACGCGCTGAGTCGCGGCACGGCCGACCCGGGTTCGATTCCCGGACCCGTCGTTATTTGACGAATGTCTTCCCCCCACTCTGTCTCCCGTTCCTCCTCTCTCTCTCTCTACTGGACTGCCCAGTAGCAAAATGCGATAAACGCTCAAAAATAAATCTTTAAAAAAAACACACACAAATATTCCCTGAATATAAACCCTTAAACTGAAGCATCGCCCTGTGATTCTTTAATCGGAGTCACAACCCCATAGTGTCAGCCAGTTCTATCAAGCGCATCTGTGGAGGCCCTAGACCTCCATTTCAACAAGTGTCAATTCTTAAAGAATTTAGGTTGTGTACATAGACTGGATAAAGAGGGCACTGGTCTAGTATGGTAATTTCCTTTGTTAGGCTACATCTGTTGCTGACAGAATGTTGCTTTGAATAGGAATACCCAGGGATGAAGTGGAGGGGTAAACTCACTTTACCCATCTTAAAAAAAGAATTTAAAAAAAGAATCTAAATACAGTTTACCCACCTTTATATATATATATATGAATGAATGAATGACATTTTATTTTCATGTCATGTCCGACGACCCATCCCTTACGGCAGGGGTCCCCAAAACTTTTTCCTGTGAGGGCCACATAACTTTTCCCTTCTCTGGTGGGGGCCGGGGTCAGTTTGTAACAGAAAAAGTGTGACGATCACAGGGGTGCCTAAACGTAAACATTTATTGTTTTCCAGAAAGCCACACATAACCTAATATTAATAACCCTTTCCGGGATCTTCACAGAAAAAAAAATCAGGAAATAAATAATAACACTATTAATGAAATAAATATACAGTACCTACAGACCACCTAGCTCTAGCTCTGTACTATTTAAAACAAAAGCACAGTGCAGGACACACTCAAAGGTTATCGCACCTCAGAGATGGCAGTGGACATGTATGACAGGACAAAGGCCATATGTAATGGCCTTGGGATTGAGGAACATACTACCAGCCAAAGGGGGAAGCAGAAAAGGATGGACGAGTATGTAGTTGAGTCATCTTGTGGCACAAGCTCAGACCTCAGCTCAGGAGATCAGCTGAGACAGAGACTGTTCTATCCAGTCGTCGACAGAATGCTGCAAGAGCTTGAGAGCAGGTTCTCATGAGTTGGAGAACAATTTATGAGAGGCATACAGGCATGTTATCAAGCCTCAGACCAGTTTCTCAGTGGAATTGCTGCAACCCCTCGCCACACATTACAATATCCAACTATTGCCAGAGGAGATCACAGTTGCAAAGTGTTTCCTGGTCAGGACAGGCAGAGATGCAGTCCCTACTATCCAACGTGTATTTTCCCTCCTGGATCATAATAATAATAATAATAATGCATTTTATTTATAAGGCGCCTTTCAGGACACACAAAAAAAAGTCCACAAATCGGTGAATGAAAAAATTATAGGATCAAATGAAAACTACTACTAAAAATGGATGTTTAAAAGTACTAAAAACGAACAAAAAATATCAAACACTAACAAACATTCAGCACATACAATGGGGATGCTGCCATCTTAAAAAAAAATTTTTTTTAAAGCTCCAGGGCTCTAGGGGGCCGGGCCAAATGTGGAGGCGGGCCGGATCCGGCCCGCGGGCCGTAGTTTGGGATTATAAAACACCAAAAACAACAATTGAACATAACAATCACTTCCCATGGTTTCTAAGCTACACCATGCACACCATCAGAGGCCAACATAAATACATCACATATATGTTATTTTCATGCGTTTATCCCAAGCTTTCTCTAAATATTCAGAAAGTGCAAAAACCCTGTGATCAAAAATCCATTTTAATCTATCTGCATCACTAAACTACATTAACTCAGGGTTTTTACACCTGTCAAATACCTTTTCCTTGTCTTTTATTTGACCACTACATACTCTGACTATATCCTTGTCTTTTATTTGACCACTACATACTCTGACTATATCCTTGTCTTTTATTTGACCACTACATACTCTGACTATATCCTTGTCTTTTATTTGACCACTACATACTCTGACTATATCCTTGTCTTTTATTTGACCACTACATACTCTGACTATATCCTTTTCCTTTTATTTGACCACTACATACTCTGACTATATCCTTGTCTTTTATTTGACCACTACATACTCTGACTATATCCTTTTCCTTTTATTTGACCACTACATACTCTGACTATATCCTTGTCTTTTATTTGACCACTACATACTCTGACTATATCCTTTTCCTTTTATTTGACCACTACATACTCTGACTATATCCTTTTCCTTTTATTTGACCACTACATACTCTGACTATATCCTTTTCCTTTTATTTGACCACTACCCATTTAGTATTCTTTGTATCCTTGAGATGTATCCTGCTTCTTCAAGTACCTCTATAGGTCTACTCTTCCACACCAGCAGAGTGGTACTGATTGATTTATTGATCTGCTTCTAAGATCGGGGGAGGGGGGAGCGCAGACAGGTGGGTGGAAGACAAAGGGAAAGATGTCCATTTAAATTTCCTTCCCTCCCTCCCCCCTCCTTCCATCCATCCCTCCTTTCCCTTGTGTTTTATTCATCCCATGGCCTCTGGCAGTCTTTGTCCTTGTGTCTGATTGTGCGCGTGTATGTGTGTCTGAGAGTGTGTTGCATGTGTGCGCATGCATCTCTCTGTCTCTTTCTATCTTGCTCTTTTTTCCTCACAAAACAGTCAGACAAACTCTCTTTGTCTCATTATCTCTTTCTCTCTCCTGCTTTCTCCCCCCGCCCCTTTCTCCCTCTCCCTCTCTCTCTCTTCCTCTCCCTCTCTCTCTCATCCACACTACAGGATCAGATACCATGTGTTTGGGTTGGCTTGTCTGACAGAAATAAAGAGCGGAACAAACATTCCTGGGGTGCCTTGATAAGTCCGGCAGCACAAAGCACCACAGAGATGACTGACTGCTGGAGAGAGAGAGAAACACACACACAGATGGGTGATGGGTTGAACCAATAACTAAACAACCAATTAAAGGACATGATTGTGGGAAGAGCCCTCTGGGGGAGGGAGGGGGAGGGGTACTTAATTGTGCTTGTGGCATTCATTCTCCTTTCATATTCAGGGTAGAGAACAAATATGGTAAGTTGGTAACAGTGGCATCATGGGTGAGGAAAGCAAACAAAAGGTGACAAATAAATAGATAGACAAAATAGATGACAAATAAAAGTCAGAAGTTGGTGGAGGGACAAGTAAGGTAAACTGTGGCTTGATTGAGTGTCTGTCACAGAGGGATAAGCGGGTGGATCTCAGTGATGAGAACGTCGGCCGCACAGACGTACATTTCATACCCACGGAACATTGGACATCTTAGCGGAGCGTATCCCCCAGCTATTTAGCCGTGTCACTGCAGGGTTTTCCCAAGCTATTCCTGGTGGGAGAGCAGCGGCGCAAGCATGTCATTAAAAAAACAAGTGTGCTAGTGCCTTATAAGCGCTTGGAATCCGACCATGCACCTCAGGCCGTCAGTACGACTGAGGAAGCGGCCGTACGAGTGAACAAATGTACGAGTGAACAAAGCCAAACAAGCCAAACAAGCGACGACCGACCCAGAATAACCCAGTGATTACATGAAGGCTCCTTCCGAGCAGCAGCCACAGCAGCCAGGATCTCTGCGCTGATGATGACATCTGCATTCTGCACTGAAGTGGCTTTCGAAGTGGCAATTGCCAATTTTCCACGGTAGCCATTAAAGACACTGCAGCAGGGTTTCCGACACCAGACAGTGAACAGAACGGATGATTCGGTGATGAGATCAATTATTAACCATGTTTAATGGTTGCTCACAGCCTGGTCCAGCAGTCGGGGGATGTCAGCATTGACCATACTGACATCTACTTCTGTGTGCACTGTGTGGAGTCAAGTCAATAAATCTCGAGTCCGAGTCGAGTCTCGAGTCCCAGAGTTCGAGTCCGAGTCACCAAAGAAGAGCCTGAGTCTAATCTAAGGCTAATCTCTCCTGTGACAAAATGGCATCCAATGTAATAAAAAAAGTCAACCAACGAACTCGATTCTTGTACCGGATCTCCTCTCTGGTAAACAAGAACACCCTGAAGACTCTGGCAGGAGCACTCATTCAGGGGTACTACGACTATGCTTGCACCTCATGGTACCAAAGCACCCCAAAGGCGCTAAAAACAAAATTACAAACATCTCAAAACAAACTGGTCAGACTACTGCTTGACCTTACTCCTAGAACCCACCTCACCCCTGCCCACTTTGACAACCTAGGATGGCTTAGAGTAGACGACAGAGTACAACAACTTGCAATGGGCCTGGTCTACAAGATACACTACACGACCAAGGTACCCATGTACATGCCAAAATACTTCCCAAAGGTCAGTGAATACCACGATCACAACACCAGAGGGAGCTCCACAAATCATGTTAAACCCAGATTCGGCTCAAATAAGGGACTAAACACGTTTCGCAATTATGCCACATCAATGTGGAACGCCCTACCCAAAGCTGTAAAGGAATGTGGATCACTACCCACTTTCAAAACCTCTCTCAAGGGACACCTACGGGAGACTGCAATTCAACACTGGCCCATGTAAATATCCTAACCCAACCCCCTCCAATGTACAGTCATTTACCTAGTATGGTTTTGTCAATAGTTCAATGTACAATTGTGTTTGTTTGTACAGTGTCTCCTCCCCCCCCCCTCAATGTACAGTGTTACTTGTTTATACAGTGTGCCCCCCCCCCCCCCCCCAACCACCTCCAATGTAAATTACCCAGTATGGTTGTCAATATCCCAATGTACCCAACCCCCCCCACCCAACCTCCTCCAATGTACAGTTTCTACGTCAAATGTATATACTCCCTTTTCTTGACTCCTTCTGTATCACAAACAGTACTGTATTTGCAAATCTGGTATGTCATAAATGTATAGATGTAGCAGTACTGACTATCTGTATGTCATGTATGTCATATATGTCTATATGAATTGAAAATGGGGGACGCTGATGGAAACAAGACAAACGTCTTTCTCAGGTCTGCATCCCCTTAACAATTGTATGTATTGAGCCGTACTGTATTGTACCCATTCTGCAATCTGTTAAATAAAGTTTTCATTCATTCATTCATTCAGTCGAGTCAGAGTCCAGTGCCCATTACCCTGGTCCGAGTCCGAGTCATCGAGGTTGAGTCCACTCCACTCTGACAGTCAAAGAGCTGACATACAAATAAAAAAAGGTCTACATTAAACATAAATTACACAGCGGTCACCGTTTCAAAGGGAGTTTATTTACTTTGTTTACTTTGACACAATAGCCAAACAAATGCACTAGCCATCAATATCTTATGCCAAATGATTAGGGCCTACCATTTTTATTTAGTTATAAATAACAGTATTTATCAATGAATGAGTCCAAGTCTGCACCTTCCGAGTCCGAATGCAATCAATGCTTGAGTCCAAGTCCGAGTCATCAGTGCTCAAGTCCAAGTCGAGAATCAGAAAATCAGTACTACAACACTGGTGTGCACTGTGTGGAGTCCATTTCAGTGAGCCTCGGTCAGCTTACAGGCAGGTAAGCTCGACCTCCGTGACTTTGCATTGGTTTGTGGCCAAATGTCCGGAGCTAGTATGAGGAACAGTATGGGATGTGCTGAGAAAGGCCTCTACCGGTCAACACCATCCCTTTTGAAGCTACCTGTTTTTCACCTTTCTAACTCGCTGAGCTTCAGTCAGCATACAGACAGGAACTTGACCCCACTGACATTGCGTTGGTTTGTGGCCAAATAGCCAGAGCTAGTATGAGGAACAGCATGGATTGAGCTAAGAAAGAACTATCCCTTTAAAGCTACCACTGTTGGAATACTGGCACCCTGTGGCTGTGGGAGGTAACTGTGGAGTGTTTAAACATGGAGGAGGAGAGAAAAAACAACAAAATATATTTGTAGCAAGATAACTGCATTTCTGTCATTCATGTTTTATGGTCTTGAAATTACACCGTAGCCTTTTTCATGGATTCTGTGGCACCGGCTGCGCCTGACCAGCTTGTACAGCATCACTGTTGGAAGGGGGCTTCTGTTTCTCAGCCAAACTCTGTGATAGCTTGCTAAAGAAGCAATATTTTCTTCATGAAAAAGTGACATAGTGCAGGTTTAAAAGAAAAACTGTGCTCTGGCATCTTCCCAAGAGCATATCTGCTAGAGAAGTAAAGATAAACCCATCTGTCAGCTACTCATAAATCATATGCACCAGCTAAGACGAACCAAAATACACATGGGGTTGGAATATAAATATATCAACATAAAAAAAAGGCCCGTGCGTATTGCAAACATAGTTTCCACACTCACGGTTCAGAACTAGTTCAGAACAATAACATTTGTTTCAATGTGTGTAACTGTGTATATATCAATACAATATACAGTACAATGTTGAAGTATAACGTCAGATGTGGGTACCCCCCTGACTAGATATATGGACGTCGTTAGCAGGGGCGGATTTAGGATTGTAGGAGATCCGGGGCTTAGCCCAGATGGGCCCCTTTTTTTATTAGTTTTTTTTTTTTTTTTTTGCAGGTAAGGGGTGGTTTGGAGGGGGTCCGGCACGACCCCCTCCACGACAGATTTTTTTTTGAATTTAATGAACCTGTACGTGCAATTTCCTGCAATATAGAGCCTTCAATCTTGACCAATAAAGCTGCTCTTTTCACTATAAAACTCAGTTAACCATAACGTAGTTATGGTTAGATTTATATATTGGGGGGGGATATATCATATTTTTCATATAATCAAAAAGTGGTGGAGCAAGATCATACCTTTGCTCCCCCAAGATCAATAGTGGGAGAGCAGAGATGCTCCGAATGCTCTTATGGCCAGGCGTCTATGATTCACTGATACAGAGTAAAATAGTGCAGTGCAATAAAATAGTTAGTAAAATAGAATAAAATAATGCAATAGTGCATTGCAATAAAATAGTTATCATCGTATTTTTTCGGGAGGCCGGTAAGGAGTGCATTACAGTAGTCGAGTTGGCTTGAGATAAAGGCATGGATCTGGTTTTCAGCGTCCTTTTGATTTATAAATGGCTGTACTTTAGCTATGTTTCTAAGGTGGAAGAATTACGTTTTTGTCAACTTGTTGATCGTGATTTAAAGCTTAGGTCTGAGTCTACCATAACACCAAGACTTAACTCACTCAAATACAGTTAGCAGCTGGATAGACCACAGATGGAAATTAGCTTCTGCTAAATCTGGTGGTGCAAACATATTTTCATGTAACAATGATGAATTGTAAATTATTATTATTATTTTTTTTTAAATAGATTCAGGGCTTTTCAGAATACATCCGGGGCTTGAGCCCAGGTAGCCACCCCCTAGCTCCGCCCCTGGTCGTTAGGAACCGTGTCGATGACGCGTCCTTTTTTTCTTCTTCTAGTGCACAGACTCCTGGGCCCCGGCCGACTCTCAGACAAAAGGAGTGGGGCGAGACTTCAAGAGCAAATATTTATGAGTCTCAAAGGGTTAAATGAGTGTGCGGGGAAAAATACAATTCGCATACCAGACCAATGAGGCCTGGCCCCCGCGGTGAGCTCCTCTAAAGTTGGAAAACAGAACTGGACCGACCACTGATGGCGAGGCTGAATGACAGGAATTTCAGCGCTCGACAAAAAAGGAAAAATGCTTGAAAAGCTCCGTCCACCCCTGTTCAGTTAGCGCCAAGTTTGGAGAGAGAGAGAGAGAGAGAGAGAGAGAGAGAGAGAGAGAGAGAGAGAGAGAGAGAGAGAGAGAGAGGTGGTCAGATACAACCACATTGTAAACTGTTGTGTTTTATCGTATCATTTAGCTAATGTTTGTAAAAGGTTAGTACACATGAAGGTGGAGGTTAGTTCTCAAACCTTTTTCATGTCACGGACCCCTGAGTTGTGACACATTAGGCTGCAGGCCCCCGGGGACCCCCTTATCTGATCAGATTGTTGTTGTTCTGACTACAGGCAGCATTGAGATAGGTTAAAATGACACCTATAATCAAAATATTCACTCTTGTGTATTTTCCCATTGGCTTAACCTCTTGTGAACAAACTAAAACAGTGAAATTCATTAAATAATTAGTGAAATTAACCCTTTCACTACCACACTACCAAACGGTTAACCCTTTCACTGCGACAATACGGGAGGTTAACCCTTTCACTGCCACATGACAGCAGGTTAACCCTTTCACTGCCACACTACCAAACCTTAAACCTTCTGTAGTGTGGTAGTGAAAGGGTTAAACCATTTCCAAGTTTTCTGGGGACCCCCTCATGTTGAGAACCAATGGTTATATTTCATATGGCTTTGCGCTCTGTTCTATTGGACCTGTCCCTTTAATCATATGCTATCCTGAAAACTTTCAACCACGTGCACGCACCCACACCTGCCTGACCACGCCCACATCCGCTCACATATAAGCGGGGTCATGGCCATACTACCAGCTCCTTCCCTACCTCTCCCTACGGGAGACTGCAATTCGAAATGCCCTAACCCAACCCCCTCCAATGTACAGTAAATGACCAAGTATGGCTTTGTCAATATTCCAATGCACAGTTTTGCTTGTACAGTGTACAGTGTCCCCCACCCACCCCCTACCCAACCCCCACCCACCCAACCGCACGCCACCTACCCAACCTCCTCCAATGTACAGTTTCTACGTCAAATGCATATACTCTCTTTTCTGGACTCTTTTTGTATCACAAACAGTACTGTATTTGCAAATCTGGTATGTCATAAATGTATAGATGTAGCCAGGGCCGCCTCAGGGGGTGTGCGAGCAGTGCGGTCGCACAGGGCCTCGTGGGAAGGGGGGCCTCGCAAAAAAAATAAAAAATAATCGCCACTACTGGCCCCGCCATTGTTGCTGCCAGTCGTCCTGCGACCCAGGGGTACAGGTAGGACACATTACCCCTTAGGCGCCTGTCTAGTCCGCAGTGCTCCGGGCGCAGGTCGAGTTCTGCTCTTGTTAAGATCTGTCGGCCTGGATTGAGGGATCAACCTCCTTGGAGGGTTGTCCCCCCGGTGCGCCAGCTGGCCCCACAACATTGTGGGGGGGAAGCCTCCTTGGAGCGCTTCGGAGCGGCGTGCCAGGTGGAGATGGGCCTTCACCTATTGTAGGCCCTGTCCGATACGCTGGCGATATGGGGGGGTGGTGTCACCAGTGACCGTCTGGTGGGGTCTCGATGCCGCGGCCTCGTTGACCTCGCCAGGCCCCTTTTTCGGGGGGTCCTGGCCCCTGGGATGTGGCCTGGGGCTGGGGCCTCCTCCGCGCCCCACTGCTACGGCCTTGCCACGGGTTCGTTTTTTTTTTACCCCGACCCCGCAATGTTGGGGGCTGTGACGTGGGTTTTTTGCTTCACGTCCGTTCCCTGGTGGCGTGCGGGATGCACGACCGAGTAGTCGCGGGCCCTTCTAAACAAAGGTAAGTCCCATGGTCTGCTCACCCTGTGCGTTGAGGTACTGTTCCCTCTTCGCACAGTCGGGTCCGGTCTCCCTCCCATCCCTCACTAGGGGGGGCGGGGGGGCCCGGATCCTCCCCGGTATTCTGATGGTTGTAGGGGACCTCAGCGGGTACATCTGTCGGGCTTTCCGCTCTGCTCCGCTCTTGTGTTCCAATAGAGCAGAGCGCAAAGCCATATGAAATATAACGAAGGTTATCCTATAACCCTAGTTATATGAATATGGTGAGCGCTCTGCTCTGACTCACTGAGGACCCCATGGGTCTTCCGTTTCGGCTGTGAAAGACTGGGGAAGGAGCTGGTAGTATGGCCATGACCCCGCTTATATGTGAGCGGATGTGGGCGTGGTCAGGCAGGTGTGGGTGCGTGCATGTGGTTGAACGTTTTCATGATAGCATATGATTAAAGGGACAGTTCCAATAGAGCAGAGCGCTCGCCATCATCATCATATAACTAGGGTTATAGGATAACCTTTGTTCAGTCAGTGAACCCTTGGCAGCGATTGACACTGTTTGTAGGAGGGGGGTTGAACCAACAACCTTTGGACCGCCTGACATCTTCCTTAATACACTTGCTTCCCTGGATGACATCACATCCACAGTCAGAGTTGAGGGCATGAGGAGGCGTGTCCTGGAAGCCCGGGCGAGCTGAGATGCATGACACTGTTTACTGCCAACATTGGGGGTGACATGGCACTTTGGTGGCACAGGAGGTAGAGCGGTCTTCGACAAAAGGTGCCCGGTTTGATTCCGGCTCCTCCTAGTGTCGAAGTGTCATTGAGCAAGACTCTTAAGATAAGATAAGATAAGATAAGATAAGATATTAATTTATTGATCCCCTTGGAAAAATTCAGGTGCCATAGTAGCACATGGGGAGGGGAGGTACAGGTAGGGTAATAATAAATATAGGTAATACAAAAGATTTGAATATAAATAAACAAAGCAGATGAGGGTTTGTATACCTTATCTGTCATAATACACACTGCACTGGAGTCCGTGCAGGGTTTAGTCGTAATCGTTTCTAATGGTTCTCCAGCTGCTGGCAGCAGTCCATGCCCCCTGGTTGTGGAGCCTGATGGCCGCTGGCATGAAGGACTGGCCGAGGGGGTTAGTGGTGGTGAGATGGGGGGGTATTAATGAGTTAACCCCTAACTGCAACTAAGTGTTTCTGATGAGCAGGTTGGTACCTTGCATCATGGTTGCCTCCGCCGTCTGCGTGTGAATGGGTGAAGTTGTAAAGCGCTTTGGATAAAATTGCTATATAAATACAGTCCAAAACATGATGGATTCAAATCAGGCTCATAATTTTTGTTGCACGTCATTCTCTCTCTCTCTCTCTCTCTCTCTCTCTCTCTCTCTCTCTCTCTCTCTCTCTCTCTCTCTCTCTCTCTCTCTCTCTCTCTCTCTCTCTCTCTCTCTCTCTCTCTCTCTCTCTCTCTCTCTCTCTCTCTCTCTCTCTCTCTCTCTCTCTCTCTCTCT
Source organism: Notolepis coatsorum (assembly GCF_963971535.1). Taxonomy (NCBI): domain Eukaryota; kingdom Metazoa; phylum Chordata; class Actinopteri; order Aulopiformes; family Paralepididae; genus Notolepis; species Notolepis coatsorum. The sequence goes on along the minus strand of NC_140172.1, from coordinate 108,598,554 downwards.
CTCTCTCTCTCTCTCTCTCTCTCTCTCTCTCTCTCTCTCTCTCTCTCTCTCTCTCTCTCTCTCGCCTCTCTCGCTCTCTCTCGCTCTCTCTCGCTCTCTCTCGCTCTCTCTCAACTTGCACTGTATTTCTAAATAACCATGCTGTATTGGCCTTTTCTAATTAAATCAATAAACATTCTGCAAACTTGATATTTCAGATTCACTCATATTTAATTGAAAAAAAAGAGGCAAAGGACTACTATGGTTAAAGTTGAGACAACTTTACTTTTGTAAGATGTGGACAGTCTAATAAATAAACAATAAAAATACCCCAAAAAAAGAAAGATCTTGAAAAACGCTCCTCTTAGGCAGCTGCTGTCTAAGCAGTGTGACGATACATCCAGTGTGCGTAAATAGACAGTAGATTCCAAAATCCACGCCCAACAGCCTTTCTCAAACTCTATGCCTCTTTTCTCCAACTTCTTCTCTAGGGGACCAAAAAAGCCAACAGTTTTGTATTGGGGACTGGCCAGCCTGTAATCTAATAGTAGAGAACGGTTTTGTATTGGGGACTGGCCAGCCTGTAATCTAATAGTAGAGAACGGTTTTGTATTGGGGACTGGCCAGCCTGTAATATAATAGCAGAGAACATACAATTCCTACACCAGATAACTAATTCCAGGATTGCTCAGCGGCACACCAGGGACTTGCAGCCCTTCAGAGAAACCCTGTGCCAGAACCTCTGCGTGGCGTCCGGCCCGGTCCACAGAGGAGAGGTAACGAGCAGGCAGCACAGACCTGGTTACCTGATGCCTTGTTTTCGTTCCTCTGTGCACTGGATTTAAAGGCCCCATTAAATCAAAAGAGACGTTTAAGTTCTTCGATCACATATGTCTTGCAATACATTTTTGAGTTTGTCATTTCCTGGAAAACATTTGTTTTAAATGTTGATGAGTCATCCTGCACGTGGGGGGCGTTTACTAATTGATGAAATGCTTTCTGGAATGACATTTACAGCAAATTGTATCTAAGTTTAGCACATGACCGTGTTAAATTAACCAATGTTAACCAAATGTTCTTATGTTGCTAACGTTACTAATGTTGCGCAATGTTTGATTGCTAGCTAATGGGCCGACGCACTGGCTACTCTAAACAAGTGTCAAGTCCCTTCCTAGCTTCCTATTTTTACAGGAAACATGCAAAATATGTGGAATCAAATAGCATTCTGCCAGCCGTTTTGGTAATTTAGTCAAGATCTTCATTCATCTATTGGTGATTGCTGTTGTGTTTTTGCACTGCATTGACTTGCTTTCCATCAAACCAAACTCCATGGAATACCCTACCAAACCCCGGTGTTTAGAACAGCGGAGAACAGCAAATGTAAAAGCATTCCTGAATTGGGCATATGTTTTCATGCATTTGATTTTGTTTCGTACATAATACGAAATCGTGATTAGGTAGAATCACTCTTGTGTTATATCAACTGGTGATGAAAATGTTTGAGATTATTACTAATAACCATGTTCTACTGCAGGCGGGGATGTCAACTCTGTGGCCCAGAGAAACAGAGGGATGCCCGTTTGTGACTCCAACCCCAACGGTGGAACCTAGACACCAGAGAATGTCTTTTATTTCCCCTTGACTGACGGTTGATTAATGATAGAAGGAAAGCTTTGGACTTCAAATATTCATTATTTCACAGGGGAAAAAAGCATTTATACCAATGATTATAAATGATAATGTATCTTTGTGCATCTTTTCGCGACCCCGTGGGGAGGGGTTCCTGACCTCCAGGTTGAGAACCACAGTTCTAGCGCAGAGGGTTCTTAAAGCGCCCACAGCACCATGAGCCAAAGAACATTCAGTGTGGCCATCGCATGAGACCTACCAGAAACAGCCACCTATTCGGGGGCCCCCACCACTCCCCACCTCACCGCACCCCACCCACCCATAGTGTAAAAAACATTGTTCTAACAGCGGATTCTGGAATGTGTTCATTTCCTCTCCGGTGTGTGAGTGTTTACACACTGGACGTCTGGCCCAAACACTCTGCTCACACAGAGGCAACAGGAATTCAGAATGTGTAAGCATGTGTGTGTGTGCCTGTTGTGTTGTGTGTGCATGATACGGTACGTAGGTTTGTTAAGTGTGTATTTCAATAAGTGTTTGCATGTACCACCACACTGCACATACAGGAGTGATATACTGGTGGGGCAAGAATTCAGAATGTGTGTCAGTATTTGCATGTGTTCTTTCTTTTAACTAAGTACAGTAGGCTACAGTGTTCTCTTGTTCTTGTACTCATCCACCGTTTGCGATGTCTGATGGACCCACATTACTGGGATTTTAAAACAATGTGCACCCAATGAACATTTGTATTGGTTCTTTACATAAAATGAGCCAAGGCCATTGAGTCTCAGGTAAAAAAAAAAAAAAGAAAAAACACAATTGTATCATTGTATCATTTCTCTTTTAGTAAACATTGAAAATGGGTCCCACAGGCCCGAACACCACACAAGGGTTAAAGGAACACGCCAACATTTGGGGGAATTAGCTTACAGTCTTCTCCAGAGAGAGACAAGAAGATAGATACCAGTTTCCTCTCTGTGCGTTCAGTAGAAGCTTCAGTAGCTATCTGGCTGCACGTTAGCCTAGTTTAGCACAATGAATGGAAGAGGACAGTGCCGGTTAGCCTAGGGCCTAGGCATTGTCCAACTAACACCTCTCCCGAAGGCTAACTGGCACTGTCCACTTCCATTCATTGTGCTAAGCTAGGCTAACGTGCAGCCAGATAGCTACTGAAGCTTCTACTGAACTATCTTCTTGTCTCTCTCTATGGAGAAGACGATAAGCTAATTTACCAAAATGTTGATGTGTTCCTTTAAGGGCATTTTATCACACAAGCCCCTCCCTCCCTCCAGGTGTACAATCTCACATGAGAGATATCATTTTTAGAGAACATTCTAATGATGATTTAACAATGGCTGGCTGGTTGTTGGAACAATTTACGGAGTTCTAGAATTCCAAGAGCGAATTTGAACATTAAAAAAAAGCGTACACCTGACAGTTAAATGAGACTGGACTAAATGTCGAGAGATATAGTAGTAGGCCTGGTATACTCAACATAACGTACAGTCTGAACTCTGTTGCCTACACTCAATCAATACGTATCTACTGCCTTCACTGCCTTACACTGTAATCATAACAACCTACCTCAACCTATTGTCTATCCATATAACACTGTATGATAGCTATGTACAATAACACGTGTATACTGTACATACATGTATCTATATCTGTATATATTCCTGTTTACATACCCAATATGTGCAATGTACACTCTGTAAATACTTCTATCAATCTATACCATCTAAATCTCATACCTACTTATTAGTTATTTGGCTTACTACTATGGTGTATTTATACTTGTATCACTGCACATACCGATTTGCATATTTAGTCAGTAGCTTTGTTATATATATTCCATATTATCACTTGTTACACTGCATATTGTTATGCACTGTAGGCTACTGTTACCTTGCACTCTGGATATATGTCAACTTATTTTCGTTGTACTGTACTTGTACGACGACAATACATTTGAATCTAATCTAATTTTACCATTCTACGTGGAATACTCACCATGAGACAACACTATTACCAGACTCACTAGGAACAGAAGGTTGTTTTGGGAAGAACCCCCCCCCCCCAAATTAGGGAAGAAGTGGAGTTGCCATATGTTCTTGGGAGTTGCTGCTCCATTCCTGAACTGTGACCATGATATTGTGCAGCAACATGGGCCTTTGTCTCCATCTACTGTCTATGTTGAGAATGGACACAGGGAAGACATTTGTGGTTTGGTGGAAAAATATAATTTGAAAGAAAACTTGTAACTATTTGACAAAACAACCACTGATATGAAAGCAGTACAGATTATGGAATACCATTGCAGTTATACGAAATATTAAAGGGGACAGTTTTTGGTGGATATGACTTTAAATAATAGTTTTCCTTCCCTGCCTGGCTACCAAGTAAGAAAAAAAAATTAAAAATAAAAGCATGGGCATGGCTAATAAATGAATCAAAGCCAATTCATTGCCCATTGTGCAATCAAGGGGAAGCAATTCTGAACAGCTTGTTAATCTGAGGACTTTCAGAACCCTGGCCAAATGGCATGGATTACTACCCGTCATTCCCCCACCAGCGCTTAAACAACACCTCAGACGACCAAATCCATGTAACAACCCATTTACCATTAATAATAAAAGTTATTCACCATGATAAAACCTTTGTTAACAAAATAGTGACATTGTATTAAAAATGGATGCAATCGTGCTCTTTGGAAATATTGAAACAATGAAAATCAGATGGTCTTTTTATTCCAAAACAGACACATTAAAAAAAGGTGCTGTGGTATTTATTTGTTAAAATAATAGCTCTACATTACGATGGCCATCACTGATTGATTTGAGTGTTTTATCAGTCCCTCTGCTCTGCAGTTATCAGAAAATACACTTATCCAGTCAGGAGAGAACTCCACACTCAAGAAAACCTGCCAAAAAATAAGAAATAAAAATAATTTTAAGCAAATATGTGCTTTAATTAAATAGGTGAAATAATCTGCCAGCGCAGTAAGCACATCTGGCATGGCAAGATTGCTTGAAATAAGTACAAATATCTAGGGTTCTCTCCCGATTGGATAAAGTGGGAATGGATACCAGAAAAAAAAAGTCTGTTTACTGCAGAGTGGAGGGACTGGGAGACCCATGTTACCGAGCTCCTTCCTTTGAAGAAATAACGACACACCGGTACTTATAACTGATTAAACTTTATTATAAATATACAGTGTCAAATCCAATGGTACTTGACGTGACCAATCGTCCAACAGTTTTGTGTGTGTGTGTGTGGGGGGGGGGGGTAGAAGTCATGATTTACAATGTAGACATGCAAGACCATGAAACTCTATATGGAAATAAAAGGATATTCCCATGCAAGGCTAAATAAAAGATCCCATGGCAGCCATGTTAGGTGCAGAGAAGAGATCAGCACAGTGCACCAGCCCAGGAGGAGCCCGTTCTGTCCAATCTCATTATTTTCAAAAAAAATAAATATTAACTGGTATGAATCCGCCATGTCCACCCGTTCATTCACAAATCTGGCAAGTAAAAAATTAAATATATGGAGAAGAATTTTCCTAGCGGTTCTCCAAATTCAGAGTTCATCTGATAGATCAGTGTTCAAATTGACATGTAAAAAAAACACATTGTTGATAGCCAACAGACATGTAATAACACATTGTTGACAGCCAACAGACATGTAAAAACACATTATTGATCGCCAACAGACATGTAATAACACATTGTTGACAGCCAACAGACATGTAAAAACACATTATTGATCGCCAACAGAGGGTAGATTATGACATTTTACATCCATGCAAAAAGGCAGTTATTTGAAGGAAATTACAGACGCTTTATCCCATTATGATGGTCTGTTGGAATTACACACATAGCATGTAAAAAGGTATAGGCCGCCTGTTGCAGTATATTACTCCCCCAGTAAATGAACACCTCAACACAGCCTCTTTAAAGACAAGTGACAAGAACACCATACACAGGACTGTTCCACTCCAAGGTATTGACCCATCTCAAACCCACCCTCTTTTCTTGATCCTCCAATCACAACTGTCGCCCAAGAAAAGAGGGCAGGGTTTGAGATAGGTCAATTGAGAGGTATTTCACAAGGCAGGATAAACAAGCTAACCAGAACATTAAAAAACGGGTATATCTTGATGTTTTGGATATTAAATCTGCAAAACTACATTTGAATATTTGGTATTAGAGAGAATTAAAAAAAAATGTGATTCAGTCAAACATATAGATAAGTGTTGAGCAGGAACCAAAATATCACACGTTCAATATTTATTATCTGGCTACCGGTGTGATCATGCTTCATGAAATAACTTCGCAGAGAGGCATTTCCCAAAGCAGGATTATTCAGTCGTCCAGATAACTCTTTAAAAGTGTTCATGTATCCACTGGTATATGGCTACAAGACCAATACTCACATTTACTTCTATACAAATGGACATTAGTAATGCAACCCTGCCTCTTGCAGTACCCACTGGACATGTTTCAACACAGGTTTAACAAGAAACCATCACAGGGCTCCAGTAGCAATTGTTCCAAGTAATGCATGTGGGTGATTTGGACTCTCAGCTACTAACCATTTTGCACTTTAAATCGATCAATTCCAATTTCTATACCCCCCCCCCCTAATGATTGAATCAGGCACTGTATTTAAGTAGCCAATGCTCGACATAAACTAACATTGCCATTAGTGTGTAATGATGAAATTGTTATTTTTATTTTTTAGACATGCATAACAATGTAAACATTTGATCTTTAATGTTGAATCAATAAACAAAACAAAAAAGTAACCCAAGAAAAAACATGTAATAAAACTAAATCTTAAATATACAAGAAAAAAAAAAAAAAGGAAGAACTATTTGACTAAACGAATAACTCTCATACTGAGTTAGCATGCGGCCTTGGTTTAGAAGGGAATACTGCCCCTCCCCTGCAAACACAGCAGGCTCTCTCACCTGACGGCTATGCTGTCATTAACATAATAAACATAGCTAATGAAAGACATGCATAACAATGGCACTAAAGCGAAAGGTTAAAGGTTGAGCCATTATGAACATAAATAAGACTAGGTAAAAAAATTAAAATAAAACGTACTCGCGCCCAAAGGTTGCCATTTGAATTTGAAGTGTGTGTGAGGGGGAGGGGGGGCAACAACACTGATCATTGATCCCATCCTAGGTGTGGAAACCAAATAATGAAAACCATTAAAAGGTGAAGCAGTGAAGAACTTTGGTCTGCTGGTCAAATTCAATACCCACACATTATCTGTAAAAAAAAGACAAGAATACATACAGTAGGCTATCTGTTTCACAGAATACCAAGATTCAAATAATAAACAATATGGAACTAGCCAAGTAAAAAAGAAACGTTAAGTTAAGGGAGACAAAAAGAAAAAAAAGCGCACCAGATCATCTGGCGTTATAATTATTCAACTAAACCGGACAAATGATGTCAGAATGATGTCAATAACACAACTTGAGAGGGGGTGATATAAATATGGAGAAATACCAGTACAGTAGGTGTGCAAATCCAGCCAATGTTAGAGATAACGGAGTTCACTGAGGAGATGGACATAACAGAGACAGTTCATTGAGACAGACATAATGGACAGTTCACTAAGGAGACGGACATAACAGAGACAGTTCACCGAGGACATGGACATAACGGAGACAGTTCACAGAGGACATGGACATAACGGAGACAGTTCACAGAGGACATGGACATAACAGAGACAGTTCACAGAGGACATGGACATAACAGAGACAGTTCACAGAGGGCATAACGGAGACAGTTCACAGAGGACATGGACATAACAGAGACAGTTCACAGAGGGCATAACGGAGACAGTTCACAGAGGACATGGACATAACAGAGACAGTTCACAGAGGACATGGACATAACAGAGACAGTTCACAGAGGACATGGACATAACAGAGACAGTTCACAGAGGACATAACAGAGACAGTTCACAGAGGACATAACGGAGACAGTTCACAGAGGACATGGACATAACAGAGACAGTTCACAGAGGACATGGACATAACAGAGACAGTTCACAGAGGACATGGACATAACAGAGACAGTTCACAGAGGACATGGACATAACAGAGACAGTTCACAGAGGACATGAACATAACGGAGACAGTTCACAGAGGAGACATTTCCAGGTTGTAATAAAACATAGTGTTTCTTAAGTACATTTGTTTTTGGTAACATTTTACTTTAGGATGAACAATAGCCAAATGATTATAAACCTGAAACCTTTTCCATTAAAAACTATTGCTTCTTACGGCTGAACAAGAGGAAACTGGAAACCCAGAGAAGCTGCACATACCAACCCCTCTGGTCGGGCACCACCAGGGGCGTGAAATCAAAAACAATAATGCATTTTACATATTACAACTACATAAAAGGCTAGCCTCAGCTAAAGAGCAGAATAGGCATGACTTCTCTTAGTTACAACATTGTGTGAGCTAAGCGTGAGCTAAGCAGAGTCGTACTTACAGATCAGGTATTTCCAATGTTCACTATTTAGCTAAAACGCGACAGCTACTCTGATGATGGTGGCGTAATAGGCAATAACAGCAAACATTAAATACTTGCAAATAGTGATGCACAGATGAAAATTGTGTCCGATACCAATATTAATATTGCTGTTCTGGCCGATACCGATATTTACCGATGTTGATATCTCTGTATAGAAAACACTTTTTTATGATAATCAAATAAAGAGCTATTTTCCAAAACGCATATTTTTTTGTACTTTTGTAACTTATTTTCAGAAATGACTGATATTTTGAAACTATTTAAGGCCAAAACAAGTTAAAAAAAAATATATATATATTTTTTAATATATATCGGTTCATATCGGTCCCATCTTGATATCGGACCAATACCGATGTGTAAAAAAACTGCCATATCGGCCGATATATCGTGCATCACTACTTGCAAAGACCGTTCCGACAGCAGAATATTGATGTAACCAAGAGATTCACTAGGGACAAATCGTTTTTAATTCATGTATATCAATGACAATGAGGTTCACTATGGCATTGAACAGGTGGCAGAGAGCTGTAGGCAACCAATGAAAATAGTTGGTCAAGGTGAGCTGGTACCATGCGGTGGAAAACATGGTCTCCTTTGGTCTTAAGTGTAAAACAGAGCAGTTACCTCTCATGGCCACGGGGGGTGCCATTGTGTTAGTGTTACATAGTGGAGATTCAAGTACCTAGGAATAAAATACAGAACTTTAACAAATCATTGATTAAGAATCCATCATTCAAGTCAGTGCAGGGAAATCCTTCCACAATGGCTTCTACTTTGCTTCCCAACGACACTCATTAAAATAACTATCCATTTCACTCTCAAATCCTCATGTTCAACCTTAATATTAGTTCCAATGCTTTGTTACCATTTAGTTCATACGTTAATAATAATCATTATCTGTAATCCCTAAAGTAAAGTGTTACCATTTATTCATTTTGTCGCGGCACCACATTCAATATCGCACAGGTCCGCCACAAATACATTTCCTAAAATGATAAAATAACACACCGCATTAATAACAATGTTTCAATCTGACCTGCCTTGGCTCGCCGACCACCACACAGTAACATGTGAGGGGAACACTGAAGCATATTAAGATATTAATAACATCTAGCAGAAGCGGTTTAAGGCACGTCTCTCTGTGTGTGTAAGACTAGGGAGGGTTATGTCATTTCATCTCTCGGGGCTACAGCGACGCTTCCATGAGCTTAGAAGAAAAATGGAACGCAAGGTTTGAAGAGATCCATGTTCAGATCAGATTGCTCCGTTTTACAACATCTAAACATTTTAATATCAGTTAAAAAATAACAGTATTTCACTACAGAAATAAGAGTAGAATTTGAAAACGAGCTACAGAAATGACCATATGTGTATGTAGGCTATGTAAAGGTTTATTTAGTATTTTTTTTACAAGGACAGATACAACAACAATGACATATTGCAAGCAACTGACTGTTGTGTTGCATCACATTATTATAGCCAATTAGCTACTTTACAATACCCGACCTTGGAGCAGGTCGATACACATACGTGGGGGTTCGCTGCCCTTGCTCAGGGGCACTTGCGGCAGTATTGGCACTGACGGTATAATGGGGATCAAACCAGCAACCCTTCAATTACCAGACGGCCTCCATAACCAACCTGCCAACCAAAGGCTATAAGCTACTACAGATTACACTTGAGGGCTATCTTGATGCATAGCATCATCTATATAGCATATATAATGTAATAGAAATGTATAGTGTTATGAGTAGTCTTGGTGATCATGGTTTTTAACCAAAAGACTCTGGGCTAGATCCACAAAGAATGGATTGCACAGTGCTAGTTGCACCCTACTTACAATTAATTATGAATTGAAAATGGGGGACCCTGGTGTAAACAAGACGAAAGTCTTTCTCTGGTCTGCATCCCCTTAACAATTGTGTGTATTGAGCCTTACTGTATTCTACAATCTGTTAATAAAAGTTTCAATCAATCAAATTTGATTGATTGAAAATGTTATTAACAGATTGCAGAATGGGTACAATACAGTATGGCTCAATACACACAATTGTTCAGGGGATGCAGACCAGAGAAAGACTTTCGTCTTGTTTACACCAGGGTCCCCCATTTTCTATTCATAATGAATTGTAAGTAGGGTGCAACTAGCACCGTGCAATCCATTCTTTGTGGATCTAGCCCTCAATGTATAAGAGTCTGTTGTGAGGAAAGAACAAACAAAAAAAGGTTCTGTGATTGTCATGAGTCTCTGTGCGGTTGGTCTCCTGGGGATGTGTTCCCTGTGCGGTTGGTCTCCTGGATGTGTTCCGGACAACAGGAAATCAGGGGTACGTCCAATAGAAGTTGTGTTCAAAAACGAAATCTGAAATCCTGGGAGATAGATCACATCCCTGCTCCATGTGTACAGTACAGCTTCAGAGCTCTGAAGAATTTCTGTCTTCACTCAGAACCAAGCCAGAGGGGTGAAACCCAACTTGAGCCTGGAATCGCTCATCATTTTCTAATTATACATTAGCTAAAAACACAATAAAAAAAAGAATTAAAAAAGAAAAAATATATTTTACCCCAAGCCTGACACAATAGTCAAAAATCCAGTTGGGTTCTATCAGGGCATAAACGTGAATCTCTTTTTCAGCTTTGCTGAGTCAGGGTCAAAGTGGGTAAGACAGGGTTGGGCAGCTCTTTTTGCAGAGTCAGGGTCAAAGCGGGGAAGACCGGGTCGGGCAGCTCTTTTGGCAGAGTCAGGGTCAAAGCAGGTGGCATGGGTAAGACAGGGTTGGGCAGCTCTTTTTGCTGAGTCAGAGCCAAATCGCGTACGACAGGGTCGGATAGCTCTTTTTGCTGCGTCAGGGTCAAAGCGGGTGGCGAGGGTAAGACCGCGTCGGGCAGTTCCTTTTGCGGAGTCAGGGTCAAAGCACGTGGCGAGGGTAAGACAGGGTCGGGCAGTTCTTTAGCAGATGCCTCAGGGTCACACTCTTCTTTCACTGGCTTTTTTCCTCCACCAAAGTCACCATTTTGGTCTGTGGAGTTGGTCATGGAATTCTTACCCTCCTCCTCGTTCCAATCCTCCACTTCCATCTTGACATCGTGCCCGATTTCTACTTTTATGATCCGCGTCTCCACTTTCATGGCGTGCTCTTCCTCCCCCAGCTGTGGTCTTTCCGTCTCACCTTTCTCCCTTTGGCCACACTGCGTCGTCATGGTTTCCTCTTTGTCGTTTACCTCCATCATCGCTTTCCCACCCTCCTCCGCTCGCTCCACCTTGATTCTCTGCAGATTGGCCTCGGGGGGCGGAGGTCTCCCCCAGCTGTTCTCGTTTAGGTCCTCCTCCAGCCTTACCTGGAAGGGTGGCAGGCCCAGAAGGAAGGCCCTAATCCTGCTAGGCGAGCTCAGGTCTGCGGGTTCTTCCTGGTTCTCCAGATCCAGATCTGGTCCACCTTTGCTAGCCCTCCCTCCCAAGCTCAGGTCCTCTGCCTTGGACTGTTCTGGGGAGCCGACCCTGGACCTCTTGGATGAAGACTGTGCGGTGTCTCCGTCCAATGACGCCGCCCTCGGGTCCAAGTCGTCCGAGCCAGGCCGCTTGACAGCCGTGCGCTTGCTGAGGTTGAGGGGTAGGGCCTGCTCGGGCGGAGGAGTCATGGGGGAACACGGGGGCTTATTGTTCAGGTCCTGTGACAGCACCTCAGAGAGACGCCGGGTGAAGTTCTGGAGCTGTGCCGAACCCAGAGGAGTCCTCATTAGCTGGCGGACCTTAACGCTACAGTCCAGGTCCAGGGGGAGCACTCGAAGAGGGGGCAGTAGAGGCCGATTCCTCCCCTCCCTGCTGCCGCCCCTCTGGGCTCCCTCATCCAGAATACATCCGGAGCACTGGTGGGAGTGGTGGTGGTGGTGAGGTTGGGGCTGGTCCCCATTGAGATGGGTGGAATCTGGGATTCCGATCTTGGGTTGGAGTGAGTGGATAGAGGACTGGTGCTGGGCTGGGTGCGGTGCAGAGTCTTGGAGTATCATGGTGGGACTGTCTGGGCCTCTCTGAAGGCCCAATCGTGTCCTAAAGATGTCCAGGGGACACATGCCTTTAGTGGGGCTAAAGCCACCCAGGGATCCCCCGGCATGGAACCTGGGCAGGGAAGACAGGAGGGTCCCAGGAGATGACGGAGCTGGCGTCAGGGGATCCCCTTTCTCCTGCTTAATCTCCCTCCCCGGTTTGGGTTGGAAGGGGAGCATGGGGATGGACATAGGAGAGAGGTCCGGTGTTAGGGGCATGTTGACTGGGGCTGGGTAGACAGGCTGGAGGTGGGAAGAGGGCTTCTGAAGAGGCTTAATGACCTAGAAGTAGAGAACAAGGAGGGGGTCAAGCAACATACTGTAGGAAGAGACGGGTCCTTTCAATGTAAATTACTGCTATGAAGATCAAAACCAACGACTCGCTGCTATCAAGATCAAGATCAAAACCAATGACTCTCCGCTATGGAGATCAAAACCAACGGCTTGCAGCTATGGCGATTAAATCTCTTGCATCTCCAAAGTCAGCGCCCTCAGGAATGAAGGAAAACTGCTTCTATTTTTAGTTTAACACATTCATTATTGACACCAGAACGGACCTCATGAGTAATAAAACTTAAAACCACTGGCCAGTGGCCATATGTATCGCACTTCTAAGAATAGGAGTGCTGATCTAGGATCAATGCTGAGGTCACACAACCATTGTACACTTCACTATGACTGGTCTCAGATCAGCACTAGACCTAGTTTAACATGCTTGTCATTAACACATTGACTGCCAGCTATCGGCCTCATCCTGTTCTAGCTAGGCCACGCTTTAAAAGATAGGAGTGCATCACCTTGTTTGTAGAGCTATATCTATATTCTATATTATAGCTATGGATACAATACTATGGTCATTTGACAGTAACCATCTTCTGTCCAAGATGCAAAAAAGAATACATTTGTTTATGAATACGTTTGCACGTTATCCCGTGGTGAATATAAGTATAGTTTTGGAATGATCCGGGCTAATTCCTGGGAGGTTGAGTTAAAGGGCGCAACGTGAATTCTACTAAAAGCATTGGCGTTTCATCCCTGGACACGCTACTATTTCCAAATCAACTGTATATAATAGGTATTATGTTTCATCATGAATGCATAAAGGGGGGGGGGGGTCATTTCTGATGCTTTGATTGCCAGTAACGGCATTCGTTATGAACACCACACACGCCGATCAGCACGAAATCCTTGCAGGATCAAGCTGGAATTGACGTCAGATAGTCCTTACCTGAGGTCGGGGGTAATCCAAAAAGAATATTCCAATTGTTTGATCGCCATCTGGTCCATCTGATGTCCATCTGGTCCACGACATAATACGGCACAACACATGCATCGAGGGGCCCGGACCCGTTTCAATGCGACTGAGTGAATCTCTAGGCTTCCCTGTACTAAAGAATTGCGCCCGGAGTGATTTAAACGGAACACCCGGGCTGGAACAGGGTTTACTGCACTCTCGATACTGCCACCTGGGAGGATCTGGCCGGTACTGCACCCTCGGCGTCCCAGTAGCGTGAATACTTTCCCTAAGGTGGTTGTCCTTCCACGTTCGGTTTGCGCGGCCTGATTGGCCACTGACGTTTCTCTCAGCGCCCAATCGCGTTGCGCCTAGCTTTCAGTTCCACAGCCCAAGTCCTTCAGTTCCACAGCCCATTTCCGACATCACATCAATATAAATAACGTATTGTTTTCATCTCTATATTAACGTAACACGCTATTCATATCAATCGGCATCACATCAATATAAATAACGTATTGTTTTCATCTCTCTATATTAACATAAAGCGCTATTCATATCAATCGGCATAACATCAATATAAATAACGTATTGTTTTCATCTCTCTATATTAACACTTTGACTGCCCAAGTTTAATTCCTTATTAGTCCCTTGAATGCCCAGCACCACTTCAATGTTAGCGTTAATATCGCCTAATCTATCTATATCACATAATCACATAAAAGCTTATATATCCGTGAAAACGGGTCTGATTATCCTTAGACTGGTAACATAGATTCCTTACCTGAGATCAGATGGTATCCAAATGGATTATTCCAATTCCTGATCGCCATTAGAAAAAAATCGCTCCTTTTAGTGATTCACCATGTATACTGTAAAACACATATTCCCCGCTGCTCCGAGAGTCCAGCATGAAGCTGGTAGACGCCGGTTGCATGAGTGAGAAGTAAAATGTGGAGTGCAGGTTTTTTTTTTCTCATTCATTTTCATTGAGTTCAATCCAAAAGGGTGAATTACCATCTGGGAGACGATAGGGGGCGCTTTTTTCACATCCGAGCGCCTGAAGTAGCTGAATTTCCAACGGTAGACACGGTTGATGAAATATGATTTCAGATCGCAAAAAAATTAAATAAAAACAGAACAAACGAATATTCTCGTGATTGGGCATTCAACCCGGGGGGTAATAACCTGAATAATCTCGGGCGTGGCATGCAAAGTGTTAACTTAACGCGCTATTCATATCAATCGACATCACATCAATATAAATAACGTATTGTTTTCATCTCTCTATATTAACGTAACACGCTATTCATATCAATCGACATCACATCAATATAAATAACGTATTGTTTTCATCTCTCTATATTAACGTAACGCGCTATTCATATCAATCGACATCACATCAATATAAATAACGTATTGTTTTCATCTCTCTATATTAACGTAACTAGCTATTCATATCAATCGACATCACATCAATATAAATAACGTATTGTTTTCATCTCTCTATATTAACGTAACTAGCTATTCATATCAATCGATATCACATCAATATAAATAACGTATTGTTTTCATCTCTCTATATTAACGTAACTAGCTATTCATATCAATCGACATCACATCAATATAAATAACGTATTGTTTTCATCTCTATATTAACGTAACGCGCTATTCATATCAATCGACATCACATCAATATAAATAACGTATTGTTTTCATCTCTATATTAACGTAACGCGCTATTCATATCAATCGGCATCACATCAATATAAATAACGTATTGTTTTCATCTCTATATTAACGTAACGCGCTATTCATATCAATCGTCATCAATATAAATAACGTATTGTTTTCATCTCTCTATATGATGCACGATGCACGGCGGTAGTAGTTAGTGCATTGATGTGCTAGTTAGTTAGTATATTGATGCACGGCGGTAGCGAGTTAGTTGATTGTTAGTAGTATATTGAGTTAGTATATTGATGCACGGCGGTAGAGAGTTAGTTGATAGTTAGTAGTATATTGATGCAGATAAGTAGCTGATGTGACGGACGCGTGGAACTGAGAGGCGTTCTGAAAGTTAGGGCTAACGCGATTGGGCACTGAGAGAAGCGTCAGTGGCCAATCAGGCCGCGCAAACCGAACGCGGAAGGACAACCACCTTAGGGAAAGTATTCACTCGTCCCAGTATGCCTTTTAACGGCAACATACAGGTCTGTGACATTGAATAGAATATTAAAATCAAAAAAAGGAAAAACGTTCAAATAACGAGTATACTCGTTGTTGGCGTTCAAAGGATGGCGCCCAATAACGAGTATAATCGTTGTTGGAGGGGAATGAGTTAAGAAGGCTTCTTTATCTTTGTCACCATTAACTCATTCTGCTCCAAACCTGAGATTTCTCGTGTTTCAAATCCAAGCGTTGAGCGCCAAACCCCTGTGTCTCCCTGGCACCGCTACCTACGTTATAATTGCGATCAAATGACGATCAAATCCCGACAGGTGGCAGTATCACCTACCTTTTGAACTGGGTCTCCGAGTTGTCTATCAGTGCCTCGGGCTGCAGGAATCCCCTCCCCATCAAAGTGAGCAGCACACAGCAATCTGTCACCGATTTGCTCGACTGAAACCTATTGTTTCCCGTATTCTAGCCAGGCCCAATGCACACCGGTAATGGCGATCGCGATGAACTACTGGGATTATTCATTTTTGAGTACCTGCTGACACAGGTAAGGTCTATTTTAGGTATATTTTAGAGAATGCATTGGATACTTTGAAAGTAGCGCATAGACGTTTTTGAACCACCTCTATAGGGAGGTGTAGTCTGACATCACTTTGGACTGCCCGCACGGTCCACCCGTATAGGAATTTATCATTGGGAAAATAGATTAACGGCTATTGTAACAATTCTGCCTCATGAACATTGGCAAGCTTTCCACAAAATGAGTTCCCTTCCATCACTAACATTATTGTTTAAGCATTTTTGGTTTAAATACAATTCGGCGATTTCTTTTTACGATTAATTGCGAATATTAATAAATATAGATTGTCGATGAATACGCACAGAAAGGTACACCATGCAAATGTTCATGCTTTATTTGTTTTAAACGAGACGATTTAGAAATGGGCAATGTGGAAATACGTTGCAATTTTGCGAGGTGGACCGGCCGGAAACAGCAATGACGTAACCACTACACCTCCCTATAAATGGAAAGGTTCATCGATTAGTTGAGGCCCTTTCATAGTCATAGAATACGTGGACCAGCATCCTCTAGGGCAGTGGTCACCAACCTTTTTAAGCCCAAGATCACTTTCTTTTTTTTTTGGTGAAGGCAAGATCTACCTATTGAAGCGTTGAGAGAAAAAGAAAAAGTACAATATTGTACTTTAAACTAAATGACTTTTATTTGCCTGTATTCTAATTACATGCAATGCTTTGGTCCAACATTAAAACGTCAAAGTAGAACTATTGTGTACTTTCTCAGTCAGTGCTAAGTGCAGTCATCTTATGCAGCATCACTTTTCACATCAAAACAAAAGTAGAACTGTAATGTGGACTTTCTCAGTCAGTGCTAAGTGCAGTCAGTGCTAAGTGCAGCATCACTTTTCACATCAAAACAAAAGTAGAACTGTAATGTGGACTTTCTCAGTCAGTGCTAAGTGCAGTCAGTGCTAAGTGCAGCATCACTTTTCACATCAGAACAAAAGTAGAACTGTAATGTGGACTCTCATATTATTAACATTGACAAACATATTTACAATTAGCATTTTATAAAGTAGAACTGTAATGTGTACTTTCTCAGTCAGTGCTAAGTGCAGCATCACTTTTCACATCAAAACAAAAGTAGAACTGTAATGTGGACTTTCTCAGTCAGTGCTAAGTGCAGTCAGTGCTAAGTGCAGCATCACTTTTCACATCAGAACAAAAGTAGAACTGTAATGTGGACTCTCATATTATTAACATTGACAAACATATTTACAATTAGCATTTTATAAAGTAGAACTGTAATGTGTACTTTCTCAGTCAGTGCTAAGTGCAGCATCACTTTTCACATCAAAACAAAAGTAGAACTGTAATGTGTACTTTCTCAGTCAGTGCTAAGTGCAGTCAGTGCTAAGTGCAGTCAGTGCTAAGTGCAGCATCATTTTCACATCAAAACAAAAGTAGAACTGTATGTGTACTTTCTCAGTCAGTGCTAAGTGCAGCATCACTTTTCACATAAAAACAAAAGTAGAACTGTAATGTGGACTCTCAGGGTTAAAAAAAAAAAAAAAAAAAAAAAAAATTCTTTTTTTAATTTTCATGGAAAGATCTACAGGGACAGTCTCAAAGATCGACCAGTCGATCAAGATCGACGGGTTGGTGACCACTGCTCTAGGGTCCAGCTCAGACTAAAACGAGGCAATGGCGGATGTCTGCACGAGGCAATGGCGGATGTCTGCACAAGTGTGTACACCAGCCAGTTTTACGGTCTGTGCTGCATACCTAGCATTCACCCATTAGTGTACCAGTGCCAACACTTGGGAGCAGGGGGAAAATCCATACAGCAATCGATGTGTTGATTTAAAAAAATAAAATAAAGATTTTGTACTGCAATACAAATCATTGGAATGAGGTGAACAGACTGAGAATGTCATCCGATTAGATCAAACAGATGATGTATATATATTTTCAACAAAGCTTTCCATTGGGGACATCATTTGCAGTTGATAATATTGTAAGATAATATCGTTATTGTGGGACCTCTGGGTGATTCCAACCCGTACTTGGAGTGTATGACTTGCAAAGGATTGTGGACCGTCCGGCAGTCCCGTCTGCGTACGTATATGTACGTGCCCTGTACTTGCGAGATGATGTTGGTGCCTTTACGGCAAACTACATGGAGTGTGTCCACGGTCTAACGCTTTGACCTACGGAGTGCAGTTAGAGAACATTACAATCAATCAAAGCAGCTACGAGGGCTTTCTGTAGCTCATCTCTGCACGAGTAGTCTACGCCCCCATCCCCTTTACGCTAAACCTAGTTAAAACTGCATAGAATTTTACAAAAGTATCTGAAATTGCAATGCAATCAGAGCCAAACAGTTTAACCACTGTACTGAAACATTATAATTTGATAAGCTCCGACATACATGCATGTCTAAAATATTAAAATCACCATTGAAAAGTGTATCCCGGTCATTCTTCAGGAATGCGGCTCGCATGAGAGGTGTAGCTGGTATAGTAGCTGGTGCCCTGCTGCACTCAGACCCTCACGCATTATGCATATGTCGCCGTGAAGTGGAGCCGTTACACTACATTCACATTTGCATCAACGCCCGCGTAAACACGGGAGGGAGCCGAATGCCCCCGCTCTCCCGTCCAGACTTACATGGTGCTGGAGGCTGCAGGCCGGGTCGGCCTTGGTGCAGGGAGGCTGGGGGAGCAGCTGGCACGTCTTGGTTTTGGCATGCTGCTGGGCCACGAGTTTAGCCTGAGCGATCAGGGTAGCCTTGTTACGTCTCCCCGGGGGGCGGCCCCTGCCCCTCTTCATCACCACGCCGTCCGGAGAGAGTACCTGGAAGAGAAGAGAGAGGGGACGGTGGGGAAGAGAGGAGGGGGGGGGGGGTGGGGGACAAAAAAAGAGAGAAGCAACGTCAAAAGGACATGAAACATAACATTTTAGCCATCGGCTGTATTACCAATGTTTAATGTAATCTCCCGTCTCTTCCTGCCATCTGGAGGAACGTAGAGACTAGACTCAACCATTAAATTACGTGGGGGGGGGGGTTCTACACTGTCCTCATTCTAAATTATTTCAATTCTATAGCGAGTGCACCTTTAAAAAACGATTACCTTACAGTACCGAGTTGCCAACAATCATCGCTGATGACCAAAAAAAAGAATGAATAAATCTTTCTTTTATGTTGGGGAAGGCGCGAGGCCTCCACTGAGGGTAAGGTTAAGGTAAGGGTTAGGTTCATGAACAACACTTTAGGTAGAAACCATGACTAGTTCCAGCATTACAATGTCCTACTGGAATAAACTTCCACAATATTTAGTTTCAATTACCAGTAACGTTGGATTCAAGAAGACTTAGAGACTAAGAAAAGCTGTAATGCAGAAAGAGATTGATTTTGGTTAAGTCTAATCTGTGTCTGATGAATGAATTATTGTGTTGGGTTATGTATTAATTTGGAATGTCTTTGTCTAATGGTTATGAGGAATATTAGTATATGGAATGTCAAGCTGTTTTTGAACAAGTTTTAGTTTTCTCTGAGATGTTTCCGTTTGTTGTTTTATTGATATTTGATTTGTTCTTTATGTTTGTATATTTGTTATTGTTCTATTCTATTGTTGTTTGTATGTCTGTTTTATTTTATGTTGTTTTATTGATTATTCTAGTTTGATTTTTACATGTTTGTATCCAGACCCCAGGAAGAATAGTCAATGCTGAGGCAGTGACTAATGGGGATCTGAAATAAAGAAATTACAACTTAGCCCAACAACAAGCGAGGACTACAACACTTACGGGGGGAAGCGGAGGGGGGCTGGGGGCCGACAGAGTCTTGTCCCTGTTCTTGGTGCCTGGTCTGCGGCCCCTCGGCAGCGGCTTCCTCCCTTTCAGTCCTCTGGTCTTGGGGACGACGGGAGACTGTGGGACTTTGAGTTCGGCACCTCCCGCTCTGAGGTGCTCCTCATAGGAGAGCATCAGCCTGAGACGGGGGGAGATAAAAGAGGGTTAACTGGTTCCCTTTGAACAGTTGCGGTGAGGCAAGCGCTACCGGAGTCTCATGGCCAGTACAGAGAGACTCAGAAGGAGCTTCTATCCCCAGGCCATCAGGATGCTCAACGACTCCATGTAACAACCCATCATCTACAATCATTGCACACACATCCACATGCACACTCACTTTTAAACAAACACTCTCACCTTAACACTCACTTTAGACACTACATTATATTTATCTATTATTAACACATTGGGCGCCGGGGGTTGTGCCCATCAATGTACCCAGTCTGCCACCATTGAAAGCCTATGGAGTTGTTTACCTTCTTTGCAGGGCTATAACTTTTTTAATTGTATTGCTATATTGACATTACTATGGCCCATTCAACATCGATTATCTATCGTTCAGGATGTGGGAACGTTATATTTTTTCATTCACATTGTTGTGTTAATACCTTCGAGAATATAAGTATGTTTTTAATCTTTTCTGCCGTAATTCCAAAAACAGTAGTTATAGGCCCTGAAGCATAATTCGATTATCGATTGGCGTTTCTTTCCCACACACGCTATATTAAAAAATTCAAATGTATATGATCGGTATACATCATGCTTCATCATGCGTGGAGGAAAGGGGGGGGTCGTTTATAATTCCTTGATCGTCAGTAACGGCTTTATTTACTATGAGTTGATATATTGATCAGACTGTTTGCAGTGAAATGAATAAACAATCGGGTTTAAAATAACGTTACTGCCCTCTTACCGTGCGCCGATGAGACTGGAGGAGAAAGATCCCAATTATTCGACGCCGATCTCCTAGATCCATTTCCGGTTTGTATGGCGCAATAAACGCCGAAATCATATCGATTATTGCGTTATGGCAGCGATCCATATGCACACCAGTGTTTGTCTGTAGTCCCGTAGCGAGATGTGACTGCCGGAGGAATTTCCTCGACGCACCGATGACACTATCCGGTTTTGAGTGTGTAACTCGCCCGACCATCCACCAGGCGGCGGTATTGAGGCGTTGCAGTCCCATTTAGGGTCCCGCTGCAGCACCGGGGGTTGGGTGGATGAATTATGAATGCCATGGCGAAAAAATTTAATATTGATCTAAAAAACGCTGTACAGCGATGTTGGCGGTCAACGCATGGCGGGCAATAACGCTGTACAGCGTTTTTGGCGCTGGATGTGTTAAAGAGATTTGCACTACATTCATACCACATATGCAATTGCACCTTACCTCAAAGTTTTGTACCTCATTTTCTGCATTGTACCTCACTGTTTACTCATTTTACTACTTTCGATTGTATATTGTACTGTATTCCTCTTTATTATTTTTTTTAACTTACCTTTTACTTGCTTTTACTATGAGAGTGTGCTTCATACAGTAAAAAAAGTATTTCACCGTGAAGTACGTGTATTTGATTGTGATATTTAATAAACAAACTTGAAACTTCTCAACCAGGGGTCTGGGGACCAACAGGTGTCCTCGAAGAGGCTCCAGGGGGTCCCCAGCAAAATTATCGATTAGAACTCAGACCTCAATGAGAAACTGTATAAGAATGACTATTCTGGCTATAAGTTCCACTCTCTTCACGGTTATCTCCCGACGAAAGACATCACACCAAACACAAATATGCTTAAATGAGGGGCCCAGAGACAAAACCTCAACATATGGGGGCCCAGGGCCCAACACGTAGTAATTTGGGGGTCCTCGACACAAGAGGTGGAGAACCACTGAACTAGATGTCTCACAACAGGCTTTACAGGTTTGTCTGCCTTCATATGTAGATGTAGCCTAGATGTAAAGAAATCTTCAGGCCCAGACAAGATAGAGCCATTCTTCTTCAAAGTTGCTGCAGGTCTGATTGCAGAACCCATAACCTCTATTTTGAATCTCAGTCTTTGTGCTGGTGAATTACCTAGCTCATGGAAGTCGGACATGGTTCTCCCCTTGTTAAAGGGCGGAGACCCGTCTGACCTAAATAATTATCGCACTATTTCCAGACTGTCTGTCATGGCCAAAGTCTTTGAATCTCTTGTAAACGAACAACTGAAAAAGTTTCTAACTGACCATGATATTCTTAACGAGTCTCAGTCAGGCTTCAGATCAGGCCATAGTACTACTTCAGCGACTATGCTAGT
The DNA here is from genome assembly GCF_963971535.1 of Notolepis coatsorum. Classification (NCBI taxonomy): domain Eukaryota; kingdom Metazoa; phylum Chordata; class Actinopteri; order Aulopiformes; family Paralepididae; genus Notolepis; species Notolepis coatsorum. The sequence goes on along the minus strand of NC_140172.1, from coordinate 108,576,249 downwards.
CTCAAATGACATAATTGAAGCACTAGACAAGAAAAAACACTGTGCAGTATTGTTTGTTGATCTGTCTAAAGCTTTTGATTCTGTGGATCATGCATTGCTACTGCAGAGGCTTGGCTGCATAGGTCTTGGTAAAATGGCTTTGAGCTGGTTTAAAAACGATCTATCTGAAATAACTCAGTGTGTTTCAGTAGAAGATTATACTTCAGCTGCTCTTACTGTAAACAAAGGTGTTCCACAAGGTTCTATTTTGGCCCCTGTCTTATTCTCCATCTTTATAAATTAACTAAGAAATGGGATAAACCCAGCACGGTTTCATTTATACGCCGATGATACAGTTGAGGACCCCCTCGAAAACGAGATAGCATATCTCAAGGGGTTTATCCTTCAAATAAATTTCAAATAGTTTACACAGTGGCTTCCTCTTTAACTCAGGCCATATAGCTTCTACGGGATGCTTTTAATACACTGCAACACTCCTTGCTAAGGCTAAGACTGGTCCTTAATGCAAAAAAGACCAAGTACATGACCTTCTCTCGCTCTCGAGCTAATACAGCTGTCCCTCCGATTCTGACACTGGAAGGGACATACCTTGACAAAGTAGCATCCTACAAATATCTGGGCATATGGATTGATGAAAAGATGGCCTTTGATGTTCATATTGGGAACCTACTGAGAAAACTTAGACCTAAACTGGGCTTTTTCTTCCGTCTAAAGAAATGTTTCCCGTCTGAAGCCAGAAAGAGAATTGTGCAGAGTTCCTTTCTGTCTGTATTAGACTATGGCGATGTGATCTATATGCATGCTCCTTCCTCCCTGCTTAAAAAGCTGGATTCTGCGTACCATACTGCCATACGTTTTGTAACGGGTGCAGGCTCTCGCACCCACCACTGCACTTTGTATCAGTCCTTAGGATGGTCCTCTCTGTACCAAAGAAGACAATCACACATGTTGATTTTTATCCTTAAGTCATTGCTAGGTAAGCTGCCCTTATATATCTCCAGACTTCTGTCCTTTTATACTTGCTTTTTTAATACCAGACGAGCAGCAAATGGGATGCTTTTAAATGTTCCTTTGATGCAGTCAGAGCTTGGTAAAGCTGCATTCTCCCACTATGCTCCCTTTTTATGGAATACGCTGCAAGTAAAACTTTGTCTAGAGGCACTTCCTACTGTAAATGCTTTTAAAGGTATGCTACGATTAGCCCTTCATGAAACATGTAACTGTTTTACCTGATGCTATTGTTGATGTGATTATGCTCCTTGCCACTGCACAAATGGCCTTCTGTATTTATATTTGAATTGTATGTTTAATGCCCTGTTTTATGTTGAAACTTGTTGTGTGCCGTGTTGGTCAGGACTCCCTGGAAGAAGAGATCTTGTATCTCAATGGGACATTCCTGGATAAATAAAGGATAAATAAAATAAAAATATAGCAATCATCATAATAATCGTAACTACCGACCTCATGCTCTATTGCTTTTATTATGTACAGTTCACATTTGTACAATCGTCGTTTCTGTAAATTAGGGAAACCTCAGAAGCTTATAATTTTAAATAAAGGTTGAAATGAAAAAACAAATACTATAGTCTACCCATATACTCTGTATGATAGCATGTACAACAGTAATAATAATAATAACTTTATTTGTATATATATATTTATTTATTCATATTTCACATCCGTCTGTACCTCTGTACATACCTGCACATAATCCATTTTCATATCTGTAGATACTATATCTATACATATCCCTTACCTAATCTTACTAGTTATGCTGCTGGCTAGTACGACTACAACCATACTGTCTTTATACCTGCATCACTGTACATATTAATAGTACAACTCTGTACATGCATCTGATTAGCACTATACGTGGCTAGTAGTACTAATTTATATATTGTATACCTAGTTTAATAACCTGTACATTGCATATTACTATTGTACAGAAGCCCTAAGAGGCCATACATTCATACATTTTATTTACTGTTTTCCCGTGATAACGAGTTAATTTAATTCGTTTTCTCGTGATAACGGATTAATTTGTTTCGTTATCTCGAGATAACAAATACCGTTTTCTCTAGATCTCGAGAAAACGAAACGATAGTATATTAAATCACTGCAGGAAACATCATTCAGTGTAGCAATGTCAGAGGAGCAGGAGGATATTGATCATTGCGTTACATATCTCTTCAATCAAGGCCTGACAGGCTGAAATAGCTTTATGCCTTGCTGACTGTTACAGATAATATACACATTAGTGTGCGTCATCTAAGAAGACGGTTAGCAAAGGCTTCAGCTTTACAGGCGGCGCAATCAAAGTGAGCTCTCAGAGCATGCGGGAGGCTGCAACTCGAAACTGACCCCCGTAAATGTCCAATCCCCCCCCCCAAATGTACAGTTTCCTCCCCCTCGTATGTATATATTTTCTGTTAGGATCTCTGTTTAACAGTACTGTATATTTGCATATCTTGTATGTCGCATATCTTGTATGTCACAAATGTAACAGTACTGTATGTACCCCCCTGAAATAAATGAATCCGTTATCACGAGAAAACGATCTTTGTTATGTCGAGATAACAAAATAAAAAGTCGTTATCACGAGAAAACGGAGTAAATAAAATGTATGAATGTATGGCCTCTTAGGGCTTCCATACTATTGCACTTTACGGTTACATTTCTGTTGTACTGTGCTGTATAATGAAAATACATTTGAATCTAATCTAATCGTGACAAATCGTCCCACTTGCTTGCCTTAATTTTTCCCGTTATGGTGTTTTTTTGTGTCTTTCATAGTTTCATAACATGTCTGTTCTGAAGGGTCCAGATTAATACTGAGAATCTGCGTTTATTATTTTGTATAACTTTTATATTGTTTATATATATAAGCTATATACCTTTAAGCTTCCGTTTGCATCATAGTATTATTCGCTCGCCTCACTGGGCACCGCCCTTGACATTGGAGGCGCCAGCAGACGCGCCCCTCAGACAAGTTCAAAGACGTGTCCGGGCAAGTTCAGACATGCCCTTAGCAGGCGCATTGATTCCGGACAAGTAATTCGGCTGCGCTCTAGAAATCAGTCTGAGTATATATATTGTAGATGGCGCAAGCAGCCGTAGTGTGAACCTAACGAGAGCAGAGAAACGAGAACACAGTAACGATTGTGCAGAACGAGTGAACATGTGAGCAGTGGAAGTAATGAGTCGGCAGTAGCAGAACAGGAGAAGCAGCCGGGCGAGATTGTAATACGTTCGGTACCGTTGTACACAAACCTACCCGCGGTGTATCGTTACGGAAAGCTAGTAGCTACTTAGATACAACCATAATATTGTAGAGCCATTATTGGCGCAGTATGGTGACTTGTGTAAGCGAAGTAACGTGGAGAAGCGTATAGTTAAGACCATCGGCGTTTGGATCTAACTACTCCCTGAAGACAGTCATCGGGCTAGCTTCCAGCACAAACGAAGCTAGCTAGCTACCATCTCTGCCATCGGGCTTTGGATTAAGAGCTATTAACCCTGCCATCGGGCACTTGGATTACAGGGACTGGATCCGTACGAGACCCCCTTTTCTTCAGTGATCACAGGATTATCCGACTATTCTTCAATTCCTCTGGAGCTTACAACTCCACAGGGGAAATCATCGTCTCCAGCTACCCACCATGCTTTGCCCTGTATCGCCTTCTCTCACTCCCTGCAGAGCTCCGGTCGAGTATTCTTAACCTAGGAAATATTCATTCCCCCTGACTTTGATACTCTGACATTATACTATTAAGAGAGCAACGTAATAATTCAGTTGTATAGTGATATGACTATTAAAATACTGTAAACTTGATATCCTTGTCCCCGTGCCGTCAATTGAGTGTCTGCCATATTTATCTAACTGTACTGTCTGGCAAGTAATAATATTTAGTAGTGGTTTAATCTAAACAATCTTTAATACAGTCCGGGTTGTGTAGCCCCTCAGCTACAATGTCCTTTCTGCTTGTCCATGTTAAAATGGATTGTGTCGTTGGCGCTAATATGTAAATGTAGGCAACTGACCATTAGCATCGTGCTAATGCTCCCCAGCAATTCAATACAATATTGATTGTAAAAAAATGATTACATTTATATATATATATATATATATATATAAAAAAAAAAAGAAGAAGGCCCAGAGCACAGCATCAGATCCTTTGTTTAGTAACGCTAGATTTTCAATGCACAGTTAGCAGCCATTGTGCTATAAAATAGCCTGCTTCGGTCACGATATAAAGAAAACTCATTCGGTTTGAGTGAATGAGTTGGAATGTGGTGATGTCATTATGTCACAGTCCAGGTAGTAGTATCAACTACAGCTCAGTAAAATTATATATATATATATATTTAAAAAAAAAATATATATATATATATACCGTATATATATTATGGCCTTGATATATATATATATATGAATATATTTTTCATTTTCATTATTTCACTGAGCTATATTCCCCCCCCAAACAAATCTATGCATGTTCTTTTTCAGAGGATATCTTTTCCAACACTATGCTGGTGAAGCAGTTGTGTGTTTTCAGTGTGAAGTAGGCCATTTGTTCATTTGTTTCATTTGAAGTGCAGCCAACGACGCGTGTGGGTTCCATTGCACCAGCTAGGTGTCCTAAGGTTGGATGTCTGTGCTATATTCAGCTTTATCTATGTCCTACATTATGTGTAATATTTAGGCTACGCATATCGCATGATCTAGAAATAGGACTTTGCGCCTATTGTCGTCATGAATGCTCCGCATATATCGCGCCGTTTTTTCCTCGTTAAAAAGATACGATCTGGAATTAATTTGAACATCTACATGTTTATAGATCTTTGGAAAGTGCGACTTGTTAAGAGCCGTGTAAAACTCAAGGGCTCAGCCTTTCAGTAGAGAACTTTGTAAAGGGTAATAAAAACACTCTTGGCTGCACACTCTGCCCCACCCAAATCTACCATGATGTCATATCTATGATGTAATCTACCATGTCATATCTTTGATGCAATCTACCATGTCATATCTATGATGCAATCTACCATGTCATATCTATGATATCTATGATGCAATCTACCATGTCATATCTATGACACAATCTACCATGTCATATCTATTATGTAATCTACCATGTCATATCTATGATGTAATCTACCATGTCATATCTATGATGCAATCTACCATGTCATATCTATGATGCAATCTCCCCCCTAGACAGACTTTGATCGTACCGGCAAACAGGCACCATAACATCACAGATTGGGGGTTGGAGCAGTGTGTGCAGCAGGGTGAACATATCAACTACGTACTAGGGCAACCAAAAGGATGATGTGTTTAAGTAATTATGTAAAAAATAAAAAAAACATCAATACAGATTGCAATAAAGATGGCTATTTTTTCATCTACATCATCCCATTGAGCTCCGATTAACCCTTTCACTACCACACTACAGAAGGTTAACCTTTCACTACCACATTACAGACGGTTAACCTTTCACTACCACACTACAGAAGGTTACCCTTTCACTACAGCAGGTTAACCTTTCACTACCACACTACAGAGGGTTTACCTTTCACTACCACACTACAGAAGGTTAGCCTTTCACTACCACACTACAGAAGGTTAGCCTTTCACTACCACACTACATAAGGTTAACCCTTTCACTACCACACTACATACGGTTAACCTTTCACTACAGAAGGTTAGCCTTTCACTACCACACTACAGAAGGTTAGCCTTTCACTACCACACTACAGAAGGTTAGCCTTTCACTACCACACTACAGAAGATTAACCTTTCACCACCACACTACAGACGGTTAACCTTTCACTACCACACTACAGACGGTTAACCTTTCACTACCACACTACAGACGGTTAACCTTTCACTACAGACGGTTAACCTTTCACTACCACACTACAGAAGGTTAGCCTTTCACTACCACCCTACAGACGGTTAACCTTTCACTACAACACTACAGAAGGTTAACCTTTCACTACCACACTACAGAAGGTTAACCTTTCACTACCACACTACAGACGTTTAACCTTTCACTACCACACTACAGAAGGTTAACCTTTCACTACCACACTACAGAAGGTTAACCTTTCACTACCACACTACAGAAGGTTAGCCTTTCACTACCACCCTACAGACGGTTAACCTTTCACTACCACACTACAGAAGGTTAACCTTTCACTACCACACTACAGAAGGTTAACCTTTCACTACCACACTACAGAAGGTTAACCTTTCACTACCACACTACAGAATGTTAACCTTTCACTACCACACTACAAATGGTTTAACTTCTATGTTGTGGTAGTGAAAGGGTTAACACGACACAAGGATTCAGTGTCCTCCGATGACGTCACTGCAGGACAAAGCAGCTTTGGGATAATGTGAGACAAAATAAATCAGCTTCTTTCAGCGAAGTAGCCCTTTAAGTATAAACCGGGACTGTTGTGAATGTTTCAACAGGGGGCGTCAAACTGCAAATCAAGGATTGGGCCTTTAAAAAGAAAAAGAAAAAAAGGGGAATACAGCCCATTTTAAGAATTCACACGTTCCCGTCTGCGTCCCAGGACAGTTGAGTGAGTATTTGTGGACACACCCACTCTCCCTTAAAGCTAGAAATGAGAGAGGGAACCCTCTATATGTGGTCTCCAAACTGGGATGTAAAGCCTGGGGTAGCTTGATAAGACAATGAACGGGGGGCGCTTGTTACACTGACTGTTTTTGTGCTCGTTTTTATACGTTTTTGAATACGTTTGCTGTCCCTTTTACACAGAAATGCGTTTTTTGGCGGATACGTTGTGGCCCCACTGAAAACGCTAAATTGTGTTTTCCGTTTTGGAGTAGCGCCAAAACTCGCCGACAACAGTCGTGTAATTTGCACGGAGCCGTTGTTGCGAAAACGCCCATGCGCAGTAGATACCATCTGCGTGCCCTTCCGGTGACAACAGAGTGTGTGTGTGTGTGTGTGTTTGTTTGGGACAGAGCTGTCCCAAATAGCTGCAGCTACCATGTGTTGTCAAGTTATTGTTATAAGGACCCCAGTCCAAGCTACAACAGTCTGCATTCCCTTAACAATTGTTTGTATTGAGCCGTATTGTATTGTACCCATTATGCAATATGTTAAATAAAGTTTACATCCATTCATTCTGCTAGCATTACCGATTGCATGAGCACTGCCACTGGCTAACATGAGCTAGCGTTAGCTATCAGACCCTGTTAGCTCAAAGCTCCTCTTTCAACTTAACAAGCATTAAACAAAATGGCCCAGTCATCTATTCACCTTTGTTTAATACACACGGCGTTGTCTCTAATGTTATCTAGCTACTGATAGCTCCCGATATCATCAGTTTGGTGCTGGCTAACTAGCGTGAGCTAACGTTAGCTTCTAGCCACAATGCTATACTGTTATAATGGCATATTCCATCCATGTTAGCATGCAGCTAACAATGTAGCTAACAACGTCACAATCTTTTTTGAGACTAAACTATCCGCTCTTGGTGGTCACTTGTGTTGATGTTAGTTTTGTTTCTCAACAAATGAGAGGCAGAACACAGTGAATGTATCCGTTTTGTTTATTGCACTTTTATTACACTTTGCTGAAAAAGAAGTGCTGCATTGGGTAAATAGGCAAAGATGGCGGCGCCCGCCTTGTTGACATTTTCTTTGCAGGAAGTGTATTTGGCACATTCAAGTTCTGATTGGTTGAAAATTGCCTTCATGTTCGCCACCTACTGCCACCTACTGCTTTGGCAGTGTACTACATCACTGTGCTCAGGTGACAAAAACGAAAGTGTGACTGGCCTCCCGCTACGTTGCGGCAAAACTCATCGACAATGAAACGAAAGTCTAACCACAGCCTAACTTTATGAGCTGTAGCTGATCAAGACAATAGCCTAATGTCACACCTTTGGGAGAACCACAGCCCTCCCTCCTCAAGAGCCACAGCCCCCCCCCCCCCTCCTCCTCAAGAGCCACAGAAGGCCCAGGCGACCTCTTCTTCAGTGTATCCCAGGTGGCCACAATGGGAGCAGACTCAGGTAAGTTCCTCGACTTATCTTACTTATACTTGATCCACGCGTCTTACTAATATATTGATCATGCAGATCTGTCCACGTGCGTAACGGATTTATCCGGTCCCACCACAGAGCCCATACAGTGTTTGTGTGAGCCAAGGGCGTAATTTTGTTTTCAATGGTGGAGGGGACACATTTGGGGGCGTGGTCAGTGGTGCGTTGGTGATTTCATACCTAGTTGCACTATGTTTTAACACATCCACCGCCGGAAACGCTTTAAAACGTTATTGCCCGCCATGCTTTGACCGCCAGACCTCGCTGTATTCATATATACACCCGCGACGCTCCAGCTGGACCCTAAAGGTGAAGGCAACAATACCGCCGCCTGGTGGATGGTCGGGCGAGTTACACTCGCTTACAGGATATGGCTGCTGTGCGTCGATTAAATTCATCCGGCCGTCAGATATCGTTGCAAGGCTCCCGACAGACACAATGTACATAATGGATCGCTTTATAAACTTAATAATCTATATGATTTTGGCGTTTATTGCGACATACAAACCGGAAATGGACCTAGGCGATCGACGTCCTATACTTGGGATCTTTCACCGCCAGTCTCTTTGACGCATGGTATGAGGACACTAACGTTATTTTCAGCCCAATTGTACATTTCTTTATTTACAAACCATCTGATCAATAAATCAACCCATACTACATAAAGCAGTTAGTGACGATCAAGGAATTATAAACGACCCCCCCCCCCTTTCCTCCACGCATGATGACGCATAACTATACCGATCATGTACATTTGAATTTTTTAATATAGCGTGTCTAGGGAAGAAACGGCAATCGATAATCTATATATGAGTTTAGGCCTATAACTCACGTTCTAGGAATTAATGCAGAAAACGATAAAAACATACTTATATTCTAGACGGTATTTTTATATGAATGTATGAATGAAAAAGTATAACGTTCCCACATCCTGAACGATAGATAATCGATGTTGAATGGGCCATAGTAATGTCAATATACCAATCAAATTAAAAAAGTTATAGCCCTGCAAAGAAGGTGAGCCACTCCATAGACTTATAGCGCTGGCAGAGAGGGGCATTAGATGGGTACAATGCTCTGCAGGCCATGTGTTAATAGCGTGGTCTGGCGAAAATGTTGAACATTTAGAATTTTTAATGCATCAATCTGGTGCACTTTGAGGGTCAAGTAGACAACATACTCTATGTATAAAACAACAGCCTAGAGGCTTTTAAATACAACAAGGTCATAGACAGATATTTCACAGACACCAAGCAATGCTGTAGCATTTCATGGCAATCACACAGACCATCGTTCACACCAAACTTTGAGGGGAGGGAGCAGGGAGCTCTGTGTGTTCCGTCCTATGTATTTGTACACACCTGACGACCTGAGCTATTGTTATGCAAAGACAAGTAGCCAGGTCGGTACTTTGGCGCGTGCACACAAAAATGCGACTCGTCCCTCGCCGGGTGCTCACCTGGCTACTGTCTTTGCATAACAATAGCTCAGGTCGTCAGAGACCTGAGCTCAGAGAGGGAACAAGCAGCCATTTTCCGCGTGGTCCTAGTGCCGCGTCGCATCTCCGTTTATTATCGTGTGTCGTGGAAAATATTATCATGTCATTATAGATCTGTGTTGAGATATCATTTTACAGCTTGACTGGTTTAGTGTGACCAGCTAGTGTAATGTGTGTGTGTCTTTTTAAGAGACTCCAAGGTACCAACATCTCCCCAGCCAGCCAAAGCAAGGTTATTATTACTTCCCGTAACTGGGAACCATTTTTATTTACTTTCATCATCATATCTGTTCTAATGTTACGTCTTGCAAGTGTGTATAAACTATGTTCTGCCCAGACCTCTTGGTCACTTTATGGCCAGACGCTAGTGTGTGATGTATCCGTCTGTAAACTGTCCTTTCATTGTGGCCATGGTGAAATAAACTGTTTTCTATTATTAATAACGACTCAGAATGATTTATAAAACGGCTCATCGTTTTGTCCTTTAACATTTCCCATAACACGTGTAACATTGTTGGACGGTAAAAAAGTGCAGGGGACAATAACTGCCTTCTGAAAACATGCAGGAGACATGTCCCCCCGTTAATTACGCCCCTGGTGTGAGCTCTTATACCGAAATAAGTTCTGGTTCAGACCTTCTACCAATGCTAGAATATAAACCAAAATTTGGGTGTAAGAGCCTCGTAAAGTCAGAACGTCACTTACCGTTAGGCCTGCCGCGATAAGCAATAAATCGATTAATCGGCACGATAATTAAAATGAATGCAATGATTTTGACGGGCGCGATAATTGCTATTTGCGCGTTTGTTTTAATGAGGCGGAACCAGTACCCCTCGTCAGTCACTCTCCGTGTGGGCGGCCGCTGGCCTTACTACAGAGTACAGCACGGGAGCTCTGTGGGGCACTAGCAACGCCACATAGCTTAACTACATTTCTCAATAGTGTTGCTCCTTTTAACCAAGTAGCATTCTTTGTAGTGTAACGTTAGCTATTTTTAGACCCAAGTAGTTACTCGCTACTGCCCGGAGAAACTGGACTGCTAAATAAAGATTAAAGATCTAGCGTTGATGCTATTCAATGCTATCAACATTAGCTAAATAGCAACAAACGAAATACAACGTATTTAGCTACAACACAGAATAACGCTAATACAATTACATGCATCATTGTTTACAATGAACGGGTGGGGCTAGTCAAAGGACTGGACACAGGGACAAGTTAAACATGAATAAATGTATTATAACAGGTAGTTTCGAGTCGTGCCTACGCACCACAGGGCTACTATTCTATTATATACGGCTTTGACGCTTCCTCCTCATCGTTGATTGCCTGTAGTAGCTGCATCTAACGTTAGTAGCTAACGTTAAAACTAGGGATGCACCGAAATTTCACCGAGAATATGTCACCGAAACAGAAACAACCTAACAACCTCGCGTGTTGTTGTGATGATGTCGCGCTGTCGGGAGTCGCGCTGTTTCTATGTAAACTGCGCGCAACGCGTCCAATAAATGTGTCTTTAACATGCTTTATATCCTTATTTACTATATGCCGCGGTTAATCACTGAGTGATCTAATATGCATATTATTCATGTGTTGTTGTGATGATGTCGCGCTGTCGGGAGTCGTGCTGTTTCTATGTAAACTCTGCGCGCAACGCGTCCAATAAACGCGTCTTTAACATGCTTTATATCCTTATTTACTATATGCCGCGGTTAATCACTGAGTGATCTAATATGCATATTATTCACATTGACGCTGTCTGTCTGTCTACTGTGCCGAGTCAAGCGAGCACATTCAGCTGGGGACTAGAAAGGTGCGCTCAGTAGAGCACAGATGTCCGCTGCGCAGCCAGAGAAAAGATGGAATTAATGTACTGTATGCATTCAGAAGTGCTGAATAAATGTTTTATGGACCCATAATAGTGATTATTTATTATTTAAGTTAAGTTTTGCCATAATCATATATTTTTCCACAATCATAATGTTCCACAACATTGGTAAAAAAAATTCTATTCTATTAATCATTTTCGGCCTTTCGGCTTTCGGTTTTGGGAAACTGTTTTCTATTTTCGGTATCGGTTTCGGCCAAGAATTTCCCATTCGGTGCATCCCTAGTTAAAACTAACCTAAAGTTAGTTGTTCACCAACAATCTCAACATTTGTTTTATCATTAGCTCAAAAACACAGAACCGGACGAGACAAGTTGGCCGCTCATAGGTGCTGCTAGGATAATAACAACAATACTTCCGCTCCGGTCGGTGGGTTTCAAAATAAAAGTCTAAAACACCGGAAAAGACGTTTATTTTGTACAGCGTTTTCCTCCACGAGTACTCGAGTACATCATGTGATCAATCGATCTGGATTATTTTTGCCCATCCCTAGTTTATCCTCTGCTGAAGTCTCTATTCCAATAGAGATAGTATATATTTTGGTGTTTATTTGATTATTGTTTCACTGCCTTTTTATTTATTACGTTTCCAGTTTTTTTCCTCATACTTTATTAACATTTTGTACATGGTACCGCAAGGTACATTAATAATACATGTACATGTTAAAAGGATGACACAAAAAGCCAGACAGAGGGCTTGTTTCCAGTTACAGTTTGTTTTATAATAAACAATCAAACTGAGCTTTTTTTTTTTAGGATATTTAAAATGTCTTCCAATGTTAAATAAAGGTTTATTGCACTTTGAAACTGTTTCCTTGCATTATTATGCTATTATTATATTAGTAAAAAAAAATTAAAGGTTAATTGAAAACTTTTGGGAAATACATTTCTCAAAAATAAAATCTCTCAAAACCGCAATAATATCGCTTATCGCAATATTTTCTGGGACAATTAATCGCCCAGCAAAATGTGTAATCGTGACAGGCCTACTTATTGTCTATGTAGCAGTCCCAGATTTTACAACCCAGTGACGTCATCGATTGGAGGGTACTCTCTCCGACTTCTAGCTAAGCTTTAGGGGAGAGTGGTGTGCAATCACAAATACCGACTGAAATGTCCCAGGGAATTATATGGATTCTTAAAATTCCCCTTCTAGGCAGAAAGAGCCTGTGTGGTTATTCCACTTTGTCTTTTTCTTTTGGTCTGATGTATGGGTCATTTTTCATCAATCTAGCCTCACGTTACCACTGGGGATCTATCTGAGCTCGAACAGGGAAAATACCGCCCCCTATCGTCTCTCCGGATGGTATTGCACCCATTGGATTGGACTGAATGAAATGGATGGGAAAAAAATAGTCCGGAATCCACATTTTACTTGTCAGGCATGTAACCGGAGACAATCCCATTCATTGCCGAGCCGCAGAACAGAGTGGAATATGTGTTTCCAGTAGGGATGCACGATAATTATCGGGCCGATAATTATCGGGCCGATATCAGCAATTATGACGTCATCCCGATAAACCCGATAACATTATTGATAGCTCCGATAATATATAATACATTTTTTGGTTAAAAGAAATCCGGTGTGGGTGGATTTGGATGAAGGGCGCTTGTTTTTATTATAGCCTCCTCCCGTTTTGCCAGTACTGTGGTACCAGTGATAGCGTGTGGTTTAGGAACAGGGAGTTTTTCACAAATCCAGCGCTCCCTTTCTTGGCTGTGACGTAGTCACGTTACATTCGGAGGCAGACAGTCGATCTGCCAATTACGTCCCACCGCTTGCACCCACCTCTTCTTCTTACCACCAATCAGAAGCTCTCGTTCGTTTATTTACCTCCGGATTGTCAGCCATTACTCTACTCGGAGCTCAGGCTAATAACGTTAGCTCCCCGCCAGCCACATTGACAAGTACCAGCGCTTATACATTACTGGCAAATGTCTTGTTGCACTTGTGGCATCGAGCGTTGTCAGCATCGACTTTAGTAAAATAGACCCAGACTTTTGAACGTTTCGTTCTGTCTGCCATGATGAGAGCAGAGCTGTCTGTACTCGGCAGCACCCGTGTGTGTGTGTGTGTGTGTGTGTGTGAGTGAGTGTGTGTGTGAGCACAGCCCTCGCGCAGGCAGAGACACCGAGGCAGGAGAGATATAGAAAACGGCCAACAAGATTAGTTTGCGACATTTAAATTCCTCAAAAGAAATATCCATAATTTCTCGAGTACCGATAGCAGTACCGATGACGTCGGAGCTTATAAATACTAAAAAAAATATATATATATACGGTATACACATTTAAAAAAAAAATATAATACAATAAATATCGGTTATCGATATCGGTTATCGGCTTGAGGAGCATAAAGTTATCGGTATCGGTGTCAAAAAATCAATATCATGCATCCCTAGTTTCCAGTACCCAGCGTTGGATCAATAAACGCGATCGATATTTGGAATGGCGATCAGGAATTGAAATAATCTTTTGAGAACATCTGATCTGAGGTAAGGAATCTATTTTACCAGTCTTGGGATAATCAGAGTTTTTTTTCACCTATATCTCAGCGTGTCCCATATGTGCGTGTGTGCATGTGTGTGCTGATCAGGAAATAAGATAATACATTTTCCAGCCCGCTTCTCTAGTGTGCATAAGTACACATATACTATCGATAATCTAGCGTTTATTTGAAAACGATTCATAAATAGGCAGAAAAAACGAAAACGTGTTTTGTGTATTCCACTAAAGCGCGATTCCTGCAGAATCACCTTTTTTTCTGGAAGTTTCCAAAGACGAACGTTTTTCAAAATGGTATCAAACGGAAATGTACTGATTAAAAAACAATCCCGTTTCGACAATGTTGACTGCAAACAAGTCATTGATAAGCGACAGGCATATTAGACACATAAACTAAGATATAGTTTATGCGTTCGCAAATGTGCTCGCCCTCCCATTGACTAGAGCGCCGGCACTCAAGCGCTAAATCGTGCGCCCCCTGCTGGCACTCAAAGTGTTAACAAAACAAAACATTTAAACTAAATGCAATACCAAGCAGGGCTCTTTTGCCTACAGGTCGCCGTTTGACGACATTACAGGTCTCTGCGGTGGTGGTAGCAGGCGAGTGCTCAGACATCTACACTACTTGGACGCACCCGGATTACACCTTTAAGATAACTTAACATGTTTCCCTCTCACCTCTCGTAGTGTCTCCTGGTGCAGGTGGCAGCGCTGGTGCTACCAGGACATCCACCCAGCTTGTTATACACCACCTTCCACAAACGATCCGATGTCACCTGCAGAGGAGACGGACCGTTTAGAAAATGTTCAATGATCATAAATCGCTCTGAAGGTAGCATGTCTACAACCACTGCTCTCTGTATTTTCGGTCGGTTCCCTCGCGCGTGCGGACGCGTGTTTGTGCTTTCTCAAGTCATACAGCTGCCTAAACTGTAACGGTGGATTGGTCATCTCCATGACTAGTGTGCTGATAAAGCACCAGGGCAGCCAGGCACCGGTTACAGTGTTCTGTAATGACGACGACATGTTAGCATTCCTCACCGAAGCCAATGGATACCACCAGTTGCATGTCAATAACAACTAAGCAGCTAGCGATACAGCTAACGATCCGTTTCCACGGCAGCCGAAATTGAAAGCAACGTCCCCCCCCCCCATCGTTGTGACAAAACGAGATGAAAACTAAAATTCTAAATGTCAATGTATTAAAGTCTAAAGACATGTACATATGATATGTAATATGCAACAGTGGTTTCCAAACATTTTCAAACAGGATGAAGGCAAAAAGTTGCATTTTGCTCAACATTGTTAGTAAAAAAAAACAATTGCGTGTACACAGTATATTCCCTTCATAAAGATAAGGATGATAGGATGCTTAGCTGTGGACATCGTCCCTCATCCTGTGACCCACCCGGCCCCCTGCCGTTTAGAAACCACTGCGATGTAGAACCCAGCGGTACTGACCTTGTGAAATCCTCCCAGCCGTTTGACCACAGAGTACATGAGGAAGAGGTCAACTGCGGACACACAGATGAGGCATCATGAGAACACAGGACCACACAGATGACTCTACCCCTACCTAGAACAAATAGCCTGAACAACGCTATCAATTACAGGGCTGTGAGGTCATGGAATAACCTTCCAAGTAACATTAGTTCCATCAGTGGAAAGGCATGTTTTAAGAAACAACTCAGAATCCACCTACATTCTTTAGTCGAAATAGAATGAACATGATTGTATTATTTTCCATCTTTGAATAAAATAAAAATAATTCTATGACCAATTAAATAGATTTTTATCTTTTTGTTATTAGGATTATGGATTGCTTGATTCTGTATGTGTTATGTTTGTGTATGTCTGTCTTGGACCCCAGGAAGACTAGCTCAATGTCAAGGCGTCCAGCTAATGGGGATCCTTTTAATAAACAAAAAAATAAACAAACAGAGCCGTCACCTAGACTTTTGGGGGCCCCTAGGCAGAAAGCAAATACCGTTTTGACATTTCGACTGACCTCCCTACGATCAATTTGATAACCAAAAGGGCCTTGATTAAACAGAATTAGGCATTGATATATTGGATCAGGAGCCTTTTAAACCTCAGACGATAATGTACTTCTGCACGTGCCAGATTTGCGTTACCTTCAGGAAGCCAAGATGGCCTACTAATGTATTTGATTTGAATGCTTTTAAATGTTGGCTCGTACTGCTCACATCCTCTACCACAGAATGGTACGGCAGCAGGGATAGTCAAACATGGACACGACTACAGTGGATTGTCAACAACAAGGCATCCAAAAGTCATAGACAACCCACTCCCCTCAGTTTAATCTCCACATACTTAGTGAACTGTAAAGTGAGACACCTCACCTCACACCCTGCTCATCACCTCTTCCAGCTCCTTGCCTCAGGGAGGCGCTGCAGGTCAGGACTAGACCCGAACAGCTCTTTTCCCTCAACCATCAGGACTCTGAACTCCTCCTCACATACTACTGACATGCGTGACCATGCATCTACTGTATATGGTTGTGTGTACTATGTTGTTGTGATGATATGTTGACTGTATTATCCCTGTATTGTGTCGTGATAATATGTGGATCGTCTGCCGTTGTCCATTTATGCTGCAGAGTATAACGTACTGTACTGAAAATAGATCCCACACAGGCCTTGGCCGTGTGGCTAATAAACGTATACATTCATCCATCCATCCATGTGCATAGATGGGTCTATTTTGGATCCTGGAGTAGGCTGAAGTAAATTTCCCACCTTGTGTAAACAGTTCTATTCAGTGTAAAGTTCTATTCTATGAACTACATCAGCTGCAGTTGATTTATCTAGCCAGACATTTAAAGAGGAGGAATACATTACATTAGACGAGACGTACAAAGCGATCCTCATACGTTTGGTTTCCCCCCTAAAGAATATTGACTGTACAATACGATATTAGTATTACTACTAGTACTAATACTACTATTTGGTCAAGTTTGGCACAGGCCTTTAGAGTGCTTTACTTGTCCCAATTCATGTATTCCACTCCTTTTAAAATATCTGGCAAGATACATCTAGTTCAGCTGTTGTAGTTCACATTAGAATAGAATAGAACTTTACTGTTTGAATACTGACGTAAATACTGAGGTAAAAACAGTGACGCCAAGGTGTCGATACAAACACCCAAACGCTGAACGAGTCGAGCAGGAACTTTAAATAAACACCATTCCTATGTGAACAGCAACGTGCTGACTCACCACTGGCCTGGCCATCATTATTTTAGACAACTTTAAAAACTCCAGAGAATAAAAGAAGAGGAAAGGTTCTCCCTTCAGAAGACAGATGGTATTTAAAAACTGAAAACAAATGTCAGGATGACTCGCAACAGCAGCAGAACTGCTCTGTACGTTCTGGGGAATCACTTCCTCCCTCCCTTATTCCCTACGTCACACTGTGCCGCTTAACAACGGACAAAGCATTCTCAAAAAAGTTATTTGACCTAAAAACATAAATAAAATAACTACACAGTGACCTCTGGAGAGGAGTAGCTTTGATGACAACTTGCCGTCTTCCCTGTGAAGTGCTCTGTGTTATTATCCAGTCATTATCCCATAGGAAAATTACAGTACAGTACAGAGTTACAGTAAAACCTATGTGGCTTTTTTCATACACACTATAACCGAGACTCGTTCCTTCTGGTCATGTTGTGTGATTTGAAATGATGCTATTCATGATGTTTTTTCTGTATGTAACTTCTCGTCACTGTCAATGAGGGAAACCTCAGGGCCTCACGACTATAAATAAAAGGTTTGAAAATCAAAGTGATTTAACCAGATATACTTTAGTGATTCACCATGGTACAAGTCTGTAGTACTTTTCTGTGTGCAGAAGAAAAAGAAAATGCAGGAATGCAGTATAGTTTCACACTTTCACTATGGTTCATTGGAATTTGGTCTTCTAGTAAGTCAAGGACAAAAAAAAAGTCGGGGAAAGCAGCCAGGGGGAGACATCGGAGCGCGACTTACTCTTCTTGAAGCCGAGGTTGGGCACTTTCCTGATGGGCGAGCCGTTGTGATCCATGAAGACGAAGAGCTGGTCGAGGAACATCTGCTCCTCTGGGTGCGGGAGCCAGCCGCCCTCACAGTTCGTCTCCACGCTGCCCATCACATTCTCCTGGAGGGTGGCATGAGATTTACAGACACAACAATGTGAGAAGAACAACAACAATCAAGGTTTTCTTTTTGTGTGCAAGAGTTTTTTGTTGAGAGATGTTTGTAAGTTTATTGTACAAAAAGCTATGAAAGGGATTAAAAGGATATGCATTTCTATTGGTGAGGTTACTTATGGAACAATGCTGATATACATTTAAGATCGAGTAATTCACTCTCAATCTTATAGCTATTTTTTAGGGTTATAAATAAGATTTTTTTTGTTTTGGAGGGTAGCTTAATTTGATAAGAATAGACAGGCATATATACCGGTAAGCATTATGCATTATTGTTCAGCCTATACTTTCAGTCACCGCCAAAACAAAGACAGTTGACCTTATTGGCTTATTTACAGTCTGGAATGATTGTGCATATTGTATTGTGTATGATGACTGAATAAAACGACTACAACCGCTAAATCTGTTCACGTAAGATTGTATTTATCTTTACTGCATATGATAATAAAACTGCTATGCTGCCATTTTGTCACCATCTGCATTTTGTGCCTCGACGCATTTCTATTGTAAAACGGGCACAAAGAAAGTGGTGGAAGTCTAACCTCCATCCTCTCGATCCAGGATTCTGATTGGCTGGGGGTCGGAGAGTCTTTGCTGTCTCTGCCTCTCCTCTTGCGAGGCCGTCCCCTCATACTCAAAGATGGACATCCTGAGGGAAAAAAAGAAGAAAAGAATGAATAAAAGTTTAATTCTGTGCAGTCAGTCCATAGAAGTACATGTAAAAATATAAGGTGTTCTTAAGGGGCACTTCACCAAAAATAAATGCAGATTTATTTTGCACATTTGTTTTTGTGTGAGACTATGTGCAAAATAAATATTATTGTTGGTGAAGTGCCCCTTTTATAATCAACATAAATCCTGGTGAAAAGCGACAAATAATGCTGTCAAGTGTATCCCAGATAAAATGCATTCGATGACACAATACTGCCACAATCCTACACTTCCAGATACCCCTGATAACTGACCATCTAAAACTCCGCCCCCAAGGGAAGCAACAGTTGTGACTGGAGGATCAGGAAAAGGGGGCAGGGTTTAACATGAGTCAATTGACCATGAGAACTAAAAATACCACAGAATAAGAACAATGTGCGTTCACAGTGAGAACGGTTTGGGGGCGTGTCCTCGTCCACGCAGTCGCATAATAACAACGTTCAAAAACACTCACGGAGCTGCGACCAGATGCTGGCGTTGTTGTCGATGGTTGGGTGGCTGAACGTGTCCCTGCAGTACATCACCCTGGTGTCGGGCCGCGCCACCCTGACGCCCCCCAGGGCCAGCAGGTGTGGGTCCTGGAGCGCCGGGATGCCCAGCCCGTCCTGGATGCGTCTCTGCAGGGAGCGGAAGCGGCAATACTGGGGGTAGCTGAGCACCTTGACCCCCCTGACCTCCACGGGGCCGTCTGGATGGAAGAAGACGTGGCGTTAAAGCTTAGATTAATCCTGCAAGTTCCAATGCTTATTAAACATCTTTTCATGTCATTTTTACATTTTATTATAAAACCAGGGACAAGCTTCTCCCTCTAACCTCTGTTAAACACGACAGCACGTGTCTGAATGACGATCTGTGGAGCGCACTGGAGTATAGAGAAATTATTGGAATTTTCCATTGGTCCTCCCAGCCCACGTGACCATTTCTAGTATTTCCATTGGCTATAGGCTAAAAGCTCAGATAGATAAATGCAGTGGATTTACTAGCCTGCATTCGGAAAAGATAAAAACAAATACCAATCTATATATTTCAAGATTCTAGGCGGCACTTCCACACACTGCCAGTCAGCCTGTGGGCGACGGAGAGATACTTTCAATTTTGACAGAGAGAAGAGAATTCCGATTCAGATACAATTCAAAGAGTCTTTATCGTAAACTGTTCCAAAGATATTTCATGTTTTGCAGAACATATCAATTGGGTGCGACACCCGGTTTTAGATGGTTAATAAGAGGCTTTGCATGGAATGTTTGTGTAGTTCTTTCTTCCAGCATGGCTGCATGTAACATAGCAATCATTGTTTTGTACATGGCAATGGAAAGGAGAATGCTTGCTATGTGCAAAACAACGGTTGCTATGTGTTCATATGAGAAATATCTCAAAACAATGACTTGGTGTCTTATTACTGGATCTTGTAAACAAGGCACAGTAGAACAGTAACATCATGCTCTTCCAGTGTTTTACCTACTCTACCACTGAATATAAATTATACGTTTTCTTTTTTAAATGGTTACAGGCAGCCATACTGGAAAAAAGAGAACTACACAAACATTCCATGCCATCCATTCTCTATTAGAGAATACCATAACCATCATATAAAAAAAAAATCTAAGTAGGCTACTTGAGAATATCATACACATGCAAGATGAGTCGGGCACTCTTTTGGAATCATAAATAAAGTGTCAATGTTTTTTAATTCTTCATATATTACATTACATATTAACTGCTTCCAAGCAAGATAATGGCAGAGCATCTCATGAGATCGGGAGCTATGGCAACAGAACAAAGGAATTGGATTGCTATGGCTGATGAGAATGACTGCTGTTGCATCATATTTTAATAGCAAATATATTGCTGATGAATCATGTTTCGTTATCTCATTTCTCTTGAAAGAGGCCACATTATCGTAGAATTATTTCGGATTTTTTTTCTGGTCAAATCAAAATGGAAAATGCCATTTCTTTTCACACACTCCTACGCAGAGCAGTCTCTACGCCTGTACTTCACAGCCTGCTAAATAGTTTGACAGTGTAACACAGGTGGAACATCCACTCCGGTTTGTGCATTAATAAGAGGCTGCCCGTAACCATTGGTAACCAATTTAAAAAGAAAATGCCTAATTTCTGTGCAGTGGTAGAGTAGGTTAAACACTGGAAAAGCACAACATTACTGTTCCTACTGTGACTCGTTTACAAGATCCAGTAACAAAAGATAAATTTACCACATTTTTGTTGATATGTTTCTCATACATCAACCCACAGCAACTAGGGGTGGGGAAAAAAATCGATACGTAGTAGTATCGCGATACTTTGCATGGCGATACTGTATCGATACAGGGACGCCAAGTATCGATATTTAAAGGGGAACTATTTTACCATTTCTTTCACTATTTGGGGACTTTTACACAATTCCTGTGAGTTTATGGAACACTTCTGTAAATGTTTTTTTTTTTTTTTATTCATTGTTTTGTACTTCTAATCAAGTACTCAAAAACAGCATTTTTCTACCTCAAGATCTTAAGCCGTTTTGAGCCTGGGCTCCAACCACTGTGTGGCCTGGTGCCACATGGGGCCACATTATTATGCAGCTGAGTCTCTCTGACATCACAAATCAGCACATTTTCAGATGACTCAGTTCAGTGAGGGTGAATATTGTGAGAGGAGAATTGGAAGAATGCGCCAATATGAGAATTAGAGACATAGATCATATTAATATAAGTCCACATAGCTAGGAAACAATGCTAAACACTGAAAAAGGCCATTTATAAGATAGTTCCCCTTTAATTATAAAAAAATATATATATAATTTTCTCTTTTTTTTTTATAAGGAAGTTGCATTGTTCATTTCAATACCTGTAATAGTACAGTAGTCCACACACACTAGGGCTGAACGATTAATCGATGTTAAATCGAAATTAGCAAATCGCAAAAAAAAAAAAAAAAAATTTAACCAGGAAGTCCCATCGAGATACAAGATCTCCTTTGCAAGTTGTTGTTATTGTTGTAGGAACGGTTTAGGAGAGGGAGGTAAAGGGTTTTAGATTGTGTGTTGTGAAGTTTAGACTTCAGAGAGGGAGAGTAAAGTACAGAAAAAAGGTACCGTTGGGCACCGGTATCGATTCCCAGGTAAAAATAAACATTTTCAGGCTCGGTGTCCCGAACAGACCCAGTGCGTACGCCAGATGCAAGCCGCATTTTACAATAAACCTCTGTGGGGCTGCTTAAAAAAAAGTACTATTATAATCGCAAATTTTATCGCAATACCCGTCAGAAAAATCGCAATTCGATTATTTCCCAAAATCGTGCAGCCCTAACGCACACGTGTGCATTCAGTTAAGTTGGAATACGACTGTAATACAAACAGTTCAGTTTGTCAGGTACATGCAACACAGATTACAGTGTTGACATCTGTCCCATGTTCTGCAATAAAAATGATTGAAGTGAGATGAACAGACTGAACTTTATTTTATTAGATAAACATGTTGACAAAGTTTTACTTTGCAGTTGAAAAAAGGTAATAAATCGCAATATATCGCAATATTAGTATCGCAATACTATCGTATCGTGAGGTCTCTGGTGATTCCCAGCCCTAACAGCAACCATTGTGTTTCAAGTACAAAACAATGGTTGCCATGTTACAGGCAGCCATGCTGGAAGAAAGAACTACACACAAATGCCATGCAAGGCCTCTATTTTAGATCACTCTTAGATATATTAGATGCTCTTAAATGAGTAGCTGAGAACATACCGTGAACATTTACAACCTAAAACATACAGCACCACATAATCATAGCAACATCAACGGTATCCGCAACGGACACATTTCAAGTGCAGAGCGGTTCAGGCAAACGGGTGTCGAATGCAAAAGGGAACAGACATACCAGTATATAATTGTGTGAGTCAGACAGGAAGCTTAACCAGAGACAGTCTATATAATGTACTGTGGTAGTTTTGGAATGGGGAAATATAAAGACGGCGGCAACAACAAAACAAATTAATTGAATTCAGAACTAACACATTCAGAATTTTCGTTTTTATGTTACATAACATTTTGAGGTGAAATGTGAGTTTAAAAAAAAGGAACACGCCAACATTATGGGAAATTCGCTTACAATCTTCTCCAGAGTCAGGTACCAGTTTCCTCTCTGTGTACATTCAGTAGAAAGAAAGCTATCCGGGTGAACGTTAGCCTAGCTGACGACACCACCCTGGTGGGTCTCATCTCCAGGGGGGACGAGTCGGCCTACAGATCGAGAGGCTGCAGAGCTGGTGCAGCTGCAACAACCTGGAGCTCAATGCTCAATAGACAGTGGAGATGGTAGTGGACTTCCGGAGGAAAGCAGCCCCACCCCCTCCTATCATACTGAGAGGCACCCAGGTGGCCTCCGTGGAGTCATGCCGCTTTCTAGGCATGACCAACTCCCGGGATTTGAAGTGGGAGCAAAACTTATTCCATTCTAAATCAATAAACTATTCTATCCATCTATCCATCTATGGGCCTGCAACCTGTTAAGCTGTAAGGTCCCCCAATTGGGGGACCCTGCTTTATGGGGTATCATTGGAAAGCCACACTCATTGGCTACAACCCTGTCCAACATTTTTCCAGATCGCCAAATGATTGACGGAGCTAGAGCCCCCGGAGGTCGGGGGTGGTAATGTGTACTTTGGCGCACGCCTCACATACCGGCATGTAACTCGAGAACCGCTGAACGGATTTTGTCACCTGAAAGGGGAATTGACAGGCAACAAATAGGGCTTTAATTCTATCTATATATTGTATTAAAAGAAATGCACACCCAAGCCGCTAGAGGTTGGCAAAGTGCCGCGCCGTGAATCGTCCTCATATCTTTTAGCCAAGAGTAAAGACCATAACCATATCAAAACAGCAGTCAAAGTGTATATTTTCATTTTTACTGATGTTTTATACGATTTACCGAAAATAAGAATTGATCGAAAAAATGCTAATTAGATCTCTTTTATCGTTTAAAACCGCGAGGAAATGACTAAATCCAGATTTAACCCTGCCATTGGAAATAGGAGCCTTTTCCCTATCCATAGACGATGGATGATTTGGCCATAATAAGGTCATGGTCAAGTTCAAGGTCAAATATGAATTTATAATTAAAATCGATTATCATTTATTACTGTATCTACAAATCCTTGTTTATTTTTTTATCTACTTTTTCTCCCCATTTAAAATTTTTCTCCCTTCCCAAATTTCGTATTGTCCAATTCTACCCTCCCCTGTCTCGAACGTTGTTAGGCCATGCCTCCCACAAGCCGGCTGCAATGTGGACGAAGCCTTGCATCACGTGTCCCCTCCGGTACTCGAGGAAGCAGCCGTCGCATCTTTTCACCTGCACAGCGCGATCTCTCAGCGGCGAGGGTCTGCGTGGGAGGGACACGCCGCCACCGTCGCTTCCTGATTCTACTGCGCAGGCGCACCAACCGACCTGACCTGTAGGAGTCGCTGTCCACAACGTCCGATCCCCACCCACCAGCTTCCCACTCCCCTAATACTGCCAATTGTATTAGTATGAACGACCAGCCATGCTGGTAGCAACGGCGAGAGCTGGGCTCGAACCCAGCATCTCCTGCGTTGGTGACTGCGCCACCTAGCCACCCGTCCAAATCCTTCTGTTTAATCATCTTCCCTTTATTCATTTGCTTAGATTTTTTTTACACTTCATCTCAAGAAGGTGGTGAATGAGCTCAGTGAGCGAGCTCTGTGGTTGCACAATTGTAACATGGTGTTATTCACCGGCACAGATGCAAAAATAAATCATAATTTATATTCTCCCTTTTTTCATTACAATTTACTCAAGCCTAGTAACAGACACAATATTTCTGACACTGGAAATACATACCCCCAGGTCCCTAGATACCAAGAACATGCAAATTGGCCTTGTAGAAGTGGAGCAATCTTCCATTTACTTAGGCATGTACCTTTAGGCGAAATTTCTGAAAATAGGGCTACAGCTTAGGTTAAAAAGGCCCAAAAGAGGATGTTCTTCCTCCGGCAGTTGAAGAAATTTAAACTGCAGAGGACCATGATGGTCCAATTTTACACAGCCATCATCAAATCAATTCTCACCCACTCCATCATCTCCTGGTTCCCCGCTGCAGCGGCAAAATATCTCGCCAAGCTGCAGCGGGTGATTCGCTCCGCAGAGAGGGTGATCGGCTGTCCCCTGCCCTCTCCCAGGTCCCTGCACGACTCCAGGGCGCTGAAGAGGGCAAGAAAGATCATGGCCAACCCCTCCCACCCCGGCCACAGCGTCTTCACCCTGCTCCCCTCTGGGAGAAGGCTGCGGATCCCAAAGGCTGTGAAAGCTCGTCACAGACTTTCCCCCTCAGCCGCCAGGCTGATCAATGCCTCAGGCCCCCCCCGCCCCCAAGTGACACTGGCATAATAACAATGACTGCACTGGAACTCTGCACTTTACAATGTATACACTTTATATATTTATTCAAATTATTAATCCTTCGCTGCACTGTCTTTGTCCTGTGTCTGTTGTTGCTGTTTGTTATGTGGAAAAAAGACCTATGTAAAAATGCAAATACTGTAATTGCCGTAACAATTACCAATGTGTTTACACATATGGCTAATTAAAGGAATCTGAATCTTAGCACAATGAATGGAAGTTGACAGTACCAGTAGCCTAGCTTAAACTCCAAGAGAGGTGTTGGCTAACGCCTAGGGCTAACCGGTACTCTCCACTTCCATTCATTGTGCTAAGCTAGGCTAACGTGCAGCTGGAGAGGAAGGTATCCATCTTCTCGTCTCACTCTGGAGAAGATCTCATAATGTTGACGTGTTCCTTTGAAGATGTTTACAATGAATCACAATCTCTGCCAAAAGGTAGTAAGTTGTTGCTACGGTAACTAACAACTCTGCAACCACTGGCAGTTGTGTAGAAACGCCCGAGAATATTCGGGTTATTTTTTATTTATTTTTTATTAGTGATCTGAAATCATATTGCATCACGCGAGCCTACCGTTGGAGATCCAGGGACCGCCGGCGCTCAGATCTGAAAAAAACGCCCCCTATCGTCTCCCAGATGGTAAATCACCCTTTTGGAATGGACTCAATGAAAGTGAATGGGAGAACGGATTTCTGACTCCACATTTTACTTCTCACTGATGCAGCCGGGGTCTACCAGAGTTCATTCTGGAGCCTCTGAGCCGCGCGGATCATGTGTTCTACTGTATACACGGTTGATCAATACATTTATAGATTTTTTCGAATGGCGATCGAAAATTTGAATAAACCATTTGGATACCATCTGACCTCAGGTAAGGAAGCTATGTTATCAGTGTTAGGATAATCAGACTCGTTTTCACGGAGATATAAGCGTTTCCACTATATGTGATATAGCTGTTTTGACTGTAAAAGCCATGAGGAAATAACAGCAGCGATTATCAGCGCACGGCACGAGCGTGCGTGCGCACAAATATACTATCGATCATCTAGCGTTTATTTGAAAACTATTCATAAATAGGCCGACAAATGACACCGTTCTGGAATATTCCAGTAAAAGGCGATTATCATAGAATGTGTTGTTTTTCCCTGGAAAACGGGTGATTTTCAAAATGCTATCAAACGGAAATGAAGCGATAAAAATACAATCTGCCTTGCCAATGTTGACTGGAAAATGAGTCTTTGATAAGCGACGGGCAGATTAGACACATAATTTTAAACATAATTAGGCGATATTAACGTTAACATTGGGAGTGGATGGTGGCATCAAGGGGGTGTTAAGCAGGGCGTTGTCTGGAACAACCCAGGGTCCACTTGAAAAAGAGATGGAAATCTCAACGTGATTACCTTGGTAAAGTTGTTTAGGTGGAAAAAGGTATTTTAATTTTTTTTTTAATCACAAAATTTTTCTTTTTGACAATTCTGTATCGTCAGTAATTTACCAGTGACTTGAAATATGAAAGAGAAATTATATTCTTAGATTCAGTCATTCCCCATTCAAAGACAAAGGAGTCTGGTCTCGTTAGTCTGCGTTATCAGAATGAACAGACTGCTCTTTAGATAAGACTTTGACTTCAACATCCTTTCATAACACTTATGTTGTATAATGTTCTTTTAGATGGTTCAGAAGCGACCTGTACAGCTGTGTAATGTCGGTAGAGCAACATGCTTCCAGGTAATGGCTCATCATACTGCATATTCGGGGTGCAGTGCTACAGGACTGAAACCTTTTTGTTTTCCTGAAACTGCGCTGAAACTAATTATTCTCTTCCTTGAAGACAGCTCTCACATAGCCTCTCACAGGCAATTAAGTCACTTAATTTCCTGCGAGATGCTATATAAGAGCCGTCTTCAAGGAAGATAATGAAGATGAAAGACTTATGAAAGTATTATTCTCAGCTTTCCAACAAATAATTGGCCTGATAGGGGCACTAGGCATGTTATCATCAAAAGTGAATGAAACTTAGTACATTATATCCAGCTATCTTTCTCCTACAACCATGACTTGGACCATGACATTCAAGCAGGATCTTCCACCATTTAGATTTTTGTCCCCTACCATTTTGATAACGCCAACTGTGTTACAAAGTAAATGTTTAAAGATACACATGTGCAATATAATAAACAGGCCCAATTGGATAAAACAAACTTCGATAAGGGTGCAGTATGTCGTTTTGGGAGAAAAGCTCAAGAGATGTGTGTTTTTATAATAGAGTAAACAAATTGTCCTCAGCAGACATTCGGGTTCCTGGAACACCGTTTGAAGCTAGAAAGCTACCTGAAAAGTTACAATTTCACTGTTATGTTAAACAGACATTTACTAGTACGGTATCTTATGTTTGGTTCACACAGTGCCTCAATTATTTAGTTTTGATTCATAATTACAGATAGAATCAATGGTACTAGTATCTTATGTGATATTACCCAATATTGGCCAGAGGGGTGTGCAGTAGTTTAAGTCAAAACAGAACCTCTGGAACCTGCTGGTCTATAAGATCAAGTTCTGCCGGAACCTTCTCTCCCCCACAGCCTTCCTACCGTCTCAATAAAGAACCTTCTCTCCGGTGTCTCCGTCTCCCTCTCGGCCTTCCTACCGTCTAAATAAAGAACCTTCTCTCCGGTGTCTCCCCTACTCCGTCTCCCTCTCAGGCTTACTGTCTCAATAAAGAAAAGAAGAGACTAAAAAAAGGGGAGTGGACTGCCCACTCTCCATTTAGGAAAAACAAACAAACAAAACAGCATCCTAGCATTTACACTACTACTTTTCCATGGAAGCTCAATAAAGAAAATAGAGAGTAAAAAGGGGAGTGGACTGCCCACTCTCCATTTAGGAAAAACAAAACAGCACCTTCCATTTACACTACTACTTTTCCATGGAAGTTTGCCCCAACAGACTTTCTGCCATTTAGAATTTGTTTCTTTTGTCTAAAACAATTATTCCTCTATAGCTCATCACATTTTTGACAAATATGGTGCATTAAACGGCAACTGGCCACATGACTAGCTCACTGAAATCCCTGTAGAATGTATTTGTGTTACAATTTTCCTTTTTATATTTTATTTAAATGAAAACCTTCAGAGAGGGTTTAAAAAATAAATTCTGTATGATATTAGCAGTCGCTTGCTACTTACTGTCTGCCTTTTCTTTGAGGGGTTCGGGAGTCTTGTCTGGCACGACGGCGGGGTTCGAGGGAGTGTGATGAACGCCGATCGTGCCATTGGGCGGCTTGTGGCTGCTGCCCGTCCACACTATAGGCTCCGGACACGACCACCTCACCAGGTCCTCCACGCGAAGCACTATCTTCTTGGAGACGGCCAGAACCTCGTCCTGAAAACACACAAAGCGTTAAGGTTTCCATCTAGCTTGAGATGTGCTTTTGTCCAAATGTTTCACCCGTGTAGCGCTCTCAGCCTTCCTACTGTACACAGTGAATGCTGGGTAGGGATTGCCACCATGAAGACTCTCATAAAAGAATGACTACTTAAATAAAAGGCTATATTTAAACATACGGGCAAATCCCACGCTCAACAATGAAACTATTTATTTCAGTGAATGTCTCGAGGCAGCTCGTAATTTAAGGTAGAACTTTATGTAGGCTGTCATTTTGCATGCATGTTATTTTTCTCCCACTCTCTTTTATAACGGTGGACATCTTGTTTTGAAATTAAGTATATAAATATATAAGAATAATGAAATATATAATAATATTTCACAGCTTTATAACAAGATCGAAGAATTCAGCAACTACTTGGAGGCCGATGGATGTTCCAAAAGCAATGCTCTTTATTCATATAATTAAAACTTAAAATTGTATGAATAAAGAACATTATTTTTAGAACATCCATCGGCCTCCAAGTAGTTGCTGAATTCTTCTCTCTTGCTAGTCGTTTCCAGTTCATGCACATTGGTTGAAGGACGAAGTTGCGACAGATCTTTTGTTTCTTTTGTACTTACAGCTTTAGAACGACAAATGCTAGTGCACAATGTATAGACAAGCACACAGACATGCTTGAACACCGCACACACAGCTAAGAACAACTCAAAATGCCTGCCATTTCTAACAACAGAACACACACACACACACAAAGACCCTGCACAACTCCAGATAAGGTAATTCTACTGGAGGGGGAGGGAAGGGGAAGGAAAGAGTGAGGAAGAGCGAGCAAGAGCACATGTATTGTATTGTATTGTATTGTATTTATTATTTTTATGTCTTTTAATCTACATTTATTTTGATTTAATTACTGGACCGTCATTATGGTTATTATTATTTCTGTCATTGTCCTGTGATTTATCATATTACATATTATGTTAAAAAAGGGAAAATAAAAAACATTTGTTCAACAGATAAGGTAATTCTATGTCAGATTACCGTGGGTTCACCCAGAGACAGTGAGCTAATGGCCTGTGGCGCATGTTTGAAAGGCTCCTGAGTAACAGTACCCACATCTCCCCACAGCAGTGAGGTTTAACAGGGCTGGGACCCTTTTTAAATTAACCTGACCACACTCTTGTTAATTTGACACTATGCCACTGGGGTGATATCAAGAAGCAGGATTACCCAGTTAGCCAGAGAAAAATAAATAAAAATAATGATCATACCAATAACTTTATTATTTTTAATAGAGATATTATTTCTTATTTTATTAAATCTGGCTGAAGAATCCTGATTATTTAACCACCCCCCCCCCCCCCCCCCCAAGCTGACGAATCACTGAAATGTAATTTGGGGTGAAACTCCATCTGTACTACAGTAGATGACTAATGGGAAGTCCTGGCCCATTTTGGCCCTGCAGTGGAAGGTGAGCTAGTCAGTCCTCCTCCCATTCCTGTTTTTCAGCTGACACAATGATACAGCAGCTACACAGACTGCAAAACACAACGCAGGCGTTGCAAGAGATTTTCTATTATTTCACACTGAAACTTTGCAAGCTTTCAAGTTATGGCGGATCATTTTGCTGATTTAAAAAAAGACATTTCACCAACTTCATGATTACGTAACTTGTGTCAAAATACTTCTTTGAAAATAAGCAAAGCCTCTTGAAACCTTCTTGTTGAAACATCAGCTAGTGGAGTAAGATAAACTGACTTAAATAACCTTAACAAGTATGGAAAACAAGATAAAATACCTTGCAAAGCTTGTGTCCCCCCCCCCCCCTCTCCAGTGTAACGGTGCTTCAGGCAGACGTCGTACCCCACCCCCCAAACCTCTCTCTACAGCACCTCAGTGCTGCTGCCAGGTGGAAGCTGGGCCTTTTATATAGAGAATGTGCTCACATTCCAACCCCCAGCTAGGAGTGTCCTTGTAGCATTGACACTTAAACACACACACACACACATTTATAGAACACATTCTGTTCAGTTTCAATCCCATTTACACCTTAAAAACACAATGCTTTGGGTAAAGGCTGTGGCTTTTTAAGATTTAATACTTAAGATTATTTAGTCCCGTTTTAAATAAACAATGGTTTCAAACGGTAAGTTTTAGTGTTGTGTGCGTTCTTAGTTAAATATATCAGGCTACAGGTTGGATCTTTTTGTTTGATATATCACATTTACTTTGAATTTAATTACATTTTGATTAAATGCAAATACATTGGCAGTCTGGATTTAAAAAAAAATTGTTTTACACGCATTCATGGCTTGGGGGTTCAAATGTACTTTTTCAAAATGAAACCGACACGTTCCCACTATCGAATATCTAGAATTCAAAATGTGGAAAATCTGGTTGTAGAGCAGCTATAGGATTTACATTTGGGCAATAGATCAGTTCCTGCCCCCCCCCCCCCCGCACCTCGAAGGAGGCTTACATGGTTAGATATTGAACTGTGGCTCACATGGAGAGTGTGTGTTCATCTGAAACATTCCTTCTGGAGAACCGAGGAGACGCATCCCATTCAATGCCTTCGCTTCATTTTTTTTAATGGAGAAATGATTTGGAAACTGAGATTGAGAAATACTTATGAGAAGAACAAGCTCAATTGAGGTGTAATCTAGTTACAACTGCCAGCTAGTGATATGTTGAGGGGTAATCTAGTACGACTGCCAGCTAGTGATATGTTGAGGGGTAATCTAGTACGACTGCCAGCTAGTGATATGTTGAGGGGTAATCTAGTTCGACTGCCAGCTAGTGATATGTTGAGGGGTAATCTAGTTCGACTGCCAGCTAGTGATATGTTACAGGTTAAGAGAGAACGATTGCCCTACACAAGGTTTCAAAAGTAATGTTGCAGACAATTCACCCAACTAAAAATGTCAGTTGCTTGGCCATTTAGAAAGTGGTTACTACAGTATAAAATACTTCAAAGTGAACTATGTATGTACTATATATAGTAACTACAGATGAGTGTGAAAGATAAATATCGATAGACTATACTATAATGACAATGCACCACACCAGTGCCAATAACCACAATACAGAAGTAGCCCATATTTCCTGTATTTGTATGAACAGCCTATTTTCTTGGAACATCCACATACCTGACCTTAGTTTAGATTTTAATTACTTTAACTGTTTACACTAGCGAGGGATCTCCATGTTTTTTCTAAACTGAGATGTATTGTTTATCAAGTTATTTCTTGATGTGGGGGAGGGGGGGGGGGTTCACAGAGGAAGCCTTTCACTGCCATTGCACATGTATAATGTGGCAAATAAATGTTGTTCTGAGGAAAAGGCGAGCAAAATGGAAAACAAATCTATATCTCCTTGATGCGTCTGTATTTTGGCTTTGCTGGATTATTAGGGTATTAGATGATCTGTAGCTGGCATGGTGTTTTGGAAAAGTGATCAGACAGTTTGACTGGAACGATGTCCGCTTTCCCAGTCGTCATTATCTGGTGCTCTCCCAGGCCGTGGTGTAATAAACCACATTCATATTTAATGAATGAATATGCACAGAGGTTAGCATACATCAATGAACGAGTAAATGAAACCCGTCAAGGATGATGGAATTAATTATCAATGTGTAAATGTCATTGCATTAGTAAATAAAGGAATACATAACCCATGGACAATGATCAACCCATGAACCAATCAACTAATTCATTCATTAAATAAATATTGTATTAGTAGTTCAAAGAAATAACTAATGGATAATGAATGAATGAAGGCATGAGACCCTACTGGACTATATACTTGCCCACTGTATTGTTACTTCATTCTAGTTCATTCAACTAGTGTATATAATTGTATAATTGACCACATCTGCCCAGTTGCACAGCCCTGACCTACTCCCATTACATTTTTACTTATAATTGTACTATATCCATCTATTGAGCTATATTTAATTTAGTTTATATCCCACATAAATGTATTAAACCTCTTACAGTCGTACAGCCCTGGCCTATATTTTATTTCATAAATATATTATTATATTGTGCTTAACTTGGCTCATATTTCATTTTATTCCACCACTTTATTGTATTATCCGTCTGTTAATGTGTGTCCGCTAATGTCGCACCAGTAACGTCCAAAGCTAATTCTTTATATGTGAAAAGTATACTTGGCAATAAAGACCTTTCTGATTCTGATGAGGTACTAGCAGCTCTGACCCTCGACCCCAGTCTCCCGCTCACCTCTCCATGCTCTCTGGTCCTCCCCTTGGGGGTGTCCTCTGGGAGGAAGTACAGTCTGGAGCTGGCCAGGAGATGGCGCTGTGTTTGGTCCTCCCATAATAAAGTCACCTGGACATAAGGGGAAAAAAACAGTCATCTTAGCACTTAATACCTAAAGACTAGTGTTTCCCCTATCATTTTTGTAGCAGTAGTGAGGGTTATGGGTAATTTAGGTTTTGGTTCCACGTCCAAGCCAGCAGTGTTTCAGTCCTAGTCTTTTAGCTCGCTTGACAACCACACCTAAGAAAATAACATTCAGTCATCTTAGCACATGCATAAACACGGTCGTCTACGGGGATGTGGGGAAAATCCAAACAAGCAAGATATAATAGAGGGAGACTGAGAAATGCAATCCTGAAAGAAAGAACAATCTCATCACTGCATCTTTAGTACAAATACCATCAGTGATCCAAACGTAAACAAATGGGTAGCCCCGCCACCAGAAATATTTTCTGTATTCTGTAGGCTACTTGTACTTGCTGTATTGTATGGCTGTAAAATGTTTGCTCACGTCAGTAATGTTGGAATAAACAGTAGAGTAAAATAGACCTATATTCTGTTATGGACGTTGCAAACAGCTTATTTTCCCATTTAAAGATCAAAGTCATGTGAGAATATAGCCCACAATCATATGGGTAAAATTATATATCACAAATTTGGGCTTTAAGCTAAACAATAATTAATCTTCAGAGGGATTTCTGTAGATATGCTGTGTGACAATGATCAAAAGAGACGCACAGCCCTCTCCCTCATCTGTGTAGCAGGACAAAACATAATGGAAGAAAATGTAGGAGGCAGGCAGGGAAACAGGAAGTCTCCAATGGGAAAGGAATGAGAGAATTGTGGCAAAAAAATAATATATATGAAAAGAGATCCTGATGAGAAAAAACTAAAAAACATCAGTGCAACTTCCTATTTAGAAATGACAATCATGCAGAAAGAACAACACCTAGACTCCTTGATTTCACACAATGAGTCACAATCAATATTCCGTAACTATTTCTGTATTATCGCCTGTCTGGCAAATTCTGAGACGTGATTGTATTCATGAACACAATAGCCCTATTTTATTATGACGTTACTATATAAACGGAATACATGAGTCACGTGGGGGGGGGGGGGGGGGGGGGGGGGGGTCACTCAGTGAAAATAACTATCTGTATTTAATAAATGTTTGTGAATCACCTAATAACAAAATGTGTTTTTTTGTAAAGTGAATGATTTAAGTAAAAATAGACAAACAGCCATTGCAATAGCTAAAAATAGCAAACTCCCTATTCATGTTGACTGAGCAACTCCCCCCATGTGAGACATTCTGTTTTCATAGTAATGTCATGGTGAAATAGAGGGAATTAGAAGGAGCAAAGTGTGACGTCGTTCAAAATATACCATGGGGTCCTTCTCGCCACGTAACTGACGTTAGGGGGGGCGATAATGAGCCAAAATTAAATCACAATATAACATTTTAAAATAGTTCAAATGATTTTATTAATTGTATATATTTGACAGTAGGGGTGTAACAATGCATTGATTCTAAGGTGACGATTCAACTGCATCGATTTGAAAATGTTAGAATCGCATTTTTTTTTTTTTTATACCCATTATCCATCCATGCCGAGTGAATCAGTTCCCCCAGCCACATTTTTGGGGGAATTAACTGATAGAATATTAATCTAATCACATCGAATGTCTCTATGTCTTGCACATTATGAGAAGCGACAATAAAGCAGACTTTGAATCGAATGAAGAGATTTCATGATGCATTGAATTGTTGCCTGACGAATCGTAATCGAATCGAAGTGGGGTCAAATATTTACACCCCTATTTGACAGCATTTGGTTTTTCCAGTTCCAAGTACAGTGTGATTATGTCCATTTGATTTGTAATACACTCGTCATGGTGCTTTTTCCATTCAAAAGGGTATATCCTCTAATCAAATGTGCATCTTCCATGCCTATATTACTACCTACATCTCCAATGTCTTTATGCACTCAAGACTGTAGCACCAGAGTTTCAACACTGTTTGATGACCATAAGTTACTCAGCTGAAAGAGTTGTACCATTACTGCTGACCTGTTGTACAGAACGTGTAGGTCGTTTTGGATAAAAGTGTCAGCTAAATGACTAAATGTATCCCAAAATCTTCATAATACAGCTGCAAGGACATTTTCGTTTCATATAGTTGATAACAGTATAGTACAAATCCATAGCTGTATGGGTTCATTTTCAATTGAAGTAACACAAACACATGTGAAATTCTTCATTATAAAGCCACAACAGTTTGGGCTGCAGGAAACCTCATTTATACCCGTTATTGCTGCCTGGATATGCGCTTGAACCAGAGCACTGTATACATTATCTTTATGTAATTATGTAGCGGCAAAGACCAGTGCTGTAGATTGAGGAGAGCTGGATATGTGTACAAAGTGTTGCGTCAGTCAGATGTGTGGTGTACAAGTAGTGGCTTTTCAAAGTGGTCCATTTTACCTTCGACTGTAGAGCCAATATCTCTGTCCGTGTGGCAAATGTCACGTCTCCATCGTGTTATTTTTGTGAA
Source organism: Notolepis coatsorum (assembly GCF_963971535.1). NCBI lineage: Eukaryota > Metazoa > Chordata > Actinopteri > Aulopiformes > Paralepididae > Notolepis > Notolepis coatsorum. The sequence continues at coordinate 108,540,711 of NC_140172.1, read as the reverse complement.
TAGCAGCACCACATGGCTGAATGACACAACTTTGCACACCTCTTCCGTGTCGTGGTGGAAACACGCTTGTGAAAGTGTTCACCCAGTATCAATTCACTTCCCGTTTGCAATGAGATTTCCAGAAATTAGTTTGGATGTGGCGGTCATATGGTTTGGGCTGGCAACTTTTCGGAATTACACGATGAACGATGTTCATCCCATGATGCCACACAGCAGCTTTTGTGAGAATCAGATGGACAACCTAGTTAGGAGGACTAGTGGAAAGGTTATGGAAGAAAACAAAAAAAAACTAAATTGCGTCAAATCCAATATGGGTAATCTAATAGCTTTAGTTTTAAAGTTGTAAACCAAGCATAGCTGCATACGTGTACAACATTTTGCGTCAATGGCATGAGTTTTGGCTTTTCAGAATTTGACATTCGGGCCTATGATTGGAGCACCACCAGGCCATGATGGTGATGCATTGACACACCAATATCCATCATTGTGTCTTTTAATTTTTGGAATGGACCGATGGATGAACTTATACTAGCTGATATGACGCAGCTAAAAATGCTTTTTTTTTAATCCAACTGCAGCCATATACATTTTCGATCGCTGTATTGGTGCACAGTCACACATATATATTAGGGGTGTAACGATTGATTCGTCCTCACAACGATTCGATTACGATTCTTCAGGCAACGATTCAATGTAGGGGTGCACAATATAGATTTTTTGACCCCGATATCGATACCGATTACTTTCTGCTCCTCAAGGTCGATACCGATACCGATAAATATATATATATTTATTGTATTATATTATATATTTTTTTATGTATATTCCTGTAGTTTTGACCTAACCAGATTTATCATGACATGAGCGTTACTACTATGAACAAAACAAAGCCAAGAGAACAGTTTTGACTCTCCAAATAAATATAATTTTAGTCAATCACAAAATTCACAATCCGTCAATGTCATTAACAATGTGTTTCCCTGAACAATGAGTGAACTAAAAACCAACAGGTATTGTGCTTTGTCAGTAGGGATGGGTACCGTTCACATTTGAACCGATACGGTACCGGTTCCTGTGAATCGATACCGGTATCCAACGGTACCTTTTTTCGGTACTTTAGTCTCTAAAAATGTAATCTACCTACCTCAGTTGTAAAAAAAAAAAAAATCCAAACTTCAAATAACCACATTTTCGGCTTGCCATTGCCCCGACTGCTTTGTTGTTGAATCAAGTCAAATCCTAAGTAAGCATATATTGTGCGTGTGAACGATGACATGAAAAGAAAAAAAGTGAAAAAAAGAAAATAGAAAAGAAAATAGATTTTTATTATTATTTTACTTTTATCAGGTTTATCGGGATGACGTCATAATTGCTGATATTGGCCCGATAATTATTGACCCGATAATTGACCACGATTCGATTCGATACATTTTCGATAAATTTTCTGTAAATTTTCAGTTAATTCCCCAAAACATTTTGAATACACAAATGTGGCTGGGGGAACTGATTCACTCGGCATGAATGGAGTATAGGTCAATAAAAACAATACACACAAAAAAAAACATTAAAAAAAAATAAGTTTTTTATTTTATTTTTTATTTCGATTATAATCGATTCTAACATATTCAAATCGATGCATCGAATCGAACACATTAGAATGGATGCATTTCGATTAATCAATGCATCGTTACACCCCTAATATATATGGGTGGGAATCGCCAGAGACCTCGCGATACGATACTATCGCGATACTTGAGTCGCGATACGATATCAAAAAATATATATATATATTTTTAACTGCAAAGTAAAACTGTCAACATGTTTTATCTAATAAAATAAAGTAATTTTTTTTGCAGAACATGGTATTTACTCAAGCAGACAGATATAAACACTGTAATCTGTGTTGCATGTACCTGACAAACTGAACTGTTTACATTACAGTCATATTCCAACTTAACTGAATGCACGTGTGTGTGTGTGGACTACTGTACTATTATAGGTATTGAAATTAACAATGCAACTTCCTTATTAAAAAAAAATTATGAATAATTAAATATCGATACTTGGCGTCCCTGTATCGATACAGTATCGCCACGCAAAGTATCGCGATTAGGGATGCTCGATATTGGCTTTTTTACCGATATACCGATATTGTTTTTAATGCCGATATCGGCCGATAATATCGGTAGGCCGATAATATCGGACATCCCTAATCGCGATACTACTACGTATCGATTTTTTACCCCACCCCTAATATATATACATACACAAATACCGGTACATAGAAGACAAAGACAGCTCTTCATTCTGGCTAGAGCAATGGTAGCCTCACCTGGGTACCAGGGTAAGCCTTTAATGTATTCAATTTGGGTCCCAAGGTAATGAAAGTTGAAGAAAGCAGAATAGAAGAGTAGACATTAGATGCCAACCACGAGATTAGTCGGGTTAAGGCGAGACACCCCAGGTGAATAGGCAAATATACTTTTTTTTTTTGATTTTGAGATTGTTATTTTGCTTCCTAAACATGTCTTCTATGAAACTAGTGACAATAAAACGTCAATAACACACATTTAGTTGTTTATTTTACTTCATTTTGCATTATTGCATCCATACATGTGCACATATTTCTTAGTTTATATGTACATAACAAACTGGGAAAGTTTCATAGTGATATCTATTCAAATATTTGTTTGCCATCATCTGTCTAAACCTCGTAACTCTATTCGCCCTCAAATCTGTGTTCGTTTTTTTCATCTGCTGAAAAGTTGGGTTTTTGGAGTTATGAGGTTTTGTCCCGCCAGCAGCGATATATAAGATCTCAGAAAACTTGCAATACATTTTTTCTAAGTTGTTATGTACGGTACATAACAAACTGGGAAAGTTTCATAGTGATATCTATTCAAATATATTTTTTGCCTATTCACCTGGGGTGTCTCACCTTAACTCGCCATGCGTTGAGTGCCAAGACCCGAGAAAACTCATGCTTTAATCGTTATTTCTTTTATTAGCAATATCCATTCATTTGTCATCCATCCAGCCTGACGTTATCATTGGGAATGAATCTGAGCTCAAAAAAGGCAAATACCGCCGCCTATCGTCTCCCGGATGGTATTGCACATCATTGGATTGGATTGGGTGGGACTGTGCATCAAAAAACTGGGAGCAGCGTCGATTATGTGTTTTGGTGCTATAACGTTGGATCAATAAACGCAATCAATATTTGGAATGGCGATCAGGAATTGGATTAATCTTTTTGCAGAACATCTGATGTGAGGTAAGGACTCTATTTTACCAGTCTTGGGTTAATCAATGTTTTTTCTCCGCCATCGCAGTGTGTGTGTGTGTGTGCGTAACGTTAGCGCTAACCACGGCATGGATAATCGATTTTTCAGCCCGCTTGTCTAGCGTGCATGTATATACTATCGATAATCTAGCGTTTATTTGAAAACCCTTCATAAATCAGCCGAAAAATTACAACGTGTTTTGTGTATTCCAGTAAAGGGCGATTATCGCGGAATTTCTCTGGAATTACTAGACATCTCCAAAACTATACTCGTATTCAAAACGGTATAAAACGGAAATGTACCAATGGAAAAACAATCCGTTTCGTACATGTTGACTGCAAGCAAGTCATTGATAAGCGAGGGGTGTTTTAGACCCATAGCCATAATTTAAGATATAGTTTAACCGTTCGCAAATTTCCCCGTCCTCCCATTGACTTCCTTATTGGCACGCTAGCCCTAATATGGTCAAAGGGGCGTGGCTCTGAATGAGTTAACCAAGGGCTGAAACAGGATATGGGAGGTGGGTCATCATGGTGGGCCAAGGAATGTGAAATGACATTGATCAATTAGAAATATAACAATATCAGTGTCTTATATCAATGCATCTGTTCCTTATCAATATGTCAATGTGTTTGTTCCTTATCAAGTTATTTGAAAATCACCCCTTAAGATACAATTAAATTACCTCAAAATCCAATACAAACCACTCACTGGAACCCTTTGGAGGGTACCAAATAATATTTAGGCCTAAAAGAAAAAATGGGTTGTTTCCGGTTGCCGACCGACCCTGCCGATTTAGGTGCGACCCAATTTATTTTATGAGTTAAAAATAAAAAATTATAAAAAGAATAAAAAGTTTACAATAAAGTTTCATAAAAATCTTAGTCAAACCTTTAGTATTATGGATATTAAACATGCTGCAGAGTACATGCATCCATGTTGTTGTGAACATTTTTATTAAATAAAGAAATTCCCTATCCATAGTCGCCGTGGGAAAGAATAAAAAAATAAAAAATCCCATGGCCTTAACTGACAACCAACAGGAAACAAACAATATTTTCTTTTATGCCTTAGCAGCGCCGAATTTGGCTTTCAGGCCCTAGAGTAGAACATATACTGTATATGTGCAACACATTTAATGTAATGGCCAGCTTTGCCATAAGCTGGGCAACATATATTGCTATTATTTTTGCAGATATTGTGATACACAATTACACATACAACTTTTAAAAGGTCTACATTAATCTAAATTTCCTTTTCATGCAATTAACCCATTCCCTGCCACCACTTTGATCATCTTATACCATTCTCTGCCAGTACTGTAAGTCTATGGAGATGTTCACCTTCTTTGCAGGGCTATAACTTTTTAAATTGTATTGCTAAATTGACATTACTATGGCCCATTCAACATCGATTATCTATCGTTCAGGATATAGGAACGTTTTACTTTTTCATTCACACATTCATACGAAAATACCGTCTAGAGTATAAATATGTTTTTATCGGTTTCTGCAGTATTTCCTAGAACGTGAGATATAGACATAAATGCATATATTAGATTATCAAATGCCGTTTGATACCGATGCACGCTATATTAAAAATTTCAACTGTACATGGTCCTAAACGTTATGACTGATCATGCGCGGGTGAACGGAGGGGTAATTCCGTGACCGACGTTAAATGGTTTATGTAGTATGGGTGATATCTTGATCAGAGCAGTTTGTATCGAAAATGATAAACAAAAACGCTGAAACTCACGTCAGTCTCCTCGTACCGTTGGGCGATGAGAGTGGAGCAAACAGATCCCAGTTATGTGGTGGGGATCGAGGCGATCCATTTCCGGTTTGTATATTACTAATACACGCCCAAATCATGTAGATTATTGAGTTATGGTGGTAAAGATCCATATCCACGGTGTGTGTATTGAGTCCCGCGACGATAAACGAGTGGCCGGACAGAATAGGGAGACGCACCGGGATCACAAGAGATCCACTTCCGGTTGCAACTCGCCGATCAGCCACCAGGTGGCAGTATTGAAGCGTTGCAGAGTTGTGCTGGCTCACACAGCATCCGACAAGGCTCTGTGAGTGAAATATGAATACCAATGGCGAAAATATGAAATTATGATCAGAATCACGTCGTACGCCGTTATTGGCAGAATTCGCATGAACTTGAAACCCGTCGTATGACGTTATTGGCGGAGAAAGGGTTAAAAACCTTTTCTGTATCATATTGTAGTAAATGGGAATACATTTACCTGCTATATAAGTGTAACCCTATGACATTGTCCCATTGGATATCAATGTCCTTGTAATGTACTAGACATTTCCAGTGGAATTGCATTGCTAGGGAACAGCTTGGGCCCATGTTTACATTCAGTCATTTTAGTCAGGTTTATTGCCCGTCAGTTATAGATATTAGCAAGCACTGCAACAGTAAATAAACTTGGCCCCAAACTTGGCCCAGTGTGTAAAGGTCTACAATAGGCCTAGTACTTCTAGGTGTCAGTGAAGCGCGTCTGCCAGACGCCTATAAATAAATATAACATTCATTATGTGTATTTTAAAGCAGCTACTATGAAGATTTTGACAGCAATATATCATCTTAAGTTCAATGGCTACACCTTGGCAGGATTACTGAAGAAACATGTCGAGACCGATAAGAGACTGAAAGACAACTGCAGCGACCGTCACACGTCCATCAATATCCTCTATTTCCTATTGATATTGTGCGTGTCCTCTGGCCGGATCCACGGAGTTCTGCTGAAGGCATTATGGCGCCAAGGAAGCCTTTCTAAACAAAACTTGCCTCATCAAAAAAAATAACTTCACGTTCACCGCTGGCAAGGCTTCTCAGCTTCTCCTCGCTCATCAAAATAGTTTCTATCTTAGTTTCTGTCTTGCTGCGGGGCGGAGCCAATGGCAAAACAAAAAGCGACAGGGCTTATGGGAAATGTAGTCTTATGAGAATTCGGCTGCCAGTTGTTTCAGCAGTGGTCTCAATTGTTTACTGTAACTACACTAAGGTATCAAACAATATGACAATGATATGTCTTGCAGAAATTCACCTTCTAGCTGCTTTAAAAATCATTAAAAAAAATGTATTCCCTTGTTGCAGTCTTAGCCATAGATATCCACGCTGCAATAAACAATGAATTCAACAGTATTGTTCAGCTCGACCATCTCTTACCTCTGCGATGCACACGGGCTCCTGGGGTCCACAGCGGACGTAGTAGAACTCCCCCAGCTTCCAAACCTGGGCCGGACCGCCGGCCAGGTCTCTGCTGCTCACCGACTTATAGAAGGCATAGCTGCCTCGCAGGCAGGAGGGAGCACCTAACCACTGACGGAGGAGGAGATGAAAGGGGGAGGAAGGGAGGGGGTAGAAGACAGGGACAGCGTGTGGAAGAGAAATCACTCAGCCATTCTAGCCTATTCAGCACAGTTTGACCCAGCATCATGTGATCTGCATTGGCCAAGAAGGTTAATGGACATTAAAAAGGCTCAATCCAAACAGATTGAGACAAGAGCTAACATTAGAACAGTTAGCAGGCTGGTTAGGGAATAGGGAGGGTTGCTGGTTCGATCCCCAGTACCAATACTACCCCCCAGGGCAAGTGCATAATCCCTGTGTACAGTATATATAATATGTACCAACCGGCTCCAAGGGCGGGTATTAAAAATTGCATGCAATTATGTCATTGTATCAGTCATTATAAAAAGATAACAGGTAAATGTCAGTTGTATTGGCTGTATCTTGTGGCTGTAAAATGTTTGTTTAGGTTGGTAAATGTTTGTGAACATTGGATTTACAAAATTCTAAAATCAAGAATGTCTGAATAGATCACATATTTACAGGGTATTAAAAAACAGAATGTACCCTACATTTTTACAAGTCTACGTTCCTTAGATTTCCATATAAATTCACTGCAATCCACTATTGCAGAGTTTAATGAAAGCAAAACCACATGAACGCAGCCATTTTGAATAATAAAACACATGTACTATATTACACCCAGAGGTATGTTGGAGGGTACATTTACCTAAACACGGTTTATCGGCCCATTCTAAATGTGAAAAATAAAATGAATCGCTATCGTAAGCAAATAAAATAAAGTTACTACATAAACCCATAATATAGGTTGCAAATGCATACAGTAAAGAGTTTCAGGGTTTCAGTTTCACTACTATAAGTTAAATGAAAAGCTGGTCTTTTGAAAAAGTCTATTGTCTATTGAATAATAGAAAAATAAATTGATACGCTTTCTAAAATACTTCTTGTGTGCATCAGTTTTCTAAATATCTTGTTTGCCAACTGATAACATAACACTTTTTTACTGCATTGCTGATTACACCCTCTCACGAGAAGCAATATATTCTCATACAGTGGCCTCGAAGGCTGCATATATATTAAACAACTTTGGGTGCAAGGTTTAAAAATTAACTTCTGACAATATGGTGTGGGCCAAGCTATCTCAACCAACTGATAGCCATAACTGCGCTCATAATAACATATCAGTATTAACATTTTGTATAAAAGTATTCTGTACTTCTGTATGACAACTATTAAAGAAACTTGAAACTTGTGCTACTGAAAAGGAAGAGGAGGCCAAACGGTCAGATTTCACTTCTACATATTATGAATTATTCCTTTCACAACAATTTTTCAGTTCCTGCCCATTAAAAAAAACTGTAGCATTAACATAATCAAAATCAACATGAAAAGGAAGGTCAAAAACTGAACAGAATATAACCGTTTTGTAAACCCAAATGCTCAGATAAAGTGCATCTGGAAAAAATAACTCTTAACGTTGAAACACTAAGCCTGCTGGACACACACTCACATGACACAAATTACCCATCTCAGCACTGGGTACATAGGCTATACTGCTGCTGCATTCCTTTGTGATCACCACAGTTCAATATGTGGGCTACTGTAACAGGGCTTCCCTGAGGGCATTTTGTACAGTAGCAGTGGTGGATTTAAGAATGTTGTGTTCTAGACCCAGTCTCGGGCCTGGTCATCTGTTCCAGAGGTAGTTTTGTTCCAAATTGGCTTTCATTTACAGTAGCCAATGTATTATTATTACTAATATATATAAAAAATGTATATATATATATATATATATATTTTTTTTTAAGCAAACTAAACAAGTTGACGCCTCTCCGTGTTATTTTCAGACTGTTTCAACAGGGGTAGGGAGGGACTAGGGACATGGGGGAAGCCACAGAGTAGCTGCATTTAATCTATAGGCTCACTCTTATGGGTCTGTGACGTTCCATGTTTTCACTGTGTTTTCACTGTGCAGCGTTATACAAGATCATGGCTAAGTCTGTAACTGAAAAACATTATGAGCAGTACTTTGGAAAAAAATAATTCCAAGGAACACTTTTTATCGTTTGTTTTATTTGGAGAGTGATATGTGCACTTTTTGAGGCCGTTTCAAGTGTCAAATGATAACGCACGCACTTCTCAAGTATTGCTATTGTCGAGGTCTGGTGCCGTTTCATTATAGGGTGGGAATCATCAAAGAGCTCCTCATATGATATTCTCATGATACTTTTATATACCTTATAACAATATTGTGATTCTCGATGGTCTGTAATGCTTTAAGTGATGTCCTTCGATAGTGCAATGAATGTATGCTATATTTATTACTGTTTTTGTTTCATTTGACCACAACGAAAAGCTAAAACAATATCCCTTGTGGAAAATAAAATGCATTATTTTTTAAAAAGTAATTTAAATCTAGTTACTAGATGTATTCACAAGGCCTTTAAAAACAATTAAGCAGTCAAGTTGACCTTTTTAAAAAGAACCTAATTTAACAGATCATCATATTATGTTCTTTCACTAACAGCCTTGAAATACTATTATAAAAAACATCACAATCTCAACATAGCCTATATCAAAAACATATTGTGAGGGCAAACATTACAATATCATATGTGTAGTAATATTTTCCCCCACCCTAAAGGTTAGAGATTTATAATGCCTCATCCATCAACACTGGACAGAGTAAAACCATTAGGGTTTCAGAAAAACAGTTCCCCTATACATAGATGCAGGCTATTTGTGGCATGGGTTCCAAATGATAATCTTAAGTGTCTTGCTCTGGGACCCCATGTGAAAACATATCATTGATATAAAAACACATCAGTAGCTGTAGCTGCCATCACATGGGAACATTCGAGAAGTAGGTCTATGACCCATTTTGGGTAATAAGCTATAGTGTAAGAAACCATGGCTCTGTATTAATCTGCTTAGCTACAAACATTACTCATAGATACCACGAGTCTGCAGGCCTATATTGCGTGATATTTCCGTAAGCTTATGCCTAACAGTTTCCATTTGGATATTTTCCTCCTCTTTTGAATTGTTTTATTTTTGCAATCGCATGTAATGCATTCTATCACACTGTGAAAATAGTTAAGAACTAAAAAATAAAGCAATATTAAGCTCAACTAAGCTGAGGGTCAAGCGGGCACATGCACATATATGGCCCACATATAGAATAATACACCTAGTGTATAGACTCGGGTGTGGTTGGCAGCTGCTATTCATTTGGTAATAATAAATAGTCATCATAAGCTCCCAATAGAAATATTTATAGAAATTCTTCAATTTATTCCTAGGCTACACTGAAAATAGACCCAGGCTTCTCTTGAGTTACATTTTCTAAAATAAACATTCATTCAATCCCATAATTTATATCATCTATATAGCTTTCTAAAATCACTGATCTACCTCACTGCCCTCTCATGTCCCGGCTCCCTAAATGCGGAAAATTCTCAAATTCTCACCCCTTCTTTACTTGTCATCCCTACCCCCACCCCAACCACCAGCCCCCATCCTTTTGGAAACCCCAACCCCCCCCCTTCCTCACTGCTGCAGGGGCAGACAGCCAGCCACTGCGTGCACACGTTGCTCAGTGGGCCAGCTAGTGGTGGAAACGAGGCAGCGCAGCCCCCAGGAGCAGGCTACTAATGCAGCCACAGAATATAACACTCAGCCAGCCTCTGGTTCTCATTCTAAATTTGAATATAGAATTTAAGATGGAAACCCTAATCTGCACAACCCAGCTTACGTCAGTTCTCGTGATGTTGGAAATGCAATAAGACTCGTTTCAACAGGGAAAGGAAGGAGGGGATAAAAAATAAATAAAAAAAAGGAGGAATAAAAAAAACAAAGTGTCTAAAAACACATACTGTATCTGACCTTGGATATATATCCTATTATTCAAAAGGTTCTTTTCACAGAGAGGAAGGAAAGTTACAGCACTAGAAATATATCTCACATGCTATAAAAAAAAAATTCACCATAATCAACATTTATAATTCCAATATCGACATTATAAAAATATAGGCTGATGTGATCAAAATTCAAACATTCGGTTCTAAAATATTTCTAGTAGTCAAGCAGCAAAGACGTTTGGTCAAAATATGACTCCTAACGTCCCTCAATTTCGACAAATGTAGCCTAATATCGCCACAATGTCCTCTGCGAATATCTTGATGTGGGCTTGTGTTGTGTGATACAATCAAGATAATCCTCGCTATTTCAAGTACAAAAGTACAGAGATTTCCTCACGACATTCCAACTTAAGCTGTAGACAAAATGTCGCTGGTTTGATTATAATAATACCAATATGCTTCACATATACTGCTCCACCTAGTTCACTCGGGAGATATTTCAATCTTTTTTAATATCACGTCGGTCTAAAAATTAATGATTTTTTTTATTTCGTCACAACAAAATGGTATTCGGTGTTCCTATAATGCCAACATTGCTTTGGGTGAAAAGGCTGCATATTAAAAGTTTTCTGATAATAACCAAATCGGCAGAATAAATGTTATTTTATGTGGAAATGTGGGGGTGGGGGTTGGTAGCTAAAGAAGGGAGGCGAACGTAGATCGACACGACACACACAAAGAAATTAATCATTAACATGGTCAAAATATGAAAATATTAAGCTTGGATAAAATAGCAGCCCCTTTGTAAATAAATTGTACGATCGTGTCATATTATATTTTTAAATATACCAGCGATCTATCCCCCCCTCAGAGAAAAGTTCACTCTCGTTCCAATAAAGTTGTAATTGCACTCAGAAGAACTCTCTGTTGCTGGTTTGGATTAGAATCAATGCGACATTTTAAACTTAAAAAATGCAGGCGAAATAATAGTGCGATTCTAATTAAAATGAGAGCGACACACAGCCGGGTTGTGTCCGATAGCAACAGGTTAGAGTGGCGATCTGCGTGAGTCCAAATATGACAATTTATTTGAAAATAATATCAAGCGAGTGTCGGGGTTTACCTGTATTGCATTCTGCTCCATTGCAGTCCCACTACATTCCCTTATTCCCTCTCTCTCCTCTCCCCTCTCAAGTTACACACAGCCGGGCAGCAGGCCTGATCCCCACCGGCACACAAACAAATGGAATGGTTTCTTTTTTGGGTGAAAATAGGACAGGATCTAGGTGTGGCCAAAGTTTTGCAGAGAGTAGACTTATAACTTATTGTTAATTTGAAAAGGGATGTTTTTATTTTAAATGGCAGGACGTTTTTTCAGGCAACCCAAAAATGATTGCTGTGATCGTGCTTTATCGAAAGCGTACTAGTATCAATCCTGCAAGCTGGATGTGGTAGAAAGGAAATGTTTTTTTTTTTTTACATTGTGTTATTAAAATTGTTGAACTGATCCACTGTAAGTACGGAGCATGCGTGGGGCATAACGCGTGGCGATGATGATGATGATTTCCATAAGCATAAACCCAAAGCACGGTATGCTGTGCAGGATGTGAACGTTGTGTTCGACTCGTTGCATGATTGATACAAAGTTTCAGCGAGGTTTCTTCTTCCTGCAGTCTCGTCATGATTTGCATGCCATGGCAACGTTGTGACAATCATCACAACCTCTGGTGGCAGTAGTAGTAGCTCAAGATGATTCATTTATTGAATGTTGATCAACCGGCGTATAGGCTAATTTACCCCAGATCCAGCCTCAAACTCAAAAATACTGATTCAATCTTAAATTGCACCGTAAAAATAAAGTCAATGCAGTGGATGCACATTATTAACTTTGTTGCCGAAATAATAAAATCACAACCCGGAAAACATTAAACACATTTAGTGTTTATAGGCACGTTAACGAGTTTAATTTGGTTATGGTATTGTGATGTAGACAATATGATTAGTACACGGAAATAATAATACTGTAATAATTACCTAATGATCACATAACCTGTACTTACAAACTCCCGTCGACAGGGGGCGTGCACACGTGTTTAATTCCATCCTGTTGTTGGCTGGTTCTCCACCATGATGTAGCTGCTTGTAGGCCATAAACAGCATACAGCAAGTAGGATGTGGCCAAAATAATCACAGGGGATGGGGAACGACAGACTGTCGTTCTTTATAACTCCATGCCTAAAATCTACAGGCAGATATTATCGTTTTCAAACATATCATCCATAATATCTGGTCAACAAAGGCTGAGGGATTTTTATATTTTGTGATAACAAGGGAATGGTAATCTAGGCAGGTAAACTGTTTCACCTCATTCTACCACAAGGGGGATGCATTTCGTTATGTAATGGTAGGCAGGTAAACTGTTGTTTTCACTTGCTCTCTTCTTTATCCATAAAATCTATAGTCAACAATTGAGATATTTAGTAGATAACAGAGAACAACCCACCCCCTATTCATCTACCCTGAAATCTCCCCCCATAATCCATGGTAATCAGTGCATTGCTGACAGGGATCTATATGGTAGAGGGTAACCCCCCCCCCCCCTAAACTCACTGTACCCATCTTTTTACACGTTAAATAATCACCATTTTAAGATGATATATCTTTAAGATTGAAGCTCATTGATGCAAGTTATCCCAGATGAAAACAGGATATCTTTAAGAAAATAAAACAAAATTATAAAATTCAGAATAGGTGATTATTGGTGTTACAATGATCATAAATTGTAGTTTGCCCACCCACCCATCATTTCACCACTGTACCACCAGGTTCCCAAGGGAATCGGAGAAGCAGACCCAATATCAAATGTCTCCACATAGAATAAATAGATTTTCTGAAAATAGATTTGAAAACTCAAGTGGTTTTTAATTAAAGGTTTCAATATTGTACACTAGCATTTCCAATCTCACAATGTAACATTGCACCAGAATAGCCTATGTATTATCAATGGAGTACGATTGATGAAGAGGTAAAACCACCACAGGAATAAATTAATATATTATGTCCAAAAAACATGTATGTCCTCAATCCTCATATATCTATCTGTCTGTCGGTCTTTCTTTCACTGACAGCTGACATTGTCTCCTATGTAGAGGATTCTTAATAGGACTAGTTGTTTTTTTATTTATTTTTTATTATCTTTTTCCCCCCTCCTTTTTCCGATTTTTCTCCCATCCCACTGTTAGTCGTTATGCCAATTCCCAACCCCTTCCTGGTCGTTGCGCACTCCCCCTACTGTTGGTCCGGGAGGCCGGAGACTGTCACATGCTTTCCTCCGACACATGTGCAGCCAGCCGGCAGCCAGCCTGGCAGCTCAGATTCTCCCCGGGAGAGTGTAACGTGTGGAAGGTCACACTACCTCCCTCCAGATCCTACCCTCGCTGTGCAGGCGCCCCGACCGAACTGTAGGGGTCGCTGTCCACAACGCCCAGGACCTACCCATCAGCTTTACCACCCCTAACACTGCCAATTGTGTTAGTATGAACGACCAGCCAAGCTGATAGCAACGCAGAGAGCTGGACTCGAACCCAGCGTCCCCAGCGTTGATGGCGAGCGCCTTGCCCACTACACCACCTAGCCGCCCATAGGACTAGTTGTTAAAGATCCCTAAATATTCAGCACAACAATTGAATGAGGTTGGAGTGGGGTGGAATTTGGCAATGATCACGTGGTGCCACCAGTACGACACATCTTCAGTTGTGTTCCCCGACCTCATTGGGTGTTTCGGCCATTTATCACAATACACCCTCTGCAGAGGTTGGCCCACCACAGGCTGATCAGGCCTGGCTGTGTGTCGCACGGTGGCACCACGTGTTCATTTAGCAGCCCATGATGCGTCTCTACGTTTCAGCCACAACCAGTGACTGCTCCGTTCTGCTGCAGTGGCAAGTTCTTTGATTGCCTTCCGTTGGGCCTGTCCTCTGATCCCTACTTCCTTCAGGAGCCTTGTGGTGGAACTGGCTACAAAGCCTCTGCAGCCCACCTCCACTGGCCACACCTTCACGTTCCAGCCCCGCCCCTCTGCTTCAGGTGCTAAGTTGGCATATCGCAGCCTCTTCCGTTCGAATGCCTCATCGATGGCTTCCTCCCATGGGACCGTCAGCTCAACGATGAAGACACGCCGGCAAGATTTGGACCAGAGGACCAGGTCTGGGCGCAGGTCGGTCGCTGCAATTTCAGATGGGAAGGTAAGCTTCTGGCTGAGGTCTACCCGCATTTCCCAATCCCGGGCTGCGTTCAGTGGGCCTGAGTTCGGAGGTGATGGCTTGGTCCGCTGTTTCTCCCCTTCCCGGATGAAGGTTGTTTTCCGTGGGAAGGTAGTTTGGGCATTTAGAGGCATGACGTTGGTGGTTACTCTCTTGTTCTCAAGTTCGGCAGCCAAGCACTTCAGTACCTGGTTATGGCGCCAGGTGTATCTTCCTTGAGTTAGACTGGTCTTGCAACCCACTAAGATGTGTTTGAGGGTTGCTGGGGCTGCACACTGGAGACAGGCTGGGTCCTCTCCATACCAGAGATGTAGGTTGGTTAGTGAGGGCAGGACATCATATGTGGCTCTGATGATGAAGCTTAGCCTATTAGACTCCATGCTCCACAGTTCGTTCCACGTGTAGCCTTTTACAACGCGTCCGCGTTTCCGGGTTCCCGCTTTGCGCTCTGATTGGCCGCTGACCTACGCTAGTACGCCCCCCTCGCTATGAGCATAGCAGGAGGACGGACGCTGAAATCGAACAGCTGTTAGTGCGACAGCCGCCGTTCTCGAAACCTAACAATGCCCGATCTAAACTGGTTCTCTCCTCTTTGTATAAATTTTTCCTCACAAGTATTCTGCCAGGGAACTTATGGACACGACAATAGTAATAAGTAATAACATTCTGCAATGTTAAATAACGTTTATCCATTCAACTAGCGGTACTAGGTAGCTAGCCTAGCCGCAATGCTATGGTCGATCGCATTCACGTTAGCATGTAAGCTAACAACAACAGTTCCCTGGCAGAATACTTTGGACACGACAATAGTAGTAGTTATAAGGTGTTTGAGCAGGACGGACACTGATGTTGATACGATAGCCCCTTTAGCTGCACTAACGCTGTTGTTAGCTTACATGCTAACGTGAATGGGATCGACCATAGCATTGCGGCTAGGCTAGCTACCTAGTACCGCTAGTTGAATGGATAAACGTTATTTAACATTGCAGAATGTTATTACTTATTACTATTGTCGTGTCCATAAGTTCCCTGGCAGAATACTTGTGAGGACAAAGGTATACAAAGAGGAGAGAACCATTTTAGATCGGGCATTGTTAGGTTTCGAGAACGGCGGCTATCGTGCTAACAGCTGTTCGATTTCAGCGTCCGTCCTCGCGCTACGCTCATAGCGAGAGGGGCGTACTAGTGTAGGTCAGCTGCCAATCAGAGCGCAAAACGGGAACCCGGAAACACGGACGCGTTGTAAAAAGGCTACACACGTTCGTTCCACGTGATTTTCCTCCTCTCCACGCCCTCCCACTTCATCCACCGGCCTTGCTGGGCTTGGGAGACTGCCTTGGCACACCTGGCTGCTTCCTCCTGGTGGCGCACTAGATATGTTTTCATGATGATAGGACCAAGCCAAACTAGTGATTAACTCATTATTTATTACATATAAAAAATTGACCCTATAGGAACAGTTCAATTAATAATAAAAAATAAATAAATAAACACCCAATTGGTCACAAACTGCATAATTTCAATCTATCTAAAAAGCACTGCGTTTTTGTGTTTTGAGATATCAGAAGTAGAAATTGTTAGCAATGCTAGTGGAAGTCAATTTGATTTGTTAGCATGTCTCTGAAAAATCACATGTAGCACTTTCCATAATAATTTCCCAACTATTTGACAAACCCCCCCCCCCAATCATAACCTCTGGTGGCAGTATTATTGAATGTTGATCAACCGGCGTAGGCTACTTTACCCCAGATCCAGCATATGCTACACATCTCAAACTCAAAAATACTGATTCAATCTTAAATTGCACCGTAATAAAAAGTCAATGCAGTGGATGCACATTATTAACTTTGTTGTCGAAATAAAATCACAACCCGGAAAACACATTTAGTGTTTATAGGCACGTTAACAAGTTTTATTTGGTTATGGTATTGTGATGTAGACAATATGATTAGTACGGAAATAATAATACTGTAATAATTACCTAATGATCACATAATCTGTATTTACAAACTCCCTTCGACAGGTGTTTAATTCCATCCTGTTGTTGGCTGATTCTCCACCATGATGTAGCAGGCTTGTAGGCCATAAACAGCATACAGTAAGTAGGATGTGGCCAAAATAATCACAGGGGATGGGGAACAGGGGCGTCGTTCTGGTATGGCAAGGTATGGCACTCGCCATACCTTGGCAAATACAAATAAAAAAATTAAAAAAAATAAAATATTTGTATTATTATTTTTTTTTTATTACAATTTTTTATGTTGATTTAGAATTCGAATGTCAACATTATGAACGAAGCTTCGAACTATTCGGTACAGCCCTAGCATGTTTTGATATAGTCAATTATCTCACTTTTACTAGGTGACTTTTACGGTGACTAACTGAAATATGCCCCAAACAAAAGGAAAATGGACATAGGGACATCAAAGGGCAGCAGAGACAAGTGATACAGGGACACAGGTAAGGTCTTACGATTATAACAGTGCAGTTCAGCATTCAGTAACCCATACTTTTTGTGAATGTGTTTTTGATACTACATTCTGTTGAACACACACCTCAAAACCGTACCTAAGGAAAATTGGCTCAATTGCAAGAAAAGTAATAGATAGTTATATTACATTCTGCATAATTCGTATGCAAAATATTGTGGTTCCCTGCTTTAGTCTGTTGACACATTTCTATACTAAAAATGCTTGTGTAGTCCTGTGTCATACCTAAATGTCATATAACTGAATTGTATAGAAACAACTCACCAAAAGTGACTATTGCACAACTGATTTGACAAAGAAATTCACCAAAAAAATCCACTTCACCCCCCCCCCCCTCCCTCCTCGCCATACCTTGCATTTTACTGAAACGACGCCACTGATGGGGAACGACAGACTGTCGTTCTTTATAACTCAATGCCTAAAATCTACAGGCAGATATTATCGTTTTCAAACATATCATCCATAATATCTGGTCAACAAAGGCTGAGGGATTTTTATATTTTGTGATAACAAGGGAATGGTAATTTAGGCAGGTAAACTGTTTCACCTCATTCTACCACAAGGGGGATGCATTTCATATGTTATGTAATGGTAGGCAGGTAAACTGCTGTTTTCACTTGCTCTCTTCTTTATCCATAAAATCTATAGTCAACAATTGAGATATTTAGTGATAACAGAGAACAACCCCCCCCCCCCTATTCATCTACCCTGAAATCTCCCCCCATAATCCATGATAATCAGTGCATTGCTGACAGGGATCTATATGGTAGAGGGTAACCCTCCCCCCCCTAATCTTTAAGATTGAAACTCATTGATGCAAGTTATCCCAGATGAAAACAGGGTATCTTTAAGAAAATAAAACAAAATAATAGAATTCAGAATTGGTGATTATTGGTGTTACAATAATCATAAATTGTAGTTCGCCCACCCACCCATCATTTCACCACTGTAGCACCAGGTTCCCAAGGGAATCGGAGAAGCAGACCCAATATCATATGTCTCCACATAGAATAAATAGATTTTCTGAAAATAGATTTGAAAACTCAAGTGGTTTTTAATTAAAGGTTTAAATATTGTACACTAGCATTTCCAATCTCACAATGTAACATTGCACCAGAATAGCCTATGTATTATCAATGGAGTACGATTGATGAAGAGGTAAAACCACCACAGGAATAAATTAATATATTATCTCCAAAAAACGTGTATGTCCTCAATCCTCATATATCTATCTGTCGGTCTTTCTTTCACTGACAGCTGACATTGTCTCCTATGTAGATATGTTTTCCTGATGCTAGGACCAAGCCAAACTAGTGATTAACTCATTATTTATTACATATAAAAAATTGACCTTATGGGAACAGTTCAATTAATAAAAAAAAACTAAAAATAAACATCCAATTGGTCACAAACTGCATAATTTCAATCTAAAAAGCAGAGTTTTTGTGTTTTGAGATATCAGAAGTAGACATTGTTAGCAATGCTAGTGGAAGTCAATTTGATTTGTTAGCATGTCTCTGAAAAATCACATGTAGCACACTTTCCATAATAATTTCCCAACAATTTGACAACCCCCCCCCCCCAGGCCACAGATAATATGTATATCCACAGTAAACGGTAGACAAACAGCAGCAAACAATAGTAAAACTAATATTAATGTAACAGTGGATGTAACCTTTCCCTTGTAATTTTCCATTTTGCATTGCTAACAGACAGTAGAGAATTATGATTTATATATATATTATTTAAAAATAATTTACATTCAGGGCTGCCTTATTGATTTCAAGTAGTAAAAAGTATTTCAGGTGAGCCTCTCTGATGCGTTCATCTCTACTTAAAGTCCCCTCTCCTTCTCCTCACCTGCTTTGTGATATCTAGTTCATTTACTGAGCTACTCAAATTCTAATTTGAATTCTTAAGACAAAGAACCATTATTTGTGTGTATAGGGCAGGCCCTTTTTAGGGTGGCCATTTTGACATGTCATCACACAGTCTTAACACAGGTGTAATTAATAACATTAATTATGGCCCTGTTCCATTTAGGTGTGTCACGGCCATTCCACTGAGACAGCAAACACAATACCAGGGACCTTGCACACCTAAATGGAATGGGACCATAATTAATGTGATTAATTACATCTGTGTTTACCCTGCGATGTTAAATGTAGTTGCTTATTATGTACACTCATATTGTGGGGAACCGTTTCTACAGTTATCTTTTAGTTTCTCTATAAGATGGCATGCCAGTAGCCTACTTTTAGCATTCCTCATTGAAACTATGGGTCAGAGGTTGGGTCCCAAGCTTTCAGCTATCTGTACCCAATGGTTTCAATTAGAAGTAGAAGTCTTTAATTGTCATGCAGATTAACACACACATGCTGCTAACAACGCTAACATTCCAGTTTTCCAACTATGGGGAAAGGGTATCTGGTGAAAAATGTAAAAGTAACTCTTTAAAGAAGCACATTCATCGGCTGTTACACACATTTAAACATAAAGAGTTCTCTGGTTTTTCATCAGAAGGCTTCAGTCATCCTCCTCCAATTGTTCTTCCTCCTCATCACCAGCCTCTTCATCACTGTCCTCTAACAGGCGGGACTGGAGGGCCAGCCGTCGTGCCACAGCCGTTACCATGGCAGCGCCCTTCCCACTGCCGTCCTCGGAGACCAGGAAGGTGATGTCACACTTGGGGGCAAGGACGCGCACCATAGCCTGGAGCTCCTTGCTGAAGCTGGGGGGTGAGGGGGGTCATAACAGGAAAGGAGGAGGGTGGGTTAGGAAGGAGAAGGAAAAGGGGAGAAATTAGGAGGGAAGGAGCAGGGAGTCAGGGAGTGGGTGAGGGAACAAGGAGGAGAGGGCGGTGAGGAAGAAGAGAGGGAGAGAAGGGGATATAGGAGGGAAGGGAGGAAGGGGAAGGACGGGGAGGGGAGAGGAAAATGTGGTGAACAGGACAAGAATTTTGGAAAGAAAAAAAATGGGGCGAGTTAATAAATTAGATGGCTTTTATTTCCGGTATGTTCCGAGTGTGCGTCCTCCAACAAAGGCAGGAAACATGTTAATGTGTCACCACAGGGTCCACTCTCTCAGGGTCTAAATTAAGTTTACATATGTACTTAAATATATGTTCGAATCTCTTTGCAATTAAACTTTAAAAAACAAGAGGAAAGTTTACACAAATATATATATATATATATATATATATATATATATATATATATATATATATATATATATATATATATATATATATATATTAAAATCTTCACAGTTTAACATACAAAAAGAAGGAAAGAAAAAAAACGGGAATGTTGATATTTGTACTTGGGAGTTTCTTACTTGGGGTGTTTTTTGTAGACCGTGCCATCCACCCCCACGGTGGTTTTAAGATGGTCCAGGCCGCGGTTGACACGGATACGGTTGGCGACAGTTGCCAGGCCAGCAGCACAGAGCTGGGCGGAGCGAGAGGATATGGTGTCGCAGACCAGACGCACCACCTGGCAGTCCACTGGCCCTGTCTTCAGGCCCAACTCTGTGAGGATCTTCTGGGCTCGGTCCAGGCCTGTGTTCTCCCTGAGTGATTATAGGCAATGCACAGAATTAAAGGGATATGTGACCCATTAAATATAATTTCACAATGGCTGTCTTTATGTTCAAAATAGCTCCACAGCCGTTGATGTTTATTCTCTCACATACAACTCCCAAACAATTTTACACCTGGAATGCCTGATCATTTCAACAACGCAGGAGTTAAAAATATTAAAACCTAATATGTAACTGTAATAAATAATCCAAGGTAAAAAGTAAAAATATTAAAACCTAATATGTAACTGTAATAAATAATCCAAGGTAAAAAGACAAAAGTAAAAAGACAAAAGTGCCTATCTCAAGGAACTCCTCACCCCCCAGTCCTCCTCACGTTCCCTCCGCTCCGGCACAGCCTACCTCCTCAAAGCCCCCAGGACTAAGCTGCACTCCATGGGTGATCGCGCCTTCTGCTCCGCCGCACCCAGACTGTGGAATGCTCTCCCCATCCACCTGAGAGCACCACAGTCCGTCGAGGTTTTTAAAAGGGGCCTAAAAACATTTCTTTTTAACAAGGCTTTTGCCTGAATTTTCTTTTACTTTTATTTTTTTTTTACTTCTATTCATTTTACTATTATTTTTATTTTATTTTACTCTTAGGTTCTTCCAATTTACTGGTTGTTAGTCTTTTTAATTGTTTTTATTAATTTTAAATTGTTTTATTCATTTAACTTTTGTATTTGTCTCCTGTAAGCGCTCTGAGATTCTCGCGAATGTGGAGCGCGGTACAAATCGAATCCATTATTATTATTATAAGTGCCCCAAAGTATTGGCATACAGCTGTTCTAGCAATCCTACTACACAGAGTACAAGTCCTGCTACAGAGTACACAAATGCACATTAGGCTTCCAAAGCAGCAGTGAATTAATTTCGCTTGTGTTGTATGGTAATATTATCTGGGGGGGCGCCCGAGTAGCACACTGCATACAGCACTGCGGTGCAACGCGGCCGACCCGGGTTCGACTCCCAGACCCGGTGCCCTTTGCCGAATGTCTTCCCCGATCTATCTCCCATTCCTCCTCTCTCTCTCTCTCTCTCTCTCTACCGGACTGCCCGGTAGCAAAAACCAATAAAAACCTACAAAAACATAACTTGTCCAAAAGGACAAGTAACATTTAAAATATTATTTGGGGGGAAATGTGTTAGCTTATGGAGTTGCTGCAGGGAAGCTAACTTTTTAGCTATTCAGTAAATGGAGCCAAAACAAGAGGAACAGCATCAGGTGGACTCTGTCACTACTGTACTGACAATGGAGCTTTAGCATTAGCGGCATGATAGTCAGCAATACCCACCAATCATAATAAAGCACGTGGCTGAATCTCTGAATCCCATGTACCCCGCCAGGGCTGTCTTCACTCTTCCCTCCTCTTAACCATTCATGCTGACGACAGGGCTCAGGGCAGGTGTGCATTTGTGAATCTATGAATTGAAAATGGGGGACCCTGATGTAGACAGGACTGGCGTTTTCTCTGGTCTGCATCCCCTTAACAAGGTGGCTGGTGGGCTGATGAAGCTTATACCGCCGCAGTACAGAATTTAGCAGCAACTAACAACATTGCTCAATTGGCTGCTTTTCTGTCAAAAATTGGGTCGGTGGTGGGGCCTTAGGGCCAGCCGACGTCAAAACCATCGCACAGGGTTTTGAGGTTATTCAGCTTTTGACCCAGCCGCAAGCTATAACCGCAGGGAGGGCTAGAATGCTGTCAACGGTTGTTCACAGGCATCTTTGGTCGGGGCAATCTCCCCTTGAGGAAGGGAGGGGTCTCCTCCTCAGGGCTCCCCTCTCCGCGGGTGGGCCTTGGTCTGTCCACGGAGGCGCGGGCGGTATTTGACCTGGGCTCCACGCCGCCCCACACCGCGCAGCCAGAGGTTAGAGCACGGCCTCGCCAGTGGCTGCGGCGAGGGCCCCGGCCAGCGGCCATGTTTCCCCCGCCTGAGATACCCTGGACACAAAGAAAACAGGTGATCACAAGGCAGACAGCCTCGGCGGCCCGAGGGATCGGCTATATTAGATGGGCACGCCTTTAAAAAAACGTTGCCATCTAGCTGTGTCTAGCACGCTCTCCGGTTACTCCCCCCCGCTACACTACGGGACTCAGGGCTCTGATTTGTCCCCTTTGGCTGCGGGCCGCTTTCTTCCAGTGAAGCGCAAGCGGCCCCACATTTCGCTTCTCATGGAGACAGGGGCTGACACCCAGTTGCTAGCTAGGGTCTGTCTATGAGAATGCTGTGCTGTCAAGCGGCTCCCACACCACACGTCCTGCGTCTGTGTTTGGTGAGCCTGGTGTTGTATCTGTCGACGGAGCAGGTTTCCCTGTATCTAAAATGTTTTGTCAGAGGGGGAACTCTAGGCCCAGGAGGTCGCAGCGTGGGTTCCCCCCAGCCCCGCCCTCGCCAGGCCGGGTATTACGTTAGTGCCTCCCCCGTCTGGACTTCCGATCCTGCGGTGGTCAGCAGGCATGCATAATTTGGATGGTAGTAATATCACTACAGGGCTACGGTGTGTAGAGACCCACCCTATCGGGCAGTGTGGGACCACACACCATGCATGTCCAGCTGCAGAGCAGGCTGTCCTCAGCAAGCTAAGCCGGGAAGATGCTCAGCGGGGGAGCCTATGTCACCAGGGGTGATGGCCGCTCCCCCCGTATCAGACCGCCCCTTCTGTCGGGGTCCCCCCCTTGGGTGCGATTGCCTCGTTGGTGAGTCAGGGTGCGATATCCCGGCTCCGCGAGACACCCTGCTCGCACGGTTGGCGAGACCAGGGTTGACAGACCCATACTGGACCTGTCCCATGGAAGGTTCAGAATGTTAAGCGCTGTCAGGTGGGAGACTGGTTCACCTCCATAGACCTGAAGGATGCGTATTCACATCCCGATCTTCCCTCCTAGGACATACCTACGCTTCCTTTTTCAGGGCTTAGCGTACGAGTACCAGAGGCTGCCGTTCGGCTACTCTCTGGCTCCTCGCATCTTCACCAAGTGCGTGGAGACCGTGCTGGGGCCTCTGCGTCGTCAGGGGATACAAATTTTATTCTACCCTGGACGACGTTCTGGTCCTCGGCCGGTCAGAGAAGATCGCCAGGTCTAATACCAGGCAGCTGGTGGAATTCCTCACCTGTTTCCTTTGCTGTAGACTGGAAGTATAGAGTACTCCTCTTCCCAGTCAATGGGTGGAGGTCTATATGGGCATCCCTCTCAGAGCGGCGGCAAGAGGATATTCTCGGCGCGCTCGGGAGGTTCCGTCCTGGCAGGACGGTTACGGCGCTGACCGTGATACGCCTGCGCGGTATTATGGCATCTGCTCAAGCTGTGGTCCCTCTTGTCCTCCTCTTCATGAGGAGGATACACAGGTGGGTTTTTTAGTGTGAAAATAGACCCTGTGAGAGTCAAGTGGAAGCTGCTGAAGGTTCCCATGTCAGTACTGGGGGACCTCACCCTCTGGGGGGGGGGGGCTGGGGTCCCCATGGGCAGCAGGCTGTCACACGTCATGGTCTTCACCGACGCCTCCCTCACGGGATGGGGGGGCGTGTCGGGCCGACACAGTAGGGGGCAGCTGGCAAGGACCATGCCACCCGGTCTGCACTACATATCAATGTGTTGGAATTGAAGGCAGTGCTTCTAGTCCTCGGACAGCTCGGCCGTCATGTGATGGGCGTGCGTGTTCTGATCAGGACGGACAGCACGACGTTAGCGTCGTATGTCATCAGACAGGGAGGAGTACGCTCACCCCGTCCACCGGGCGTCGGCCGATTCGGTCCGTGGCCGCCCGGGATTCTGTACACGTTCCCCCCATACACCTGATAGCTCAGCTGTTGGGGCGGGTACATCAGGAGCGCGGGACTTTGATCCTGGTTGCGCCGGGGCACGGCTGTGTGATTCCCGGCCCTGATTCAGCTCTTTGTGGCCCCACCGTGGCCTGTTTCGTGGTCACCGCGGGCCCTCTCTCAGGCACGTGGAACTCTGTTCTGCCTCCTGTTCTGGGGCAGCCCCTGATGGCTTGGCTGCTGAAAGGGTGAATCTGGTGGGGATGTGTCTTTAACTCTTCTGTGGTTAACGCCATCCGGAACGCGCGCGCTCCGTCCACTACCGCGGCTTACGCAGGGAAGTGGCGTATGGTTCGAGAGTGGTGTGAGGTTGGGGGCTTGGACCCGGTGTCATGCCCCCTGGACTCGGTTCTGTCCTTCTCCAGTCTATCCTGGATGGGCGGTCGGCCTCGACAGTGAAGGTATATGCCGCAGCTATATCTTCTTGTCATGTGGGCTTTGAGGGCAGAACACTGTTCAGCCACCCTCTCATGGGACGTTTCTTGCTTAGCGCACAGCGTCTCAAGCCTGTGGAACGTTCTCTGTCTCCGAGTCGGGACCTCCAACTGTTCTGGAAAGGCTGTTGGGGGCCCCGTTTGAGCCTCTTGAGCAGGCGCCGTTGGATTGTCTGTTTTACGACTGCGTTCCTTTTGGCCATCGCCTCCGCTAAGCGCGTGGGTGAGCTGTGTGCTCTCTCGTGCGGCCTGAGTGCCTGTCTATTCGGGCCGATAGCGGTGCGACTCTGAGGCCTAATCCGGTCTTCGTGCCAAAGAATATCCGGAGCTCTTTTCGCTCCAGGGATGTTGTGATTCAGGCATTTCATCCTCCTCCTCACGCTAGTGGGTTGGCGGCGAGCCTTCACCTGTCGTGTCCTGTCCGTGAACTAAGGGTTTACCTTAGTCGCGCGCAGGATCTCAGGGCTTCCGATCAACTGTTTGTTTGTTACGGTGGCCCTCGCGCGGGTAAGGCGCTGTCCAAGCAGCGCCCTTCACATTGGTTGTTCGAGGGTATTGCCCTTTGCTACACGTTGGCTGGACAGGTTCCCCCCAGGGGCGTCAGGGCGCACTCCACTCGTGGTGTGGCGGCCTATGCTGCCCTGTGGGGGGGGGGGGGGGGGGGCCTCGGTGGAGGACATCTGTGCTGCGGCCTCCTGGTCCTCCCAGAGTCTTTTCGTTAGGCTTTACCTCAGGGACACGACTGGGGGTTCTGTCTCCCAGGCAGTCCTGAGGTCCGGGACCTCTCCTGCATCCCGCCGTCAGGTGGGCTAGCAGGAGTGTGTGGGTGTGGACTGCGGAGTGCTGTGTCACACGTGGTCCCGCTTGCACTGTGCGTTCGGGGGTGCCTGGTTCCCCTTTTTTCGCACTTTGGTTGTAGTTGACTGCCTCCCCCCCTTCGTTAGGACGGGCGGGTGGACGGGACTCCCCTCCTCCCTGGCTGGGGCTTACGGGCCCTCAGGGGGTGGATTTGTCATGGCCACGCGTCCGCTCTGCCCTTTATCTCAGAAGGCAGAGCGAGACGCGATGCCAGTAATGAAATATAACTTCAGATTATCCTATAGCGCCCTGAGGTCCCTTGGATGTTTTTCCGCATATGGAATTTGAACTTGGAAGGGTGAGGGCGTGACCACTTCCGGCCTGTTATAGGGGCACGCAGGGGAGTGGCGTGGTCACGTACAAGTGGGTGCATGTGTTTTGGTTTCCGTGGCACAGTAGGTGCTGGAGATAATGATATCTCAGAAGGCAGAGTGAGACGCTCAGCCAGTATTCATATAACTAGGGTTATAGGATAACCTGAAGTTATCAAACTCGAACCCACACGTCAGACCAAAACAAAAAAGTAATCAAAGCACAGTAACAAGATGGGGCTCTTTTGCCTAGAGGTCGCTGTTTGATTGCATTACAGATTCTACCTTTTAAGCTGTTCTGCCTCTCACTCATTCATACATGCATGGCGTTGCACTGTTATTTGCTGCTGCTAACCACTGATTAGATTATATTATATTCAAATGTATTGTCATTATACAGCACAAGTACAGTACAACGAAAATAAATTGGCATCTAACCAGAGTGCAAATGTAACATTAAAGTGCAATATCTATATACAATGTACAACTGCTGTACGTGTTGATCAAAAAAAATAAACTCTGGGGCGCCAGGGTGGCACACCACGTACAGCGCTGCGGTGCAACACGGCCGTCCCGGGTTCGACTCCCGGACCTTTGCCGAATGTCTTCCCCCTCTATCTCCCATACTTCCTCTCTCTCTCTCTGCCGGACTGCCAAAAAATTATTTTTTTAATATAAATCTACCAAAAACATTAAAAAAATAAAAATCTACCACCCCAGCTTCCACCTCCATCAATCCATTAAACCGTGTAGATAATGGTCTCCAATCTGTACTGTATCCTATAGGCTGGCTTATCTCTTGCATATTGACAGTATCCCATCATCACAAGGACAGGGATCCGTGTGTCTCGTGCGCTCAGGAGCATCTCAGAATAACTTCACTGTCCACACTCAGAGACATGTCTCAATGCTTTTTAATGCACAGCAGCAGTCGAGAACCTAATGCGTCTCAGCACTTCAGTCTTTGTTATCGCTGACAAAGGCTAAGTCCAAAGACTACTGCCAATGTGTATTAAAATTCCCTAAAATATATGCAGTATCTGTGCTGAACGTACCCATGGGGGGTTTATTATTTATGCTCCCTGTCGAATCCGTTGCAGGCTTGCATGGATTTATGCTGAGAGCTTCTTGAGAGCAGAGCCTATGGGGCTCGGGGGAAGTGGGCGGGGAGTTAGACGGTTGCTACGGACGCCATCTTTGGTGGGTTACTTACATCAATTTGCGTTGATAAATCGCTAAAACTGTCAAATGTACAAAAACAAAAGGGGTAGAGAAAAATAAGGGTTGATGTTTCTCCCGTGATGGTCGTGACATTTTCTGTGGCGGCTTTTCACACGACAAGACGTCCAAACATCTTTTAACCCAAAATATCCGCCTGCCAACACACACCGTCAAGCAGAATAATCCTCTACAGATGGTGGCTATGTGACGTTATCTGACATCACGTTCCCAAGCCCTCAACTGCCAAATACAACTGTATCACCATGTGTTGCTAGGATGAGAGTGTCCCTGACTGAATTTAATTCAAAGAGAACTATAAAATAATACATAATAAGTGACATTTCCCTTTTTTTTTTAGGATTTTCAGCTTTTTCTGGCCACGCAGGACCGATAGAGGGAGAACGGGAGGAGAGGTAGGGAAGACATGCTGCAAATGGTCGCCGGGACTGGGAAACGAACCCGGGACGACCGCTTCGCGACTCAGCGCACTATGTGGTGTGCTACTGGAGCGCCCGACATTTCCCTTTAACCCTTTCACTACAACACTTCTAGGCTGGTACACCTATGATGGACAGCATGATTGATATAATGTTGACATGGAAACGTACATGTTGACGTGTACTACTCTTACAAAATGCATTCTGCCACAGAAGTAAAACACAACGGAGGAGTGGTTCTCAATTGACCATATTTAATGTCATGCTCAGGTTGGGATTCCTTTCCACCCTGTTCCCACCTTGGGTGTGAATATGGTCAATGGGTGTGCCTTAAAATACAACATACAGCATTATACTATCAGTTAATCAACTTTGCTCCTATGCTAGCAGACTCATATACATTTACATTTAGTCATTTAGCTGACGCTTTTATCCAAAGCAACTTACAAGTTCTGTACGACAAGTCATCAGGAAGGGCACAACTCTATCAGCTGAGTAACAATGTTCATCATTGTTGAGTGTTGAGTGCTACAGTGTAGGTTAGTACCGTAATTCCTCTAATAGTAACCCCGGCTTGTATTTGTTTCAACTGTAGCGGGTACCAGGCTTGTATTAGGAGGAGGCCTGTATAAGAGGGAGGCCTATATTTCTAATTTTCAAACGGATCATAATGAATAAATCAACATTTTGTGTCTGTTTGAACCCAGTAAAATGTACTGGGTTCATTTATTGAAACCAAGTACTGTATGAAATAGTAAACAGTGCAATTACAGGTGGTCACTGGTCATTTCAACGTTTTCAAAGTGAAATCAAGTAACTAGCCCAGTATGCAGCTCAGTATATTAGTAACCCGGCTTGTATTAGGAGGCCGGCTTATAATTGCTTAGCTCAAGAGCGCACCCGGCCATTAATAGAGACCCGGCTTGTATTTGAGACCCGGTTACTATTAGAGGAATTACGGTATGTTAGGACAACAAGTGCATGACAGTAAGGTTAGTTAGGGTTAGAATTATTATTATATATTTTTTCATTTCAGATAATGGTTGAAGAAGTGCGTTTTTAGTCGACGGCGAAAGATTGGACAGGTTTCGGCTCCTAACTGTGGTGGGCAGTTCGTTCCACCATTGTGGGACAAGGACTGAGAATAGGCGGCTTCTCCTTGATGACCCTCCCGGAGCTCGGATAGGAGTAGGTCTGAGACAGCCAGAAGATGCAGAGCGTAGGGGTCTTGAGGGTGTGTAGCTAGAGACCATTGACCGGAGGTAGGCAGGAGCGGTTCCCTTTGCCGCACGCTATGCCAGGTCGAGGGCCTTGAAGCGGATTCATATTTTGCCATTCCTCTTCAACGACCAATATGACATTTACGATTTTTTATTTTATTCTTGTATAGGTTTCCCATTGACCATTGACCATATTCACACGGGGCCATTTTGCTCTTATGTCATGCTCAGGTTGGGAATTTGTGGAAAGGAATCCCTACCTGAGCATGACAGAGCTAAATGGCCACCTTGTGAATATGGTCAATGGCATCAAATGGATTGAGAGCCAGTGCATGAGATACTATTATTGATAATGGTAGTGGTAGCAATTATGATACATGCTATATATATATATATATAATTAAGATGGGGTAAGCAAGGCTGAAATGTAGGGATGGGAGAAATAATTGATTCATGGAATGATTGAAATTATAGCTTTTGCTGATTCTGCACTCGCTCAAAATTCAGTAATTGATTCTCTAAGGTCCAGTTCCCTGGGTTTTGGGGGTGTGTTACATATATTAATATATTATAAGATGGGGCGACAGTGGCTCAGGAGTAAGAAGGAGCTGCCCTGTTGTTCGGACTGTTCTATAAAGTAATTTAGAACGGATCTTTGTAAAGAAAATCAAAGCTCTGCTGTTCTGTAAAGTAACTCAGAACCATATCCTGTAAAGTAACTCAGGAGTCCGCTTCAACCAGATTATTGTATTGTAAATTAGGACTATTTTATTTAACTATTTCATTGCACTGTAGTACTGCATCGTTTTACTGTCTATTCTATCTTATTAACAATTTTTATTGCACGTTTCTACTCTGTCTTTTCTATTTTTATTATTTTTATTAATGCCTATTTTAAAACTTAATCAAACCGTAAACAGAGAGGCCTATTGGGGTGTAATTTTTAAAACTGTGATTTGCTTTACCTTGCACTATCTTTTTTTGTGCTTGTTTTATATGTCATTTTATGCCATATAATCAAACCATAAACAAAACGGCCTATTGGGATGCTAGATCCTAATGTGAAAAACTGATTTTATATTCACTATTTAACTATCTTTAAGATAATATAACTTTTAAAATACTACTGTAAGCGCGCAAAATAATATTTTTTTGCCATTTATTTATTGATGAAAACGCATAATATGGTTTTTACCTATACATTCGGATCAGCAGTTCAGCACCTGCACTGTTGGTGGGTGAGCCTAGTAAAGGATGTCACATTGCGTTCATCTTCAATGAATGGACCAATGCAATAGTCTACCAAAGCCCCCCCTCTCTCTCTATATATCTCACACACACACACACGCACACGCACACGCACACGCACACGCACACACACACACACACACACACACACACACACACACACACACACACACACACACACACACTTCAGAAACAAACATAGTATCAATGAGAGCATCAATAATACACCTGAGTGATGTCTAGTAAAAAAAAAAAAAAATGTTGGGCCCCCCCCCCCAGTGCTGGGCCCTTGGAATCATCCTAACCCCCCACCAGCTACGCCCCTGCTTACAACCATAAAGAATCGCACATAATTCTTCTTCTGAGTCGTCTGGTTCATAATGTAACCCTGCTCTTCTGTGTCTTTCATGTGTCTGTATCCTGAGGTACAGTATGCACTGTGGGATAACCGGTGGCAGGATGGCCTAGTGGCAGAGAGAGGTCAGTAACTGAAAGCTTGCTGGTTTGATCCCCGGCTTCTTTGATCCCCAGCACTGATGGGGGGGTTCTGGTATTATCTATGTTGCCCAACATCTCTGCCAAAATGCCGTGGAGCCAGGAGGCGTCCCTGTCCTCCTCTGATGAAGGGAACTGTGTGTGTATGTTGGAGGGCTATGAGTAAAGAAGAATGGACCTATCTCAAACCCCTCCCTCTTTCCTTGATCCAATCACAATTGTTGCTTCCCTCGGACAAACTACACATGCTATTTCTGGTGCTTCTTTTTACATAAAGCTATAACTGACTTGCCTCTTATAACAGCCCCTACAGTTAAAAAAAACAGTACGGTTCTATATCAGTCAACACTTACTCCTCTATCTCGGAGATGAACTGGGTCCTGAATGAGTCCGGGGTCCGCAGGGCTTCTGACACCTGCCCGTTAAACAGCAGCTTGTCCTCCGCCATCTTCACCAGAACCAGCCGCACAACCTCCCCCAGGTACATCCCGCTGATCATCTTCTCAAACCTGCAGCAGACAAAGGCAATTCAATGCTCGTTAAAGGCCCAATCCGTAATCTGAATGTAAACAAAATATGGACAACACTACCACCAAAAACTAGTGCTTAGTTCCTGATAAGATGCCACTCTTTAGGAAACCACCCATTCCTGCTTTCTTGCTGACTTGCTATGTGCCCTGACTCGCCATCGACTTGATTGTTAACCCTTTCACTGCCGCACTACCAAACGGGTAACCCTTTCACTGCCTCACAACATCAGGTTAACCCGGTAACCGTCTGTAGTGTGATAGTAAAGGGTTAACCTTCTGTAGTGTGGCAGTGAAAGGGTTAAATATGTTTTTCCAAACCATTTTCCAACATACGTTTTTACATTATATTTTAGTATATTAAATAATTCATTTTATCTTTATTTATTTATTATAATCTTTTGTATTTTATATATTGTATTTTGTGGCTGTAAATGGGAATGTTGTTATTGGAGTAGAACAGACCTACTATATTCTCATTTACAATTACAAAGGCTTATTTTTCTTTTATCCACAAATGCATCTGAAAATGCAGTTGGCTTAATGTGTAAAAAAAAATTATAATAATTGGATTGGGGCTTTAATGAGAGAATAGACAGGCAGACAGACAGAAACACACACCAGCTGGGCTTTCTCTGACAGATCCATCCTGCCAACCATTAGTGCTGCCCCCTCCATGTCTAGTCAACTAATCTAGCTGTCAAACCAGACCGATCAAGGTTATTATACAAGCTCAGTTCAATCGGAATAAGAGAAGATTAGACTGATAAATTATCAGGCCGTAGGGCATCAGTAACTCCAACACGACGAGTAACGGAGTAATTTGTTTCAATAGTGGCCTTTGCATGGAGTGTCTGTCTAGTTCTCTTTCTTCCGACACGGCTGCCTTTAACCATAAGTGATCGCTTTTGAAAGAAAACGTCTAATTTCTGTGCAGTGATGTAAGACTGAGTAGGTAAAACACTGGATAAGCATGATATTACTGTTCCACTGCGTCTTGTTCCCGAGATCCAGTAGAGACCAAATTATCAAATTTCTGGCAACATGGCAACAGTCGTCTCTTCCAACATGGAGGACAAATGGGCATTCTAAACATTCCACGAAAGGCCTCTATTAGCAGTATAGACTCCACCCTTCTCTCATTCTATTTCCAGAGACGAGAGAAGTTTGTCGTCACGCTCGCCTGCAAAGAACTGTCGGTGACGTGACGTGACAAGACACACCTATTGGCCCAATAAGTGATCCACAATGTCAACAAACGGGTTGCCCTTCCGCCAAAGATAAGAACTGCTTTCATTCTTATAGCTGACCGACTGAGCTCTTGATAAAAGGACCGACACTAGGCTTAGTAATTATGAGTGTATTGTATTTGCTGTGTTTTGTGGTTGTTTTTGTGTTTTAATGTGCGCAAACGCTGGCTATTGGTTCCACAACGCTCATTTTCCATCTACAGACGCAATACTTCAAGAATGTAGGCCTATGTGAATATACCTCACTTTTATGTGGTGAAAAAGATTATAGACTGGGGCTTTAAATAACACATTAGCTGAAAGGGATGGCATAATAAAACAAACAACGTTGGATGTTCGGAACATGGCAGGCACTCCACAATGATTGTATTATTCGTTAAAAAAGTTGGATGGAACAAAGCAAATACAAATCCGTTGCACCCTCGTGAATGGATATTGATTTTACAATCGGCTGGGAGATTGATCGATCGCCAAACTAGAACTCAGCCTGAGGCGCAGAATCTAGCAGCCTTTCTGAACGTTTGTCAGTATATGAGTGTGCCACTATACCCTCATAAAAAGCATTGTGGTATTTCCAAAAAAGGGTGATGGTAGTGACCAAAATATGATGGAAATACCATGATATTACCACCGGTATCATGGTTTTAATTGGATTATATCATGGTATTATTTAAGTACAAAAGTGGTACCATGGTGATACATAACTTTTACCATGGCAGTACCATGGTAAATTATTCATACAATGGTAAAACTAAAATTAATTATACTTTTTCATAATGGTACTCATGGGTTTGACCCGATGAAGAGCAATTGGGCTCTTAAATAAGTTTGTCCAGTAATTATTATAAGCTCATGTGACTTGGAGATATTGCTGGCTGCTCAAGACAACCAATTTACTCATATTCCAAATAAACAAACTTGATACAAACACCTCACCCGGTAAACTAATAGACAGAAAGGCAGGCAGGTGGACAAGCAAGCAAACAGACAGACGATGTTGAGTTGAACGGACCAACAGAAAGGAAGAAATAAAGACAGCCAGATTGGACCAGCCATCTGGTAACCCTGAAGCCAAACAAATGTATGGGTGAACAGATTGATGGATGGATGGATGAAACACAAAGAAATGGACATAGGTATATGCATATAATTTTAGTGCAATTCTTAAGTGCAATTTAAAACATATTTTTGGTGTACATAGCTCATACTGTATATTGTATTATGATACGTTCACTGTATAGTCTAAGATCCGTCTGTGTGCCGTCTTTGCACTATATGTGAGATGGCCTCGCTCTGTGTTCCCTTTGTGTTGTCCTGTTAGAACATGTGGATTGTTGTATTGTATGTTTTCGCATTGATAACCAAGTGAAATTCCGGTGTATAAAGTGATTCTGATTGACTTAGTCGTAGTAAGACAAAAATAATCACAAGTTCCTGTCTTTCGACAACATTTCTGACACTCCGTCTGGAAACCCAGACAATGACAGAAAGCACAGAGGCAGGAAGGACAGGAAGGAGGGAGGGAGACAGGGAGCGAAGGAAAAAACGAATATTGATAATCTTACACTCAGACACATGTTTGCCGGAATTGCTTTATGACTCAGAGCCCGGCGTGAAATCACAGAGTTATCACTGCAGCACTGGAGAGCAAACCTCAAGCCCATGTTGTATCATCTAAATTCTAAACTCCTCTGCGGTTAGATGTTGCCTTTTGGAATAAACGTTCATATCATGTAGGTCACGCAGCAGAAATAGGGTATATTCAAGATAATAAAATGAATACTCTTCTGATTTTTTTTTCTTTTATTATAGCCCCCCCCCCCCATAATTAGGAGTAACCTGGACTTATTATTATTCATGTCACTGTGATCAATTGTCAGCCAAGCTCTAATTTCTAAATTAAGCGACTGCCTTGGATTCTGTGTTTTTTAACATTATAATACAATCAGATATACGGTCACAAGGCACCACCTGTATTTGTATTATTGTATTATTGGTATATGGAACAGCTTGTATTTGTATTATTGGTATAGGGAACAGCTTGTATTGTATTATTGGTAAAGGGAACAGCTTGTATTTATATTATTGGTATAGGGAACAGCTTGTATTTGTATTATTGGTAAAGGGAACAGCTTGTATTGTATTATTGGTATAGGGAACAGCTTGTATTTGTATTATTGTATTATTAGTATATGGAACAGCTTGTATTGTATTATTGGTATAGGGAACAGCTTGTATTTGTATTATTGTATTATTGGTATAGGGAACAGCTTGTATTGTATTATTGGTATAGGGAACAGCTTGTATTGTATTATTGGTATAGGGAACAGCTTGTATTTGTATTATTGTATTATTGGTATAGGGAACAGCTTGTATTTGTATTATTGGTATAGGGAACAGCTTGTATTTGTATTATTGGTATAGGGTACAGCTTGTATTTGTATTATTGGTATAGGGAACAGCTTGTATTTGTATTATTGGTATAGGGAACAGCTTGTATTTGTATTATTGTATTATTGGTATAGGGAACAGCTTGTATTGTATTATTGGTATAGGGAACAGCTTGTATTGTATTATTGGTATAGGGAACAGCTTGTATTTGTATTATTGGTATAGGGAACAGCTTGTATTGTATTATTGGTATAGGGAACAGCTTGTATTTGTATTATTGTATTATTGGTATAGGGAACAGCTTGTATTTGTATTATTGGTAAAGGGAACAGCTTGGACCCAAGTGTATTTCCTGTCGCAGTGCAAGGGTCTTCAGGGGCTGAAAAAAGTTCTTGATGTTGACAATGTTTAATTGATTGAATTGAATGCAGAAATCCAGCGCCATCGGGACAGCCATGAACCATATTCACACGGCGGCCATTTTGCTCCTATGTAATTTCTCAAATCGGGTTCCACCTCAGCATGACATAAGAGCAAAGTGGCCACCATGTGAATGTGGTCAATGGCAGCGCTGGGACCAGGACTCGTGATGTGAATGAATGTGAATGAAATGGTCCCGGTCTGCGCTGCAGTAGTTGTTAACTTCCACATCGGTGACTAAACACGCCTCGTTATTGAAGAACCCTGTGGCAGTGTTCGCTAATATCAATAGCTGACAGGAAATCTAAATGTAGGCTGTTCTAGAATGTTTGTTTGTTTTTGTTATCAAGTCGAAAACCTCTATATTCGCAAACCCCAGACTAGGTGATTTCAGAGCAGCTCTCCTTGTGCCACCCATCATATAATTCAACTGTCAAATGCAATTGTTATTATTTCCATGTTGGTCTATCCCAAAGAGTTCTACTGTAACCCCCTGCCATAAACACACACACACACGCACGCACGCACGCACGCACGCACGCACGCGCACGCACACACGCACACACACACACACACACACACACACACACACACACACACACACACACACACACACACACACACACACACACACACACACACACACACACACACACACACACACACACACACACACACACACACACACACACACACACACACACACACACACACACACACACACACACACACACACACACACACACACACACACACACACACACACACACGCACACACACACACACACACACACACACCTTGGGACCAATGACATTAGTGTCGCATACAATACTTTTTGCCAAAATTATTTCAGGTGTCACGGGACATTTGTTGGTTTGTTAAGCATTTAGACAAAAATGTCCCAATGCAAAAGTACAAGCATTTATTTGCTCAAATAGTCCATAGGCGGGCGCCCCAGTGGCGAACCACATAGCGCGCTCAGCCGCGACACGGCCGACCCGGGTTCGACTCCCGAACCCGTCGTTATTTGCCGAATGTCTTCCCCCCACTCTGTCTCCCATTCCTCCTCTGTCTCTCTCTACTGGACTGCCCAGTAGCAATAAAGCGATAAAACGCCAAAAAATAAATCTTTAAAAAGAAAAAATAGTCCATAGGCAAGTTGTGCAGGTGGCACAAGGTACTGTCTGGCGTTTTCAAAGTAAAGCATCATCCTAGAGATTCGGCGCCAGGCTTATTTTATAGCATGAGACGCGAGGTGCTCTGCAAAATAGACAGTGAAAACGCTCTGTTGACGATAATAACAATAATAATAATAAATTCAATTTGTACCGCACTTTATATTTGTGAAAATCTCAAAGTGCTACAGGAGATAAAGATAAAAAGTTAAATGAATAAAAACAATTAAAATGAATAAAACAACCAATGAAATAGAAGAACATAAAAAAAAAATTACAATAATAATAAAATGAATAGAAGTAAAAATTAAAGTAAAAGAATAATTCAGGCAAATGCCTTGTTAAAAATAAATGTTTTTAGGCCCCTGTCTGTGTGGACGGCATCGGAGCCACTGCAGCTCAGCCAGGCAGCCGTCATGCTGGTGGGTGGCGCTGGGCGGCTGTTACCCTCATTGAGAAATGCAAACATCTATAAATATGCAAATTGGAACAAGCACCAATTGATACTCTCCAGGAATTCCATGTTGGCAGCTTATATCAAGATGTCAACGCCTTCTCAGCTTGCTGTGTTTGCTGTGTTTGCTGAAGCTAAAGGTGTCAAATTACCACATATTGGACCACGACAGGTTTGACCTATTTAGTGACATCACACGTGCAACTCCCATTTCAGGGAAGTACGTCTCGCTCAGAGTCTGTGTGAAAAGGGTGCTCCGGTGTCAAGTCCTGCACAAATTGCAACCTGTGTAGTTCAAGTCGGGCCTCCAAGAGGAGTTGACCATAAAGAGTGGATACATTTTTACAACATAATATATGACCCCTCTGTTCCACCCCTTAGGGTCGGTATCGACCCCAAAATGACATTATGATCATAGATCCATATTTTTCAGAGTGATGCAAAAGAAATTGCGATTTTAAAATCAAACGTTTTCAAGTATTAACATCACTAACATGTCACAAAAGCATGTAGAATGTATATGATCATCAATACGTTAGTTTAGCAATAGGTTAAAAGTGTCCTTAGATAGTTTTAAGTTTTCGATTTTCGATCGTCTAGTCCAAGCCTGAAACGGAAATGGAAATTTTGAACCATGGGAATTGTAGTCTTTTTGCTGCCATTTTGTAGAGGACATGCATAGCTGTCGACCAGCGTTGGAATTTTTCCGAACTACACTTCCTGTCAGAGACTGGGGGGGTTCAAAGTTCAGCGTTCTGAATGAATCATATCAATAATTGTTATGATTCGCAATAATAAGCCACAAAAGGTAACGTTTTTGACAAATATTGAAACGCAGTTAGTTTCTCTTCCCTATTGTTAGCATGTAGGAACAATTAGATCTGAAATTTGTTTCAAAACGGTTGCACTGTGGGGGAAATAAAAAAGTACACTAGATTACAGTAGATATCATTATCTGTTCTTATGCACGCCTGGTGATACTAAATCCAAATTGAACTCAGGCATTTGAAAGATAATATATGTATATATATAAATGTGCGAATTGGCTATAATAAGGTAATGTATAAGCATCATATTCTATATTCTATAATAATATTTCAAATTGCATTGGTCCAGATGGGAGAATTCAGTACTGTATCTACAGAACCTTTGGTTTTATCATCTTCCCTTTATTAATTTCCTTAGATTCTTTGTACACATGATCTCAAGAAGTGGCAGTTTTTTAAGTTTGGTCATTATTATCATGGTGTTATTCACTGTCAAAGATGCAAAGAAAAATCATAATTCATATTCTCCTTTGTTTCATCACAATTTAAGCAAGCCTAGTAATAGACACAATATTTCTGGCACTGTGAATACATTCCCTGAGGTCCATAGATGTACCTAGATACCAAGAATATGCAAATAGCCCTTGTAGAAGTGGAGCAATATTCCATTTACCTAGGTATATATTTTATGCAGTGTGGAACAGGTTAAGAAACACGTACGTGTGGACTCCAGGATTGAGGGAATCTCTGTCCACCACCAGGTCAAACTCTGTCAACATGTCTTTCAGGGCACCGTCGTCTCCAAACCCGCCCCACTCTGTGTTGATGCACATGCGTCCATCCTCCCCCTCCACGCGCTTCACGTTCTTCATCTCTTCCATGTAGCAGGCGTTTGTCCCAGTACCTTTGGGGTCACAGAGACACAGAAATATATCAGGCTCAGAGCTTGAAATGAGAGGAACATGCATTATGGGAAACATGAAGATAGACGCCAATTCCCTCTCTGTGCGTTCAGTGGAAAGCTCTCCGGCTGCAAGCTAGCCTAGCTTAGCACAAATGAATGGAAGCAGATATAATAATAATACATAACATTTATATAGTGCTTTTATGGTGCTCAAAGATGCTTTACAGTGTAAACAACAAAAAAACGGAACAAAACTAAATAAAAACAGCAAGAGTGAAAAGGTGGGTTTTGACGGCTGTTTTAAAGGACAGTAGGGTGTTTGGAGCAGGCATGCGTTGCTCATGGGACGAGATTGCACTCCGTGCAGAGTAAGATTTGAGCAAAGATTTGAGCAGAAGCGCGTGCACGCACACAGGAATGCGTTGCACTCGCCAACTCGCTATAAGTACCCACCTGGGCTACTTTGCATATCAATAGCGCCGGTCGTCAGGTGTGTTAAATACGTTCTCAGATACATTCACACCTAACTTGTGAATGATATGTGTTACATTCCATTCGTAGAGGCAATTAGGCACTGTCTTTAGTCTGTGCTCAAGCGAGGGGACATTTATGCGCATGCGCGGGAGTGCGCGCACGCGCTGGGAGCGCGCGTGCACGTGGCGCCAATAGCGTGCGTGCAATCACAGTTGATATCAGGAACGCACCGCTGGTTGGGAGTCCGGATGTGGCTGGGGAGGCCATTCCAGAGGGAGGGTGCAGCTGCAGAAAAAGAGCTGTCATCTCAGGTCCAGAGAGCCTGGTCTTGATGTGAGTCAGTAGGTTGGCATCAGCAGACCTGAGGCGACCTGGGTAGGACTGTGGCGATGGAGGAGGTCAGAGAGGTGGAGGGGGTTGTTGAGGGCTTTGAATGTCATGAGCAGTATTTTGAACTGTATTTTATTGGGAGCCAGTGAAGGTTGACAGGGGTGATGTGGTCAGAGCGGCGGGTGGAGGTGAGCATGCGGGCGGCAGAGATTTGGACATAATTATGGACCGCTACTCTCTAGCTTAAAACTCCGGGAGAGTTGTTTTTGGCCAACAGCTAGGCTAGGATCCTAGAGATTTGGGCCACAAAGCCTATTTTCTATAGCGTGAGACAAAATAGATAGTGAAAATTCTCTGTTGATGACGCTGTCTGTGTGGACAGCGTCACATGTGCAAGCTGCTGGCGGTGTCCAGTGTGGAAAACCGGGACGGTTGTGAAAATGATTACTGATAATTGTAAGCCTGGAAGGGCTCAGTCGATGTCTTTGAAACCAGCCCAAAGACGATAGTCGGTTAGTAAAGTCTGGTTGAATTTGTCTTTTTGTTGAATGACTAACGTCTATGTAATGTTTAATGTTCATTGTTCACACTGTACAGTAGGAGTAGGCCTACTGTGGCCTATCGACCAAACCTTACTGACATTTACAAAATATAAATGGGATTACCAGGAAACACTGGTAAACCATGCGGGGTATTGAGACATAGTTCACTCTCATCTCTTCTGGTGTAGATATAAAAGCGTATGGGTGGGTATTGCAGCATGTAGTACTGTAACTCATTGGGGTTATCTAGTGGCAGTGATTAAAAGTAACAAAGTATTTTTTACTCACGCGCTGTACTTAAGTACAATTTGAAGCACTTGTACTTTACTTGAGTATTAAAATTTTAGGGGAACTTTGTTTTGCACACATTCATTTAATTGGACAGTTATTGAGAGTAAATGAGTTTGAATGTGGCCACCAGTGATGTCATCGGGGACATTGAATCCTTGTATTGTGTTAATTACAGCTCAATGAAATTATAAGGTAGCGGTCCCTATAAGACAAGATATTACTATTTTCCATCTACATAATTTCATGTCCCCGATGACATCACTGGTGGCCATATTCAGACAAATTTACTCTCAATTATTACTCTCAAAACTGTCAAACTACATTAATGTGCGCAAAACTGTTTCGATTGTTTGGATGTGTGAGATTATGTGCAAAATAAATCAGAGAAAATAATATGAGTATAGACGGTTTTATCTTGACAACATAAACATTCTAAATAGACCCACGTTTACTTCCTGTATGTGAGCTAATACCAATAACTGACAGGAAACAAACATGGATCCAAAAATGTTCCCTAGCAACAGAATTCCAGTGACACCGGTTAGTTTACCTCCTCTTTGGGCAGAGATGTTTGACTGTGGAACACAAGTGGATCACAAGTGGATCACAAGTGGATCACAAGTGGAACACCGTCCAACTTTTTGTGTAGGAGTGTGAAGTCTCATGAGACTGGTTGTTATGGCAATGCATTATTAGACATGAACATGCACAGAAACACACACACACACACACACACACACACACACACACACACACACACACACACACACACACACACACACACACACACCCACCGTAAACACATCACATGCACTCACATATGCACAGATGATGTTCTCTCTCTCTCTCTCTCTCTCTCTCTCTCTCTCTCTCTCTCTCTCTCTCTCTCTCTCTCTCTCCCTCTCTCTCTCTCTCTCTCTCTCTCTCTCTCGTAGTGTCACAATGTCCTCCAGCAGAGGGCGACATTGTTGAATGTCCCAGCAACCTATGTGTGCCTGAAATGGCATAATTGGATTCAAGCAATGACACATGAACCCTATCACAGCATGAACCCAATTATCAGAGGATATGCTTATGTGTTATGAATGCTATGAAGATATCTCTACCACACTGGGTTAAAGGCCCAATCCGTGATCCAAATCTAAACAAATGCATCTATCATTAGCTAATAAACTGCATGAGATGTTATGATATATATAATATATATATATATTTTCCCCCCTTAAAAAATTAATTTCAAATGGGAATGCTAGTGTAATACTTTGATCCTGTCTAGTGGCTACAATAATACAGTATTTTATTCACCTTACATTTTACAGACTTGGGAAGCCTTTCGTAACATATATCTAACGTTATACAATACAACATGCATGTATGCTTTGGATAATCTTTTATTTGGAATAATTTAGGGACCCATTTTAATTGTGGATCATCTTGGATCCTTGATCTAAAATTCTAAATTCAAATTCAAATTGCAGGCTGGAAACCTTGGCTGTCATCTGATTGTGATTTGAACTTGATTACTGAATGTAGCCAAGACAGCCTTTTATTGCCTTTCATCTCTCAAGCTGAAACTGAGAAATGAATGCATGCTTTTATTACTAGACGTTTTGATCACACGCAATGCAGCCTTTGGTTTACCCAACACAACAATACGACAAATCAGCTCTGATTAATACGGAATGCTGCTGCTCAAATCTTCTTGGCCAAGACATAGAGAGCCGATATCACCCCAGTGTTAATTAAAGTCCTTGCATTGACTTTACCTTTAGAATTGATTCTAAGATTATTTTGCTAGTTTTTAAAGCCTCACATGGCCTGGAATACCTATCTGGTGGTATGTTTCCGAGTTATATAAAGTATAACCTATCCCAAGTAGCCTAGTACTCTTACTTCAAGACTTCAAGTCGTTCCCACTGGAGTGGCTGGGTAGTGTAGATGTTTAAGCACTGGAGCGTCTGGGTTGCCTCTATGCCTTCTACAACGGCACTCAATTTCCGGGTTCCTCTGATTGGCCATGACGCCCACGTGACCGCGCGCTAGCACGCCCCCCTTATCGCCCGTGAAGCGGAAACGCCCAGCGGGGCGAGGCGGTGGTTTCTCCCCGGCTCCGTGCGCGGCTGACTCAGTCCAGCTCCAGCGGCCGTCTTCCGCCTGCGATATCCTCTCTCCAAGGCGGCTCGTTCTTATTAATCCCCCATTAATCCCCCATTGTTCAGGTCGACAAAGGCTTTTGACTCGATACACAGAGCCGTGATGATGAGGATACTCAAGGCCTACGGAGTCCCTCCCAATCTACTCCGGGCTATAGGGACCATGCACACGGGTACAAGGGCCAAGGTGGTAACCCCAGACGGCAACAGTGAAGAATTTGACATCCTGGCTGGAGTGATGCAAGGGGACACCCTTGCCCCCTTCCTTTTCGTCATAGTCCTCGACTATGCGCTCAGGAAGGCCATCAATGGACGGGAGCAGGAACTTGGTCTCACAATAACCCCAAGGAGATCGAGACGACACCCCGCCATAGTCCTAACAGACCTTGACTACGCGGACGACATCAGCCTGCTCTCTGACCACGTGGAGCAGGCACAGGAACTCCTGTGCAGAGTGGAGACGGAGTGCGCCAAGGTTGGCCTTAGGCTAAATGCCAAGAAAACCGAGGTCATAATGTATAACATCCTCCCGGATCATCCACCTCTAAGGACAACAGGAGGCTCTGCTCTAAAGGAAGTCGGTGATTTCAAATACCTGGGCTCGTGGGTCAACTCGTCCGAGCAAGACCTTAAAGTGAGGAAGGCGCTTGCGTGGAGGGCTCTGAACGGCATGACCAGTGTGTGGAAATCCAACCTCCCCCGTCAAATCAAGCTCAACTTCTTTCATGCAACAGTTGAGTCTGTCCTTTTGTATGGCAGTGAATGCTGGACCTTGAAGCCCACCCTGCAGAAGTCCTTGGATGGGTGCTACACCAGAATGATGCGTGTGGTGATCAACATCAACAGGGATGAGCATGTCACTAATGCAAACTTGTATGGGGGGGTGCTAAGGGTGAACGAGAGAAAGTGGCAGTCAGGAGAATGAGGCTGGCATCATGAGATGCCAACCAGCAAACTTGTGCTGTGGGAACCAACACACGGGCATCGATCACGAGGACGTCCCACATTAACCTACGTGGACGTACTCAGGAGAGATGCAGGAACAGAATGCACCGGCGAGCTAGCCAGATGCATGGAGGATCGGGATGACTGGAAGCACCGATGGAGGGCCCGTCCGAGGACGACCTAGATAGACATGGTCGCACAAACACCCGTTGGAGGAATAGTGGGGGAGAAATGAATGAATGAATGAATGAATGAAAACTTTATTTAACAGATTGCAGAATGGGTACAATACAGTACGGCGCAATACACACAATTGTTAAGGGGATGCAGACCAGAGAAAGACGTTTGTCTTGTTTACATCAGGGTCCCCCATTTTCAATTCATATCGACATTTATGACATACACAACATAGGAGTAGTGGGGGAAAAGAAGAGGAATATTTTTAAATAGCAAGAATTATCGACTGGCAACTCTGTGCTCGTCAGACATGTTAATGTCATGTATGTTGTGTATGTCATAAATGTCGATATGAATTGAAAATGGGGGACCCTGATGTAAACAAGACAAACGTCTTTCTCTGGTCTGCATCCCCTTAACAATTGTGTGTATTGCGCCGTACTGTATTGTACCCATTCTGCAATCTGTTAAATAAAGTTTTCATTCATTCATTCATTCATTTCTCCCCCACTACTCCTCCAACGGGTGTTTGTGCGACCATGTCGACCTGAACAATGGGGGATTAATAAGAACGAGCCGCCTTGGAGAGAGGATATCGCAGGCGGAAGACGGCCGCTGGAGCTGGACCGAGTCAGCGGCGCATGGAGCCGGGGAGAAACCACCGCCGAGCCGGGGAGAAACCACTGCCTCGCCCCGCTGGGCGTTTCCGCTTCACAGCGCGAGAGTGGGCGATAAGGGGGGCGTTCTAGCGCGCGGGATAAGGGGGGCGTGCCACATGGGCTTAGTGGCCAATCAGAGGAACCCGGAAACTGAGGGCCGTTGTAGAAGGCATAGAGGCGTCTGGGTTGTGTAGAGGTCTAAGCACTGGAGCAGCTGGGTAGTGTAGAGGTCTAAGCACTGGAGCGTCTGGGTAGTGCAGATGTCTAAGCACTGGAGCGTCTGTGTTGTGTAGAGGTCTAAGCACTGGA
Source organism: Notolepis coatsorum (assembly GCF_963971535.1). Classification (NCBI taxonomy): domain Eukaryota; kingdom Metazoa; phylum Chordata; class Actinopteri; order Aulopiformes; family Paralepididae; genus Notolepis; species Notolepis coatsorum. The sequence goes on along the minus strand of NC_140172.1, from coordinate 108,496,085 downwards.
GCAGCTGGGTAGTGCAGATGTCTAAGCACTGGAGCGTCTGGGTAGTGTAGAGGTCTAAGCACTGGAGCGTCTGGGTAGTGCAGATGTCTAAGCACTGGAGCGTCTGTGTAGTGCAGATGTCTAAGCACTGGAGCGTCTGTGTAGTGTAGATGTCTAAGCACTGGAGCGTCTGGGTAGTGTAGAGGTCTAAGCACGTCCCTACGAAGATAATTGTCTGTGTTCGTGGGTGGGAAGCCGGTGGGGGTATGCACGCTGGTCGTTGCAATAGCGAGTCCTACTGGTCGGCCTGTTCAGCAGGGAGGGGATCTGGGGGAGATAACGCAAACCCCAGCATGTGTTGCGCTCTCCCAGGCTCTCCTAGCTATCAGGTGAAAAGAAGCGGCTGGCGACTCCGCATGTATCAGTGGGAACATGTGTGGTAGTCTACACCCTCCCCAGACAAACAGTAAGGCAGCACAACAACCAGGAAGGGAATTGGCATAACAACTACATTGGGGGATAGGAGCACATTTTAAAAGAGAAAAAACAAATAAGACAAATAACAAAAAAGGATATGGTGAGGCTGCTTTGCCACATTGATCCGTCTACTGTATGTTTGTTTTTAATCATTTTTCAAGGAGGGGTATCTGTTCGTTGTACAGGCTTGGTGAGCTATCCGACTTAGCACAAAGAATGAAAGCGGATACGGACCAGCTAGCACAGCTTAGTTTTCAGCTAGGCTAATGGTCTGTATTCGCTCCCATTAATTTGTGCTAAGCTAGGCTAGCTTGCAGCTAAGTGTTGTGGCAGATATCATCCCCCATGGCTACGTGATGGATGGGAGATACTACTGCCACAGGAGGAGGGGAATCAATTAGGCAGCTGATTAGGACTGATAGAACACACCTGTGCACCACGAGATCACCCACACCCCCCACACACACACCAGACAAACATAACATAAAACATAGGACAGACAGAGTATTGTTGAGTGGAGGTGAGGTAGGAGCGGAGTACAGAGAGATTGAGATACAGAGTTTTGTAAGGTGAGAGGTTGTTGAGAGGAGAGGTGAAGGCGAGAAGGTGTTCATTGTATACTGGACCCTAGACTGGCTGAGAAACCCCCTTGTGTACTGACCCTGGACCGGAAGACAAACTCGTTCAACAGAGTATTGAACAATCCCTTTTTTGTACGAGAGCCTGTTTTTGACCTTGGACTGTATTACGACTACTGCAAAAAAGGAGGTAGGGACTGCACTCGGAATATCGTTGTTTTTATTTTCAAGTTGTTATAGCGCACAAAATGTTTTCAGCCATCCGGCCTTCATCAGTGTGCCGGATCAGGCCGGCTGGCTGAAAGCGTTTTGTGCGCTATAACAACTTGAAAATAAAAACAACGATATTCCGAGTGCGGTCCCTACCTCCTTTTTTGCAACTTAATTAATGTTGGACTACGCACCTGTCTGAGCGCAGTGGTTACCCCCTTTTTCTACTAAGACTACTCTAATTGCCCATTGGACTGGATTTGCCTTATTCAATAAATATCTTTTATTGATTGAAATTGTGCTTGTGTGGACAGTTGAATTTGTTTGTTTTTGAACCGTGACGAGTCTGAACACCACCAGGCTCGTCACAGCGCTTTACAACCTATGCCTCACATTCACCCATTCACTCACACATTAACACAGCTACGGCAGAGGCGACCATGCAAGGTGCCAGCCAACCTGCTCGTCGGTAGCAGTTAGGGGTTAAGTGTCTCGCTCAAGGACACTTTGACAACCGGGAACCTTCAGATTACCAGACGGCTGGTCTACCTCCACTGTCACCCTATCTTATAATATATTAATATATGTAACACACCACAAAACCCAGCGAACTGGACTTTAGAGAATCAATTACTGAATTCTGAGCGAGTGCAGAATCAGCAAAAGCTAGAATTTCAATCATTCCATGAATCAATTATTTCTCCCACCACTACATATCAGCCTTGCTTTTATATAAGAAGACATTTGACTTTCCTAATGACCCTATCTTAATATATATACATATATATAGCATGTATTATTATAATTTGTATTATTATTGTATTATTATTATCATTTCATATTTCCTTTGTGAGTGGGAGTTATTTCCATAAATGAAGAGAAAGCATGGACCCTATATAGTCTCTATACCAGTGTGTCTGTTCTAGGGCTCACCTTCGATTTATTTCTTTTGGAATTCGAAGCTTTGGGGCCGAGATTCAATTTTAATTCGAAGCTTCGAGATACAAAAAATAAATATATATATATTAGTAATTCTTTATTTTTTTTTATTTATTTTTTTTTTCATTATGTTGTGGGACTTGTACAGCACTTTGTTAAACTTTGTCAGTGCTGTAAAGTTTAAACCTTTTTAAATCTTACACAAACAAAACACTGAATGACGCCCAATGAAATATTGTAAGCCGTCATTTGAGGCTTTATAAAAGCAGCACAATGAACACAAATCTGTCAGTGCCGAGTCCGACCTCATCTTAAATAACAAACAGCATTGCTTGTTGTAATTAACCAAGAGAGGCAGAGTTGAATTAGCAAAAAAAAATAAAAATAAAATAAAATCATATATATATTTCTTTTTCATAATCGAATTTTATTTTCATATTCGAATCCCATGCCCATCGAACGAAGCTTCGAAGTATTTAAGACAGCCCTAGTCTGTTCTGCAGCGAATCAGCCGCTGATGCCTACCGATGATCATGGCAATCTCACAGCTCTGGTCCCGATAGCCACAGCTCATCATCGTTCCCACCGTGTCGTTCACCATGGCAACCGAGCCTATGTCATAGTCCTGGGTTGGGCCGGAGGGGGAGGGAGAGAGTGAGAGAGAGGGAGGGAATGTGATTGTTATGTATTATCATATATAATTTGTTCTTTATAGAATAGAATAGAAATCCTTTATTTATCCTGTGGGAAATTCAGCACTACAGATCGCTCACAGTAAACATTTAGGTAGTCAAAAACAAAAATCACGAATAAGAATAAAAATAAGAATAGAGAATAAAGTACGGTCCGGGATATACATTCTGGTATCTATATACATTCTCAAATATAAAATATATAGCCAAAAAAATAGAGAAATATACAGTAAAATGTACAGTAATAAGTGTAAGATTGTAAAGTGTCGATTTAAAGGTAAAGGTCCAGGAAGATTATGCCAGACTGTACCGTCACCCTGTGCTCAGTGATGCAGTGAGGCACAGTGATGCGTTATAAAGTCTGATGGCTGTTGGAATGAAGGACTTCCTGTGCCGATTTAAATCAAAGGTTAAAGGTTAAATCAAAATAAATACAAATTAAATACCACCTAACATCTGTTTTAAATATTCAAACGTCATCACTTGACAGGAATGTCTTGTGTTTGATATTCCCTGTTAACACAGAACTAGGGAAAACAGTGTAGTATAATACAAAAATAATAATACAAATAAATTGTGTTTCTATATTAGAATAACTGCCATGGTCTTCACCGAATAGATTTAAATCAAAAGTTAAAGGTTACCACAGTCGGCTGACCTGTATGAATGGGAGTGTTGTACTGTGTGATAGACACTTGTTATCTCAGCTGCAGTGACCTTGTCCGTCTGGCTATCATTGTTTGGTTTAAAAAGAAACGTATCCATAGATCTGGATGTTTCTTTTTGGTGAGCCACTTTCAAGTGAGACTCACGTCCACTGTGGCGCTTCAAGTCGTATTCTCCTCCATGCGCAATTGAAAACGAACTATGACACAAAACACAGAAAGCCTGCTGCGGATTGCCTGCCATCTGCCTCACCCAGTCATGTGTCGTTTGCCAGTCTTGGTTGTAACTGCAGGTCCGTTTCTTTTTACTGCTTTCCATCTTGAACTAGTTCGCTTGTAATGTTGTTGTGTTTTTTTTGACCAATCAGATTTGCGATATGAGGTAGCGTCACGACTCAGTCTCAGTCACGTCACAAGCAGGCAAGCAGCACGCTAAAGTACTATAACCAATCAGAGCAATGTGTGTGGACAAGAGGCGGGTTGCTACGTTTACTGTCTGTAGGGAGGGGCTTTTAGACGCATGTTTTTTTTGGCTTCGAAAAGAGGGACATCCTCTCAATATGAGGGACGCGGGACATTTGGTCAAATGGTGGGACAGTACAACCAAAAGGGGGACACCTGGTCACCCTATTTGTGTCCCCTGCTCTCAGTCCGCTGCCCCAGCAGGTCACCGAGTACAAGAAGGCGCCCGCCACCACCGACTCGTAGAACATCCTCAACATCCTTGTACAGACGTTGAAGGATCTCAGCCTTCTGAGGAAGTAGAGTCGGCTCTGGCCCTTCTTGTAGAGTGCCTCTGCGTGTTTTGACCCATTCCAGTTTGTTGTCCACTCATGCGGCGACCGCAAAAAATCACTTTAAAGTTTAAACAAAATGTCACTTTAAAAAATATAATCTTTAGAAACACTTTAAAAGAAGGAGGTACTGTATAGTTTAGATACATTAAGAGTTAACATTGTAAATTGTATATTCCATAGTAGTGTATATAAGAACCAGTTTCTCAGGAACCTAGCATGTATTTAAATTTTTTTTTTACCATGCATATCTTGTGTCTTATCTATAAAAAATTTTCTATGCCTATTTTATTCTATTTTATTATTGTATTTTGCACAATCAATGCGGGTGAATGATGAATTGAAAATGGAGGACCCTTATGTAAACAAGACGAAAGTCTTTTTCTGGTCTTCATTCTCTTAGCAGTTGTTTGTATTGAGCTGTACTGTATTGTACCCATTCTGCAATCTGTTAATAAAGTTTTCAATTAATCAATCAATAGCTCACAATGGCCAGTAGTAGGCCTTGTTACATTGTCATTAGAATGTTCGGTTCTCAAGATTCTATTGTTGAGAGATTGTGACCTCAAAGGACAGGCCTCACTCAACCTGTTGCATATTTGAAACATTTAATGTTTAAAACCTTAGTAACGTCAGTGCTGTATGACTCACCCCTCTTTTGTGTATGGCATCCCGCAGTAACCTCACCACATCTTCACCCTCCAC
>NC_140172.1:108386046-108486046 GCF_963971535.1 Notolepis coatsorum | reverse complement strand
TAGTATTTTGGTTTGCAAAAGAAGTATGCAGTCCTCAAGTTCAAGTAAAAAAAAATGCCACTTTTCTGCCCGCTTGTTAAGAGGTTAAAGGGATTTAAGTATCTCAAGTTTTGAGATACTGGAAGAAGGAATAATTAGCATTTGATAGCAATGCTAGCATAAGTCAATGAAAATGTGGACTATTCCCTTTTTTTTTAATCCACTTTTTCTCCCATTTTTCTATATTTTCTCCCATCCCAATTTCGTATCATCCAATTCAACCCTCCCCTGTCACGAACGCTGTTTCTTGCCTCCCACAAGCCGGCTGCAATGTGGACTAAGTCATACATAGCACAAGTCCCCTCCGGTACTTGAGGTAACAGCAGTCGCATCTTTTCACCTGCGCAGCTCGATCTCTCAGTGGCGAGGAGTAACGCGTGGGAGGCTCACGCTGCCCCCGACACTTCCTGATTCTACTGCGCAGGCGCACCAACCGACCTGTAGGAGTCGCTGTCCACAACGCCCGATCCCCACCCATCAGTTTCTCACCCCCTAATACGGCCAATGTGTATTAGTATGAACGACCAGCTAAACTGAAAGCAAATGTGGAGCGCTGGGCTCGAACAGGCGAGCCCAGCGTCTCCAGATTTCGTGGCGAGCGCCTTGCCCACTACGCCACGTAGCCGCCAAATGTGGACTATTCCTTTAAGTTTCCATTATATCTGAGCCCCCCCCCCCCCTCCCCTCTCAGTTTGATTGGCATTTTGTTACCTGTGCCGTCGGGTGTGGCCCTGACAAAAGTGGGCAGCATCTTCACAGCTGCGTGGCGGTGGGTGTGTTTTCCCAGGCCTTTGATCATACTCCTCTTCAGCAGATATGACACCTCACGCAACCTCTCGACAGAGAAACAGAAGGGCTGCAGGAAGCTCTCCACCTGAAAACAAGAGAGACAAGAGAGAAACAGAGAGAAAGAGATAGACAGACAAACAGACAGACAGACAGAGAGAGAAGGAAAGACAGAGGGGAGAGGGACAAACAAAGAAACACAGAAACAATTAGCTAGATCGCACATAGCAAATTATACAGTACAGCAAAGAATGACAGTCCAGTGGTTCAGATCTGATTGTCAGAGCGGGCAACCGTCCTACAATAATAAGTATGGGGCCCAAAGTTCTAATATGACGTCTGGGCCAAAAACAATCTGCCCAGATCTCGTTTGTCGTCTTAGAGATGGTGCCATCACTGTGAAGCAATAGTCCGACTGTCCTACGAAGAACCATGTGTTCTTGTACAGCTAAATGGGTGGAGCATGGAACCAGGGGTTCCACATTCCAAATGGGGCCACTCATACTACGTATGTATGCACTCAAAAGCATCCACCAATTAGCATAATATGTAATTGGTTTCCAACTGGTTTCCACGCCAGCAATAACAAGCTACACCGCGTGAATACCAAACCAACCGCATTTCTCGGAGACGCTCTCTGATTGGCCGACGCCTGTTTCTACACTGGTTAAGCTTAGGCACTCTTCGAAGTTGGTTAAGGTTAGAGTTTGTCTTAGAGCGTGATGGCAAGTTCTTTCGACGGTTAAGCTTAGGCACTCTTTCGAAGTTGGTTAAAGTTAGAGTTTGTCTTAGAGCATGGCGATAGAACGCCAGGTAGTTTGCAGGCTGTTTGGCGTGGAAATGGGCAAAGACACAGCTCGTCACGGATTGGGCAAACGTGTCAGTGGCCAATCAGAGAGCGTCTCCGAGAAATGCGGCTTGGTTTGGTATACACGCAGCTACACCTCATCAAAATGTGACACATTACAGGAAGTGAGAAGGAGTTGGTTAATCTCCCTTTGAAAGGTCTCTGCTGCCAATGCCCTGCTTTAAACATGTATCTTTGATCGTTTAGACTGACTAGACTCTACTACATACAATTGACCTATCTCAAAACCAGCTGATGAATTGAAAATGGGGGACCCTGATGTAAACAAGATGAAAGTCTTTCTCTGGTCTGCATCCCCTTAACAATTGTGTGTATTGAGCTGTACTGTATTGTACCCATTCTGCAATCTGTTAATAACGTTTTCAATCAATCAATCAATCAATCAATCAATCAATCAATCAATCAATCAATCAATCAGCTCTCTTATCTTGATCCTCACAATCACAACTGTTGATTCCCTTACGTTCAATATGATGAGCATATCTAATCTAAAATGCAATGGTCCTCAAGTCTACACAGCTGTCTCTCTGTCAGGACGGCGATGAGAACAGTGTAGTCTCATTAAATCACGTACTTATTCCACGTCATCGTAGGTGGATTGTAATTTATTTGGAACTGCTTTTGGCAATATCTGTCATTTTTGACCGCAAAATAAAGCATCTTTGAAAATAACAAACAGAGAGAAAGAGGGGGGGGGGGGGGTTGCTATGTGAGTCATGGGTTTGTGAGGCAGAGAGAGAACAAACATCAAGCACAACATTGTTCACAGATCCAATCAGTGTTTTCGTCACCTCTGACAAGTAATGTGACATATGGTTCTTTGTCACCAGAAGGTAAAAGGTGATTATTGTGTTGTAAATTAAACTTGTTTTTATCATTGTCTATGCTGCTATTGTTTGTATACTATAGTATTCGTATTGCTTGTATTGGTACTTTATGCTGGTGCTGCTGCTAGGCAGATAAATTAATTCACTCCTTTTTGCTATTAGGGAGAAACATTCAGCGACTCTTGGAGGCTGTTGAATGTACTAAAAACAATGTGTATCGATACAATGAAAACCAACGCGTTTCGGCGACATGCCTTCATCAAGGTCACATCACCACGTGTTGGTTTTTATTGTATCAATAAAGAACATTATTTTTAGAATATCCATCGGTCACCAGTTGTTTCCAGATCATGCACCTCGGTTGAAAGACAAAGTTGCGACAGATTTATTTCTTCTCGTACTCCTCCTTTATGCGTTAACAGTAATAGAAGATGTGACAATAATAATTGTTAAACTAGAAGTCTTTATTTGTCATGCAGTTTTAACACACACACACATGCAATATGGGCGACCCACAGGAACACACACACACATGCACTGAGTCGCAGATGAAATGTCTCTCTGCACTTTTCCCATCCCGTTGTCCTTTCCCCCATGGGCAGCTGGGAGCAGATAGGGCGTCAACGTGAGCCGCGCCCCGGGGACCAATCCAAGTGCTCCTGTCCGTCTTTGTCAAGGACGCCACAGCGTTAGTGATCTGTTGTGCATGTTTTTCCATTGGGTTTATCTTATAGGGGGGGGAAACCCTTGCGAGCACGGGGAGAACATGCAAACTCCACACAGAAAGGCCTGGGAGATACCCCACCTGAGTACCTGGCATCATGGAAACCTGGTCCCCAAGCGGGAATCGAACCCTGAACCTTCTTGCTGTGAGGCGACAGTGTTAACCACTACACCACCGTGCAGACAATAAAACTGCATAGTAGTTTGTTATGATGAATTGAAAATGGGCGACCCTGATGTAAACAAGACGAAAGTCTTTCTCTGGTCTGCATCCCCTTAACAATTGTGTGTATTGAGCTGTACTATTGTACCCATTCTGCAATCTGTTAATACAATTTTCAATCAATCAATTTCAGTTTGAGCAAGAAAAAACAGCCCTGACAACCATTATCCACAAGATGGCAGTGTTGTCTACTTTGCCGACAAATAAACAAGATGCTCATAATAATAATAATAATAATAATAATAATAATAATAATAATAATAATAATAATAATAATAATAATAATAATAATAATAATAATAATAATAATAATTCAGAAGAGATTCAGAGAGAGAGAGGGGCATTGAGACAGCATGCATATTGCTGGTCTGGGGGTTTCAACTGTTTCCAATTAATTTGAACCCAATACATTGTGCAGGGAGTGCTGAACTGCTGACCTGCTGACTTCCATTCATTGCAATGTTTCATTTTCACTTATTAACAATGTTCAGTTTTGCAGTTCATCAGCAGTTTCCTATGAATATTTCCCATCAGGTTATAGGAAACGGTCAGCCACTATTACCAGAAAAGGGAGGTCAATCAGTTCGCCCTCAGTTGCAACAGTCAGTGCATCGCACAGGTTACGCAAGGTACAGGACTGGCGGGTTCACTGCCCCACCCTCTATCTTATGTTCCTGGGGTGCGACAGTGACTCAGAAGGTAGAGCAGTTGTCTGGTAATCGGAATTTTCCAGGTTAGATTCCGGCTCCTCCCGGCAGTGTGTCAAAGTGTTCTTGAGCAAGACACTTAACCCCTAACTGCTCCCAATGAGAAGGTGGCACCTTGCATGGTTTCCTCTGTTGTCTGTCTGTGAATGGGTGAATATGAGGCACAAGTTGTAAAGCGCTTTGGATAAAAGCGCTATATAAATGCAGTACATTTACCATCTAATGTGGGGTACAGGTGCCATTCACCCCAATGGGGGTATGTAAGGGTTTTGGCCAAATGTGCCTATTTTTCTTGTAACCTAGAAACCAAGGTACATATTGGACTGTCACTTGACGTGTTTCCTAAACATTTTAACTCTAAATTGGCAGTGCTGTAGTGATTGTAATGGTACATAATTCACCCACGGCACTATTGTTAGGAACATTCTAGAACATTAGTCCCGCCCGAACATTCTGGAACGTTTGTGATGATGTCATGGCAGACATTCTAGAACCTTAGTTCTGCCCGATCATTCTGGAACGTTTGTGATGATGTCATAGTAGTACAATGCTGGACCATTGGCGATGATGTCATAGTAGTCATTCTAGAACCTCTAACATGGTGGCCACCGGGAGTCTGTTTAGCTTTCTAGTAATGTATTGTATCTTGTAGTTGTGCTGATGAATATTAAAGGAGTTACCTTCGACTTCAGGACATCGCCTCAGACTCCCGTCTCTCAGCACATGCTGAGATTGTTTGTCCAGCGATCTCACAGTGTCAACGATAGCCCTGATGTGTAAGAGCCCACTTAGGAGACAGGGGCTGGATTCACAAAAAACTATTCTTAAGATAAAACTTACACTGAAATAATACAACTATTGAACTCTAGACTTGTATATTCTGTTGCTACTTGAACTTAATTTCTTAACCGTTGTAGTCTTTAGTCATAGAGCAAAGTTTATCCTTCATAAACATTTTAGAAGTAGACCCAAAAGTTACAGTAAGCAGGAGCTGGAGGTGATGATAGAGGAGATATCAGCTAGAAAAACCATGTTATTTGCCTAATTAATGAAACAACATACCATAAAAGTGACTGTTTGCCTTACACAACTTTTTCCTGTTAATCTGCAACCGGTGTAACCTAGCCGAACTAAGAAAGAAAACGTATCAATCATCTAAATATTGACCTTAACTCAATCCGTCTACATTTACATTTAGTCATTTAGCTGACGCTTTTATCCAAAGCGACTTACAAGTTCTGTACGACAAGTCATCAGGAAGGGTACAACTCAATCAGCTGAGTAACAATGTTCATCAAAGTGTTACATGCTACTACAGTGTAGGTTCGTTTATTAGGACAAGTGCATGACAGTAAGGTTAGTTAGGGTTAGATTTCTATTTACATTTTTTTATTTCAGATAATGGTTGAAGAAGTGCGTCTTTAGTCGACGGCGAAAGATTGGACAGGTTTCGGCTGTCCTAACTGGGGTAGGTAGTTCATTCCACCATTGTGGGGCAAGGACTGAGAATAGGCGACCTCTCTTTGATGACCCTCCCGGAGCTCGGATAGGAGTAGGTCTGAGGCGGCCAGAAGATGCAGAGCGTAGGGGTCTTGAGGGTGTGTAGTTAGAGACCTTTGACCGTCTATAGATGATACTCGTGAGGTTGAGAAGATACTTTATTTTTGATAAACTTTTTCTCCTCCTGTTTTTCTGTATTCCTCCCATCCCAATTTAGTCGTTATGCCAATTCCCCCCTCCCCTTCCTGGTCGTTGCACGCATGTGCCCCCCACTGGCCGGTCTAGGGAGCCCTGAAGTCTATCCGATACATAGGAGACAGCCAGCAGCCTCTTTTCACCTGACAGCGCAGACTCATTGGTGAAGTGTAACATGTGGGAGGTCACACTACCAGTACCTTCACCATCTCCCTCCCTCGCTGTGCAGGCGCCCTGACCGACCTGTAGGAGTCGCTGTTTACAACGACCAGAATACCACCCACCGGCTTCCCTCCCGCTGACACTGCCAATTGTGTCAGTATGACGACCGGCCAAGCCGGAGCCACCGCTGACAGCCGGATTCGATACCAGTGTCTCTGCGGTGGTAGACAGGCGCTTAGTCCGCTGTGCTACCCGGCCGCCTTAGGTTGAGAAGATACTTAAGATAAAACTTGTGATTTTTTGAGAATCTCATTCTTTCTTAAATTAATTCATAAGTGAAAAGTTAAGAATCTTTAATTTTTTTTGGTGAATGCAACCTCAATGCAAATTCTTCATTTTCCTCATATATTTAACTTATGATATAAATAATACACATTTGAGAATCTGGCCCCAGGTTCTGTTCCATTTTCATTTTCATTTCACAGCTTGGGAATGGCTCATCCTTATATTCTGTATCTTCAGTACCTAAGTGATTGTCAGAGGGCCCCTACCACCACGTCAGGTGTATCATCTCACATCTGGGATACCCCTGGCCTAGCTGCCAGAGGACCCTTCCTGCTGACTTTTTGTACAGAACTTGTAAGAACTTTATCAGGACACAACAATGGCCAATGGCTAAGGAAGCTGTAGACGGTTTCACTGGAATTCTGTTGCTAGGGAACAGTTTGGACTCAAATGTATTTCCTGTCAGTTAATGCATTGGCAAACATTGCAACAGGAAATAAACATGGGTCCTTTTAGAATTACATTTTTGTCACAAGCTGTCCATAGAGCTCTAGAATCCTAAAATAGAATTTTGAGGGAACATCACAAAAGGACATACACAAAAGGGTTAACAACACCACGTAAAAATGGCCATATCAGAGGAGAAGTCATAAACTACAGGAAGAGAGCTGGCATTGTGTCGTCTACACAGACCGGTGTAGAGCCCTCTGGAGATAGTGGACACAATGGACATTGCTATTCTTTTCTCATCCTGTTCCTTTTAATGGTGGAAAACCACTACAAGATCTTGCCCCAGATTACACCCATACCAAGCCACTAAACAATTTCTGACAATCCTGGGTGAAAATCCCGCCTCACAGTTTTCTCTCACCAGTGTCTCTTGCATCACCTTATTCAGGAAAATCTGGCGAAGCTGGGGCATCAATTGTGCTATGTTAGGTCACAGAACCATGTAGTGTTGTTAATCCACCCTGACTGTGAGAGAACACCCCTGGCCTTGGCAGACGACTTGTCTGTCAGGACACATGCCCTCACCAATGTTGGTGTAGTAAATTCCCACAGACTTCCTACAATAACTTGAGGTTATTGTAGCACAATACAATGAGATTGATTTATCTGGAAGGAGGAGGAAAGATTCATACTGATAGAATTGTTGGTCTCCTCATTCTGACTTAGCAGATGAGGAATAAAACGTGTAGGCCAGACAAACCAGAATTGTATTTCAACTCAACTGATTTATTTGATCAGAGCCAGGAGTCCAAGGTGAATAGAAGGTTGACTTCTACATACAACAGATGATCAGAGAATATTAACAGCTGTCTGTTGTACAGAAATATCACAATCAGGTTTGCATCTCAAACCTAAATACTGCACATCAAACAGTCACTTGGTTAACATAATTTGAACATACATGGTTTACTGTACACATTATACATGAGTAAATCTGGTTTACAGATCAGGGATCTGTACAACATTACTCTAATCTATAAACAACCATTGGGGTTTCCCATGATTTACTCACGTAGAATGCAATCAGCTCACAGTTGTTTCTGGGTGGTTCAGCGGTGGGGGAGCCCCCAGACCCCCTTCATTGGGTCCGGCCTGAGAGCTCCTGAATAACCCTATGTAGGGCCTTATATCCTATCATTTCTAGCCAATAATCCATATGGCTGGTCCAATCCAGCGTCTTCTTGTGGGGGTTGATCTCTTGTGGGGGGTGTCCTTGTGGGCGCTGGCAGCCCCCCCCCCCTTGGGGTTGTGGGGACGTGATGGGACAGAAGGGGCCCATCGGTGGCCCACGTCTATGTTTGCATGTTCATTCAGACACAGGAGGCCGGTCTCGGCCCAGCGGGCCACGGGGGTTAGTTAACTCGTATGGAATATACTTTATGAACTATACGGGGGAGTTGCACCAAGAAGGGTGGTGGCGCACAGACTATCTGGTCATGTTGTAAAGGAAGATAGCGTCGCATGACGGCAGGTAAAAGGCTTTTCTTGCTAGGAAGCACAGTTATTCTGTTGTATACGACAGGAGCGCGTTCTGAGTATGTAATTGCCCTAAAATTATTCTCAGGAAGGGGGCGCAGGTAAGACGAGGAGATTTGACTGTTCTGAAATGGAAGGGGAGCTGGGTCCAAGGTGCATTGTGTCCCTGCTTGTAGCCACAGAATAGGCGGGACGGGGACCGTGAGTGGGTCAGTATGGGCATAAATGCGTCGGGCTAAGGGTTCTGTTACTATTTCAGAACATACGAGTCAAGTATGGTGAAAGGTTGTTAGACCCTGGCATGATCAGCGCAGGGGTCTGTGCGATTGCAGGATTAAAACGTAGTAATTAATGGAAATGTAGGGTGCCGGCGTGTTCAGGGTGCGTTGTACGTTCTATGGTAGGATTATAGCACAAATTAAATGTAGATATATTTGCCGTCCTTAGGCATAGTATCCTTTTTAATCTTGAGCGAAACCGGCCTATTGATTAATTACGTTCGCTGTGATACAAAAACGATTCGGTCGAACTGACTGATAAGTACTTAATGGTTTTGTTATGATATTTTAATGACCAACGGACATATTATGTTTGAGGCGAGTCCCTGCTGTTGGTTGGGGCTGGCTTAGCTCTGTGGAAAAGTCCGCTGTGAAGCTGGGGACGTTACGATGGCGTTATGAGAGAATTGATTAAACACTGTGGCGGCGATTACAAGTAAGAGGCGGTTGAGACGCAGGGTGGCAAAATTGTGGCCGTTTTGAGGGTTATTATTAATGCGGTAACGTGGTAAATGATATTAAGGATTCGCTGCTTGGTGACGTCATAGTGTTGTGGAGAGTATGTAACGTTCGCGGTGCTATGAAGTGAGGCGGAGAAGGTAGGAGAAAGGGTTCGTGTTGAACTATGTGTGCGGCGTTGGTTGGTGTAAATGTTTTAAAAATTATTTTCTATTAGAGTGGTTGGCTATTTGAAGCTTGTGTGAGTTGTTTATGCTTTGGATGGTACTGAGCGAATTGCGTGGATGAACGGATCTTGAAAGGCACGGCTCCCGTGAGGGCCTTGAACGTCGCATTAGAGCTGGCTAAAGCTAGTTAGCTTGCATGCCGTTGTTTTGTGGCGTTTGGGGGGCGGCATATGTTACGTTTCGAGTTTTGAGAAAGATGTTGGGGAAGGGGTAAAGAAACGTGATAGATGTCGTGGCAGATTATGAATATCGTGGCAGGTTATTATGAATGTCGTGGCAAATTTTGGTTGTCGTAGGCAACGTTATAACAGCCGCATCGGTTGCCACTGCGCATGCGCGGTACAACGTGGATTGGGTCTATTCGGAGTAGTTCGCTCAGGGGATAGAAACGGGTAAGAGGATGTTCTGCATTATGTAATATGGCGGTATTTGTATATTGTGCATTGTATTTTGGTGTAAGCAGGGGAAGGGATGTAACATGTATAGTGGTTAGGTTAGGGGAGATGGTTTGCTTAGGGTGCAAAAAATACAGTGAGCCTATTGGGGAGGAATGAAATAATGGATACATTGCCTATGATAAATCTGGGGTTCGCAATCCGGCTATACTGGGTAGATTTATTATTGTCTTTGATGCACAGGGGTATATTTTTAACCAGGGGGGAAAGACTAGGGATTGATTAAAAATAAGTATAGCTCAATACACACAATTGTTAAGGGGATGCGGACCAAGGAAGACTTTTGTCTTGTTTACATCAGGGTCCCCCATTTTCAATTCATCAGATAGTCAGTACTGTTACGACTATACGTTTATGACATACCAGATTTGCAAATTCAGTCACCCGTGTTAAAATACATCATAACTTTTATTGCATACATGATATAAACGGTAGTTTGAGAGTAGTTATAGGCTGAATTTGGGAAAATGCTCTACACTAAAGTTACATGTTGCTTGCAGTAAAATCAATTTAGGACTAACCACTATAAATGTTATGCTGAGGTGAAACATGCTTACATGTAAAATGTTCTATAGTTGATAGCGTATTTCCAGTTTTTTAATTTGTGTAACGTGTACAATGGTAAGCTTGATTTTATAGTGAAATTTGATACAAGCCCGGTTGTGAAGCAGGATAATTTACTGATGCTTGTTTTAGGTTGTTAAATTTTTAATACACTGTTAATATGGTTAAGACATGTGTTGATGCTTGTTTTAGATTATTAAATCTTTAATACACTGTTGAAATGTTGGCACAAGCCTCCGACTTGTAGGATAATTTATTGATGAAGGCTTGCTGAAGATGACAGATTTTGACATGATTGTTTTTATTAATCCTTAATAATTTTATACGCTGGGGAGGGGGTTGGACTTCTCCCTGGGAATAGTGTGATTAATTCAAAAACCAGGGGACAGCTGCCCCTGGGGAATGAAATGTGTGAGTGTTACCCTTTTTGGTGTTTACAGGAGGGCCCAAGGGGGGTCGTGCATACAGCGGTTGTTTACAATGGCTGTTTGTTCTTTTATGACAGGATGGAGTGAGATTAGATGCAGCAGGAGAGGGTCAGAGGTGAAGATGAAGGAGACAGTTGTAGAGTGAGAGAACAGTTGGCAGTTATTTTTATGACGAGGGAAATGTTGAGACAGGAAGCGTGCTAATACAGGACACAGCTGGGTTAAGTGAGTGAGACAATCAAGAAAGTGGCATTCATTTGGGGTTATGACTTATGAAAGTTAACTGGTTGATAAGGGAATAATTTGAAACTGTCTGTGCACTGGACGGCAGGGATGGTTCTAAATTTAGGATGGGTCCAGTCCATCTTTGAAGTGAGGGTAGGAGTGTAGAAATTAAGTGTGAATTGTATTAGCCAGAGATGAGTGTAGCCTGATGAGAGAGAGATGAGTGCAGAAGAACTAACCTTTGTTTGTCAGAAATGTGAAATGATTAACGAGTGTGGTGAAAGGTATATGTTTATAATATGAATGAGGCGTGGATGATGTTGAATTGTGAGAATGTGTTGTGGCACTGTGAGAGTGGAGGTTGGTTGAGTTGGTACAGATGTTGTTTTTTATTTAAATTTAATGTTTGTATGTATGTGTGAGATTGGGACCCATACACACACACACACACACACACACAGACACACACACACGCAGACACACAGACACACACAGACACACACAGACACATTCACACAATTTGATCACACATGCATACACACACACAACTTAGCTTTCACTTAAGGTGAAACTAGTCTTAAAAATAACAAAATGTGTTTAGGTAAGGAGTGTATCGAACCACTTGGGTTATACCATTATCATTTGTTTCATATCATTTGTTTTACTGAAGGAGGTTGTCGTTATTACTTTCATTTTGATTTGATTTCTGTTGAATGTTTTGTGGGGATGAGGTATTGAAGGTAAATTTTTAGATTTCTTTTCTATTTTTAATCTATGATTGTGTGGCCTGAATGGGTGTGGATGGAGACTGTAGAGAGAGAATGTGCTGGCTTAAGAGGTGTTAAAGTCACTGACATGTGTGAATGGGACGGTTGGATTTTGGAAAAACCTGGTTTTTATTTTATTTCATTGATTGACTGTTATGGTTATGAAAGCGTTAGATGTAGAGTTTTGATTTCTTTTCTTTTCTTTCTAAATAACCATTAAGGTGGTCTGCGGTTGGAGCTGGTTAATTTCATTTGATTTTCACATCTGTTGGAATGTTTTTTTGATTATTTGCGTTTTGTTTGTTGTTTCTCTATGATCTGGTGAGAGGACGGTTGAAGCGTGAGGATACATTGGATCAGATCGATGGCAGTTAAGTGGTCCCATTACGTTTTGCATAATGATTAACCATTTGGCGTCTCTTGAGAAATATTTGACATATTGTATAAGGAAAATTTGTTCTGTGTTTTTGTTCCCTTGCAGTTCAGTCGGAGAGGGAGGATGGACCATCACAAGTGGAGGGATCAGGGGGAAAATGTGTAGGAATACATTTCATTAGATTATGACACGATGGTGTGAACCGTTCAGTCAGTTCCTGTGGGAGATTGTTGGATTATGAAGAGAGGTCGCTTGGGACGCTACCCCTCCTTCAATATAGCCCCGAATACAAAGGCCGGAGGTTGAGACATACCTCCAGACTGACGGAGTCGTTCGTCTGTAGATCCATGGAAATACAGTCATGGGACAGAATATGGCAAGGTCCAGGCCTACAAACGTTGGCTTCAGCTGAGGCTGGCCGACATGGGGTGGAGGGGGGGGGGCGAGAACGGTCGGAGACTGTGCAACCAAAGCGTTGAACAGGGGCCTCTGTGTGATTGGTTGGTATGTTGGACGGGAAGTGACTGAACGGTAACGACTGATATAGATTATGACACAACGCAAGAGTACTAAACTAAACACATACACATAGGTAGAGTAAAAAGTAAGGTGTAGGTTATGGCCGACATGGTGGACATTTTTTTTTTCCCTTGCGTGGTGCTCCGCCCTCCCTGTCCGTCTGTGCGCAGGGGTGGTATGGTTTATGTCCATAGGGATGTTCATAAAAGGGGGGAGAGGTGAGAAGACCAACTGAGTTGATTATGCAAAATGTGATTGGGCTGACTTGGAAAAGGTATTAACAGGAGAGGAGAAGCAAAATGTATGAAAGAATGAATGATAATCTCTGTGTCCTCCCCAGATCATGTCAACGGATACCATAATTTTAAAAAATTGTGTTTTACTTTAATGTGTAATGTTTAGATTAAATTGTTTTAATTGTTTTCAACAAATAGGCCTCTGGCTGTGAGCCCAGAGGAACAAAGCCCAATGATAGTAGGTGGTAAACACTGGATCATGAGGGCAGAGTAGGTTAATTGGGGAGCTGGATGAATGGGTCATTTGGATTCCCCGGGAGGGGGCCATAGTCAGGGGGATGTGGGAAAGAAAAGAAGAAGACAAGAAGGCAAAAATTGATGAGATGTACCAAAGAAGAATGGAATAAATTGAGAAGAAAAATTGTGAAAAATTCAAAATTTATGATTTTTGTAATTATGTTAAATTTTATGGCTAGTATGTATAGGAAATCAAGTCAATATATCATATGTGACGATAAGAATCGTCAAAACGGGGAATGTGGTAATATTGAGTTGAATTTCATAAACAGCCTTGTATACTGTTTAGCAGAAGTGGTGGCAAGGATAGTTGAATAGACAAAGGTCACCCCCACTAGGTGATCAGATTAGTACTGTATGGTAAATAAGGCCCAAAGGGTCAAAGCGATCATGTCACACCCCCCCTCGTGAGACAAGCCAGGTCCCTTCATCTCAGCAAAAGATCACACGGACGTGGGCCACCGATGGGCCCCTTCTGTCCCATCACGTCCCCACAACCCCAAGGGGGGGGGGGCTGCCAGCGCCCACAAGGACACCCCCCACAAGAGATCAACCCCCACAAGAAGACGCTGGATTGGACCAGCCATATGTATTATTGGCTAGAAATGATAGGATATAAGGCCCTACATAGGGTTATTCAGGAGCTCTCAGGCCGGACCCAATGAAGGGGGTCTGGGGGCTCCCCCACCGCTTCGAAACCACCCAGAAACTACTGTGAGCTGATGCATTTTACGTGAGTAAATCAAAAGAAGCACCAATGGTTGTTTATAGATTAGAGTAATGTACAGATCCCTGATCTGTAGACCAGATTTACTCATGTATAATGTGTACAGTAAACCATGTATGTTCAAATTATGTTAACCAAGTGACTGTTTGATGTGCAGTATTTAGGTTTGAGATGCAAACCTGATTGTGATATTTCTGTACAACAGACAGCTGTTAATATTCTCTGATCATCTGTTGTATGTAGAAGTCAACCTTCTATTCACCTTGGACTCCTGGCTCTGATCAAATAAATCAGCTGAGTTGAACTACAATTCTGGTTTGTCTGGCGTACACGTTTTATTCTTCATCTGCTAAGTCAGAATGAGGAGACCAACAATTCTATCAGTATGAATCTTTCCTCCTCCGTCCAGATAATCAATCTCATTGTATTGTACTACAATAACCTCAAATTATTGTAGAAAGTCTGTGGGATTTTACTACATTGGGCTTTGTGGAAATGCCTCAAACAAGTTTCAACATTTCTACATTATGTTTATTCTCTCTCTCTCTCTCTCTCTCTCTCTCTCTCTCTCTCTCTCTCTCTCTCTCTCTCTCTCTCTCTCTCTCTCTCTCTCTCTCTCTCTCTCTCTCTCTCGCTCTCTCTTTCTCTCTCTCTACAGTATACCCTGTAGGCTATGCACAGTAACTGTATGCCATGTCTCTCACAAGCCCTGGCAGACTGCCTGGGCTCTCAGGATGTGTAATTGCTTGGTGTTAGGCCATGTGGAAATACCTGTGACAAGTTTCAACCTTTTTTTCCCCCTCTCATTGTCATGGTTGCTTGTTAGCTGTCTGTGCAGTCAGTGGCAGGGCTCTCCTCTCTTTCAAACATGTTATTGTTCCTAAAGCGTCAACCTCAACATGCTCCATCACTTCACTTTGTAGGCGTCCCGCGTCTGATTAATAAACGTAATTCTTAGGGAATTAATTATAACTAATTTACTCGCCGAACGTTCAGCGCCAGACCCGAGTATAGTCGGGTTTTGGCAGTTTTTTCTTTTGTTCGATATTTCCATTCATTATCGATCCAGGGAGCCTGGTGTTATCATAGGGATTGAGTCTGAGATCGCAAAAGTCCAATACCGCCGCCTGGTAGGATGCGGCCGGTGTTGCACATCCTTTGAAACTCTGTGTCTTGGGCTGTGCGGCGATTATATTGGTCCGGGCGGACTTTTCCATGTCGG
Organism: Notolepis coatsorum; assembly: GCF_963971535.1. Taxonomy (NCBI): domain Eukaryota; kingdom Metazoa; phylum Chordata; class Actinopteri; order Aulopiformes; family Paralepididae; genus Notolepis; species Notolepis coatsorum. Next base: position 108,470,965 of record NC_140172.1, on the reverse strand, counting down.
GCAAGGGGAGCGGTTGTCCCGATCGGCTTGAGGAGCGTCAAATGCTCCAGATCAATGATGTATGGTGGATTATGTTGGTGACATGATCGACACCAATACTGGGACTCGCGATCAGATAATTGGAATATTCTTTTTGGGGCAGATCCTAGTCAAGGTAAGGGCTATATGATATAAATCTTGCGTTGATCAAAGCACGCCTTCATTGCGAAATAGTATTGTATCCATAGCTATAATATATAATATAGTTATAGCCCTGCAAACACCGCCACGTATTCCTATAATTGAATGCCTTGGCGCTGAATGAGTTAAAACTCAGGGAAAGGTGTTTTAGCCAACAGCTAGGCTAGTGGTCCAAATCCGTTTCCATTAATTTGTGTTAAGCTAGGCTAGCTTGCAGCCGGATAGCTTTTTACTGAAGGCACAGTGAGGAAATTGGTATATTCTTGTCTGACTCTGGAGAAGACAGTAGGCACATTTCCCATAAAGTTGACGTGTTCATTTAACCCTTTCACTGCCGCACTACCAAACGGTTAACCCTTTCACTGCGACAATACACAGAAGGTTAACCCTTTTACTGCGACAATACACAGAAGGTTAACCCTTTCACTGCCACGGTAACCGTCGGTAGTGTGATAGTAAAGGGTTAACCTTCTGTAGTGTGGCAGTGAACGGGTTAATGCATAAACATTAAAGACCCTACAACATAAAACAATATCACACAAAATAGAACCATAAAATAATAAAAACACATTAATATCAAGTGTTCGGAGGCAGGGTTAAATTAAGTAATATATTCTGAAACAAAGACAGCTCCCAATTGACTGTAAGACATTAATTGGTGTTTTAAATTCACCAAGAGTAATCAGATTGTAATGTATTCCAGAATGAGGGAGTGGAGTTCCTAAAGGTCATCTTGCATTATCTGTGCAGAACATATAGATACAGATAATAATAACATACAGATAATAAGTTAATTAATAAAATGTGTATTTAATCTCAAAAGATCATTGAGAGCAAGCTCTCATTTACAATGACATTGAGAGGTACAATATATAACTACAGACTGAGGTGAAATGGTTGGCTATTATAGATTTAAACTGACCAATGGATATTCAAGTATTGAGCTTTAAGGTGCTTTGCAAAACATTCCACATGCCGGGGGCACAGAAGCTAAAAGATTTTCCTAATTCTGTGCAAACTCTGGGGATCTTAAGCATAATTCAGCCAGATGGACATAGGGTATTGTGATATGAAAGTGCAAAGATAGGAAGGGAGCATAACCACAAGCCAATGTGGAAGCCTGCACATAGACAAAGAGGGCCAATTAACCTTTGTATACAAGATACAGTTTTGTGTAAGAGCTTTACAGCCACAAGCCTCAGAGCGCTATGCAGTCCATTTACTATGATACACGTAAACACTGGGTGGATGCATTCATATAAAGCAGATCCCCATAAAAACGTAACCGATCAATATCTTCCTGGATTCAATAGAAAAACATTTTCCTCGTCCGTGGTTTCAGTTCTAGTTTATTCACGAGCTTTAAATGAAAGCTGGCTACAGAATAACATTTCCATTTGTACTTGTACACTTGAACTGGTTCCATTTTCTCACCATGCACAGTTATAATGCATGGCGATATATGGAAAATGATCAACATACACTCTACTTTCTTATCAGCTCTATCTATCTGTCTACGTCACTCTCCCCTATCTGTCTACGTCACTCTCCCATATCTTTCTACGACGTCACTCTCCCCTATCTGTCTACGACGTCACTCTCCCCTATCTGTCTACAACGTCACTCTCCCCTATCTGTCTACGTCACTCTCCCCTATCTGTCTACAACGTCACTCTCCCCTATCTGTCTACGACGTCACTCTCCCCTATCTGTCTACGACGTCACTCTCCCCTATCTGTCTACGACGTCACTCTCCCCTATCTGTCTACAACGTCACTCTCCCCTATCTGTCTACGTCACTCTCCCCTATCTGTCTACAACGTCACTCTCCCCTATCTGTCTACGACGTCACTCTCCCCTATCTGTCTACGACGTCACTCTCCCCTATCTGTCTACGACGTCACTCTCCCCTATCTGTCTACAACGTCACTCTCCCCTATCTGTCTACGTCACTCTCCCCTATCTGTCTATGTGCAATGCACCCACTCAGTTTTGTCCACTCCCCTGCATAAATACTTTGTTAGCTCGTCATTCTACAGAGATCCAGGAAGTGCATTCACTGCTGTACTCTGAATCTATACTCAGAGTTAATTATATTGTTATATTGTTTATACTGCCTATTTCTTTTAATACTTTTCTACTGTACTATAATTCTATGACCTGTATCATGTATTATACTATTACCATGTTCCTGTACATCCCCTCCTCCCACCTCCCCCATGGTGCTATGATGCCTGAATTTCCCCAAGGGGATCAATAAAGGAATATCTTATCTTATCTCTCCACGCTGCAACCGGTACTTTTATTAGATGCCACCCCCAGCCAAAGACTCTGTTGTCTGCCTCTGTGAATAATATGTTTTTAGGCATGGCGGCACGGTGGTGTAGTGGTTAACACTGTCGCCTCACAGCTAGAAGGTCCTGGGTTCGATTCCCGCTTGGGGACCAGATCGCTGTGTTGCCAGTTACCCAGGTGGGGTATCTCCCGGGCCTTTCTGTGTGGAGTTTGCATGTTCTCCCCGTGCTTGTGTAACGGATGGTACCGCGAAGCCCAGTCGCGAAGAACTTCCGACGTTGAGAAGTGGCTGAGGCACGGTAGCGGTACCAGGAAGTAAAACTCACTCCCCTGAGGCATCCAGACTTGGTACAGAGGTCTGTGATGTCGCCCGGGGTTCGACTCCCACTCATGGCATGTTCAGAGTAGAACCGGTTACACTTGCAAGGGTTTCCCCTCCCGATAAGATAAACCTAATGGAAAAACATGCACAACAGATCGCTAACGCTGTTGCGTCTCTGACGAAGACGGACAGGAGCACTTGGATTGGTCCCCGGGTGCGGCGCACGCTGCAGCCCTTGTCTGCTCCCGGGTGCCCTTGGGGGGAAGGACGACGGGATGGGAGGTGCAGAGAGACATTTCATCAGTGACTCAGTGCATGTGTGTGCGTGTGTTCCTGAGGGTCGCCCATCGCATGATGTGTGTGTGTTAAAAAATCTCCATGACAAATAAAGACTTCTTCTTCTTCTTCTTCTTCTTCTTCTTCTTCTTCTTCTTCTTCTTCTTCTTCTTCTTCTTCTTCTTCTTCTTCTTCTTCTTCTTCTTCTTCTTCTTCTTCTTCTTCTTCTTCTTCTTCTTCTTCTTCTTCTTCTTCTTCTTCTTCTTCTTCTTCTTCTTCTTCATTATTCCCCATCACATGGAGCAGCCATAGTATCTGAAGTCTTTCTGTGTTCAAAACTAGTCACAGTAACATTCCTTCACGTGCCACAATACCAGAGGCGTGACAACTGAAACCATTCCACTATCCCTTTCTCTCCTTCAATCTATCTCCCTCCCCCCCCCTCTGCTCTCTCTGCATCCATCTCTCTGCTCTCTTTCTGCCCCCCCCCCCCCCCTCTGCTCTCTCTGCATCCGTCTCTCTGCTCTCTTTCTGCCCCCCCCCCCCCCCCTCTGCTCTCTCTGCATCCGTCTCTCTGCTCTCTTTCTGCCCCCCCCCCTCTCTTCCCCTTGTTGTGTTTATGGTAGTTATGAAATGTGCTTCACATGTAAATCACTCTCTTGTCTCTGCATGTTGGTTCTTGCAGCGGTGTCGGGGGGGAGTGGCTGACCGACATATTTTTATCATGATGATCACAACGGCCCATTAAAGGTTTGATTGATTGATTGATTGAAAACTTTATTAACAGATTGCAGAATGGGTACAGTACAGTACAGCTCAATACATACAATTGTTAAGGGGATGCAGACCAGAGAAAGACTTTCGTCTTGTTTACATCAGGGTCCCCCATTTTCAATTCATCATAACATATATGACATACACGACATACAGATAGACAGTACTGCTACATTTATACATTTATGACATACCAGATTTGCAAATACAGTACTGTTTGTGATACAAAAAGAGTCCAGAAAAGAGAGTATATACATTTGACGTAGAAACTGTACATTGGAGGAGGTTGGGTAGGTGGGGTGGGGTTGAGTGGGTGGGGGGGGGGGCACTGTACATTGGAGGTGGACGGTTGGGTGGGGTGGGGGGGGGAGGGGTTGGGTAGGAGGGGTGGGTGGGGGGGACACTGTACAACTGTACAAGCAAAACTGTACATTGGAATATTGACAAAAATAGATAGAATAGATAGGTAGAATCAGTAATGTCGTCAAACGGTGACCTCTAGGCTAAAGATGACAACGTGGCACTGCACTTCTCCAGAGAGGTCTGGGGAAATCCACAGTATAATAAGTTACTGAACTCCAAACCACACATCAGACCAAAACAACAAAGGGAAACAAGGCACAATACCAAACAAGGCTCTTTTAGCTAGAGGTCGCTGTTTGATGCATCGCATTACAGATTATACCTTTAAAAGAATATATACTGTTCCAACTTGGCAACATAAACATTCTAAATGGACCCACGTTTCTTTCCTGTTTGCTAATATCAACAGCTGACAGGGAAGGAACTTGGGTCAAAGCTGTTACCTAGCAACGCAACTCCACTGAAGCCATCTGTAGGTAAAGGGGCACTTCACCGAAAACAATGATGATTTATTTTGCACATAATCTCACACACATCCAAAAACCCTAAACAGTTTTGCACACATTCATTTAGTTTGACAGTTATTGAGAGTAAATCAGTTTGAATGTGGCCATCAGTGATCAGTCATCGAGGACACTGCATCCTTGTGTTGTGTTAATTACAGCTCCATGAAATTATGTAGATGCAATGCCTTGTTTTATAGGGACTACAACCTTATCATTTGATTAAGCTGTAATTACACAACACAATGATTCAATGTCCCAGATGACATCACTGGTGGCCATACTCAAAGTAATTTACTTTCAATAACTTGTCAAACTAAATTAGAACTAGGTGAAAAACTGTTTTGGATGTGTTTGAGATTATGTGCAAAAGAAATCATAATTTATTGGTGATGTTACAATCTGGCGATTGCAATTTCTAAATCTTTCACCTACATACTGTCACTTTAATGAGTATTAGATTGTATGAACTGTATTGTATGTGAAATAATTAGCTAATTCCTGAAATAAGCAGAAGGATTTATGAATCATAGAGCTGTAAATGGTAAATGGCTGCATTTATATAGCGCTTTTATCCAAAGTACTTTACAATTTGTTTCTCACATTTGACCCGTTCACTCACACATTCACACACGACGGCGGAGGCAACCATGCGAGGTGCCAACCTGCTCATCAGGAGCCACCCGGAGCCTATTTTCTCAAAATCCGCCTAAAATACATACATAAGTAAATGAAATATTGCTCCACTTCTACAAGGTATATTTGCATATTCCTGGTATCTAGGGACATCTATGGACCTCAGTGAATGTATTCCCAGTGTCAGAAATATTGTGTCTATTACTAGGCTTGCTTAAATTGTGATGAAACAAAGGAGAATAAGAATTATGATTTTTCTTTGCATCTTTGACAGTGAATAACACCATGCTAATAATAAAAACTGACACTGATCTCGTTCAGTACCTTCTTGAGATCATGTGTACATAAAATCTAAGGAAATTAATAAAGGGAAGATGATTAAAAAGAAAGGTTCTGTAGATACAGTACTGAATTCCCCCATCCAGACCAATGCAATTTGAAATATTATTATAGAATATAGAATAGCAGGCTTATAAATTACCTTATCATAGCCAATTCGCACATTTATATATATACATATATTATCTTTCAAATGGCCGAGTTCAATTTGGATTTAGTATCACCAGGCGTGCATAAGAACAGATAATGATATCTACTGTACTTTTTTATTTTCACCACGGTGCAACCGTTTTGAAACTAATTTCAGATCTAATTGTTGCTGCATGCTAACAATAGGGAAGAGAAACTAACTGCGTTTCAATATTTGTCCCGGTGACATTTGTCGCATGTCTTACCCGCCTCTTCTCCCATTCATCCTCTCCTCATCTGTCGGTCATGTCTGACCAGGAATAAAGCAATAAATGCTAAAAAATTTATCTTAAAAAAAAAGAAAATACAATTCCCATGATTCAAGGTTTTCCAAAATGGTCACCTCTCGCGGAATAGAACAGAGATTTCGAAAAGGAAAATCTATCTAATAACACTTTAACCTATTTCTAAACTAACGTATTGATGATAATATACATTATAAATGCTGTTGTGACATGGTTATGATGTTTATACTACGTTTGAAAATAAAAATGCTACTTTTATAGAACAATCTGGAGATATTGATTTATGACCAGATGTAATTTGCGGGCGGAAGCGGTTAGGTAGTGGGGCGGTTAAGCAAACTAATTGTGAGTTTTATGAAAGAAGCATGAAACTTTCAGCATATCATCTACATACCCCAATGTTTGATTTCAGATGTGGAAACACTTTCAGGCTGACCTCTGGTGACCTTGAGGGGTCATTGACCTCAGCATTGCATTTTTCCACTTTTCGTCCCATTATTCTCCTTTATAATAATATATATGTTTGTTAAAATGGCAGTTTTGTTCTAATAAAGACATTCACTTGCTCAGCCATGGCCAGTGGTGCAGTGCTGGGCAACCGCGGTCAAACGACGTTTGGGCTTCGAAGTGCGCGCATCCTATTATTATGCAAAGTCTAGGTGATAAGTGCCTAGACTTTGCATAATAATAGGATACCGTTTGGCCTCCGCCCATATTACGACTGCACCCCTGGCCATGGCCTTGTGTCCATGTGTCAGTTTGTTGCATGATTTTACTGCAGTAGACCAGCAGAGGGCAGTAGCCTGAAAAGAGTGCACATGAGAGAAGAGAAGAGATTTTGATGTATGGACAGGTGAGAATGTTCTTATTGATCAAATACTATTTCTAGCTGTTGATGATGAATGAAATGTTGTTGATGATGAATGAAATTTTATTAAATACAGTTAGATATCTAGCTAGCAACTATCGAGCTAGCTAGCCATTGTGCAATGTTAGCCAATCCACCTCCAACCTCTTCACCATTAATTCCTCCAAAGAGCTAGCTACTGGCAAGGCAGCCTACAACACTCTTCAGCAATTTGATGCAACACTGTGCCTGCATCATGTCAAAACGCCATATCCTGATTGATCCAGCCCAGCCTTCTACATCTAAGAAGCTGCATTTCCCCACTAACTGGGAACTCTGTGCTCTCTGCCAAGTGGAAACAAGGGAAGCTTTGCAATGTCCTGCCCGCTCAAGAAAGCCACCACTAGGCAGTGGTTATGTGTCATTGGCCAGGCATCTTCTTGAATTTCAAGAATTTGGACAGATACCCGCTGAGCTGGACCTAAACAGGCCCACCAAGTTACTGCTGCTAGCCTGTACAAGCTACTGCCCCTGGCCTCCAATCAGCACTGCATACCTGAAGCGGCCCCTCCAACATTTGAAGAATGGTGCCTACAGCGAGTCAGGGAAAGTGTGCATTTTGACTACTGGTTGAAAACCTTATCACTTGAGGTCCTCATGCTCATATACGTCAGATCACTGCGGGAGGGCAACTTTCAGCTCTATGTGGAAACCCTCAGACAGCTACTACCCTGGATGTTTGCTCTGGACCACACTCATTACTCCAGGTGGCTATCAGTGCATGTCTGTGACATGATGGTCCTCTCTGATAAACATCCAGCCATCCTGGAGGAGTTCTGTGTTGGAAAGTTTGTTGTGCATAAAACAAGTCACAAATTCTCTGCTATTGCAATTGACCACTGCCACGAAACAGAACAACGCACTCATCAAAGGATCTAGTGGAGCAGTTGGCCTGACAGAGAATCCTGGGGCACTGCATCGCTGGATGGTGGCAGGTCCAGAAATTGCCAGAATGACTACAGATTTTCGAGAATGAAAGCACCCCAGAAAGTGAAAATCGTCACCACGAGCAGCAGCCAGCAGTGCAAGAAACCTTCATAAAACATGTTAGGTCCCTCACAGCAGTGATCGAAGAGATGGGGAACCCATTTCTTGAAGAGTCAGGATCTCCTGGTGCTTGACTCTAAAGACATCATGAGTTCATCAGTTGCAGACACAGTAAGGAAAGTGGAGTCACTTGGTGCACAACAGTACAAGACCTTTGTGGAAGAACGCCTGGAGCAGCAAACAAAGCCAGTCACAGATACCCTGCCCAAGAACAAATTGCCTCTGTTCAGCTGCCCACCAGTGAAAACACAGTCAAAGCAGAAGATACAACTTGAAGCACTGAAGCGTGATTGCAATCTCTTCTTGCGGCTGTATATGGCTTGCCAAACACGTGATGGCAATCTGGATCAGTTCTTCAGTCATGATGAAAACCAGGAAGCACCACCATCTTTATCTCAAGGAGGGAAGATGCGGCTTGGTACAAAAGCAGACCTCTTGCACTGCATAATGATTGATGACACTGACTCACAACCTCCTCCTGTGGTTGATGCTGTGTTCCTTGATGGTGCAGCTGTGGTCCAGATGCTGAATCCTGGTCCAGCAAAGACCTTCCAGGACTATGCAGATAGTGTCTTTGTGCCATATGCAAAATCCCAGCTTGAGAAAACAAGGCATCTTGATGTTATCGGGGACATCTATATCCCAGACAGTCTGAAAGGAACCACCCGACAGAAGAGAGGGAAGGGAATCAGGAGACGGGTGATGCCTACCACTGCACTGCCAAAGCACTGGAAAGACTTCCTGCGTGTTGATGAGAACAAAACAGAATTGTTTGGATTCCTCTCTCAGCAAGTCATTTGCATCACAGTAGATGAGAGAAAAGAAGTTTACGCAACTCATGGCAAAATGGTGCTCTGCTCTCCTCCCCAGTGTGACGTGACAAATCTCACCCCATGTTCTCACGAGAAAGCAGACACACGCTTGCTTCTGCATGTGTCAGATGCTGTTCAGAAGGGTTGCAAGAAGGTTACTATTCGTACTGTTGACACAGATGTTGTAGTCCTGGCCGTGGCCATGTTTAGGAAGATCAAGCCAGAGGAAATGTGGATTGCTCTTGGTAGTGGAACCAACCTCAGATATATTGGCGTTCATGAAATAGCCAACAAGCTGGGTCCAAGTACCTGTGCTGCTCTCCCATTGTTCCACGCACTCACAGGATGTGACACAGTCTCAGCATTTGCTGGAAGAGGAAAGAAAACAGCATGGCAGACTTGGAAGGCTTTCCCTGAAGTGACTGAGGCTTTCAATGAGCTCCTGCAGATGCAGGGTGATGTAAGTGAGCTGTCCAAGTCATGGTTGGAGCGCTTTGTCGTACTGATGTATGACAGGACAAGCGAAACCACAGAGGTAAATGAAGCTAGAAAACAGCTCTTCACTCAGAAATCCAGAGCTCTGGAGAACATGCCCCCAACGAAGGTTGCACTAGAGCAACACATTAAGCCTGCTTGCCTCAACGACTACCGCCCTGTAGCTCTCACCTCCATAGCCATGAAGTGCTTTGAGAAGCTAGTAAAGGGCTACATCTGCTCCTCCCTCCCCATCAACCTGGACCCCCTGCAATCACACCTGGACAAGAGGCAGGGGAACTATGTGAGAATGCTGTTCATCGACTACAGCTCAGCATTCAATACCATAGTCCCCTCCAAACTCATAGCCAAGCTCAGGGACCTGGGCTTGAACTATGACCTCTGCCAGTGGGTCTTGGACTTCCTGATGGGCAGACCCCAGGTGGTGAGAGCAGGCAACTGCACCTCCTCATCTATCACTCTCAACATAGGGGCCCCCCAGGGCTGTGTTCTGAGTCCCCTCCTCTACTCCCTGTACACACATGACTGTGTGCACAGCGGAACAACAACACAATCATCAAATCTGCTGACGACACAGTAGTGGTGGGCCTGATCTCTGCAAACGACGAGAGGGCCTACCTGGAGGAGGTCAAGGTTCTAGTGGGATGGTGTCAAGAGAACAGCCTCTCCCTGAACGTCAGCAAAACAAAGGAGATGATTGTGGACTTTAGGAGGTCGGGGGTCAGGGACCACAGCCCCCTCAGCATCGACGGGGCACCGGTTGAGAGAGTGAACAGTTTTAAGTACCTTGGAGTCCACATATCCGAGGACTTGACATGGACCACACACATTGACAGTGTTGTGAAGAAGGCACGGCAACGCCTCTACTTCCTCAGGTGCCTAAGGAAGTTCCAAGTCAGTCAGACAATCGTTAAGAACTTCTACTCATGCACAATAGAGAGCATCCTGACTGGCAATATCACCTCCTGGTTTGGGAATAGCACCGCACAAGACCGTAGCAGACTACAGAGAGTGGCCCGTTCAGCCGAACGCACAATTGGAGGGGGGCTTCCCACTCTCCAGGACATTTACAACAAGCGGTGCATGGGTAAGGCTAAGAGAATTATCAAAGACTCCAGCCACCCAAACAACTGCCTCTTTGAACTGCTGCGGTCAGGCAAGCGATACCGGAGTCTCATGGCAAGCACAGAGAGACTCAGAAGAAGCTTCTATTCCCAGGCCATCAGGATGCTCAACGAACAATAACACTATGTAACAACCATCAAATGCACTCACAGCACACACATCCACACACACACACTCACTTTAAACAAACAACTCACTGCAGCACCCACTTTAACCACTTTATAACACCTAAACACACTTTATATTGATTGGTAAAGAATTTGCACTACAACCCATACCTCATTACACCTTACTGTAAATTGTACCTAAATTGTACCTCATCCCATTTCTGATTTGCACTGTATAGTATATTGTATGGTAACTCAGTTACTTCTACTCTGCATTGAGCATTGTATATATGTGTAGACTGAACACTTTTGTCTACGTACTTGACTCTATTTTATACTTGCTATACTTATTTTATACTTATATATATTTTTCTAGCACAGTCTCTGGAATGTAACAGAAAGAAGCATTTTGTATAAAAGTATTCTGTACTTCTGTATGACAACTGATAAAGAAACTTGAACTTGAACTTGAGCTATCAGGCCAATGTTTGGAGCAACACCTTGGAACCTGACCCTCAGCTGCCAAGCCCTGCTGATTGGAGCTGGGTGAAAGAAGAAATGGGATGGCAGCCACTGTGGACCACCCTTCCAGAAGCATCACAGAGCTGCTATGAACTGATCCATTGTGGTTGCAAGAAAGGGTGTACAACACGCTGCAAGTGCAAAAAGGCTGCCCTCAAGTGTACTGCCCTTTGCTCATGCTCAGGAGACTGTTAGGCCTCACTAATAATGTCATTGTAGGGCAGGTACTACTTAGTACAACTAGGGTAGGTTAAGAGATGTCAACTGTTCAATACAATTTAACACGCATATTGTTGAAAGTCCTTTTTTTGAGTCTTTGTGTTTGTGTGAGGTGTGTTTGTATGACATGAAACCCAATTGCCATATCCTATACAGCTGATTTAATCTATTAAAGCACTTTTATGATGACCAGTGGGTTCCACAACTCTTCTTTTTTATATAATACCTTTGTGCCTGGAAAAAAAGTTAAAAATAACATGTTTTTGAGAGCCCAAAATGTGTACAGCCTCTGACAAGTTCCAGAGGTAAATTCAGAAGTGTTTGCACGTCTGAAAACAAACTTCATGCTATATAGAAACACTGTAGAAAGTTTCATGCTTCTTTCATAAAATGCACAATACCTTCCATTAGGGCTGTCCCCGACTAAGGATTTGGATAGTCGACTATGATTGGCCAAAATTTGCCGTTAGTCGACTAAAGAAATTTAATAAAATAAAAAGTATAATATATATTTTTTTTTTATTCCATTTGGGCTGTGGGGGTGCTTAATGTCTGAAGGAGTCGACTGAAGGGTTCTTGTCTTCTGCAAAAGCATGCAATTGGTCCACTGATGGATACATCTTGATATTTGTTTACGTTTAGTCTAGTCTAGTGTATTCATTAGATGGGTGAAATCCTCTTTCAGTGCCTCTGTGCCTGTTTTCGTAGGCAGTTAGCCTCTGGTATGCGTGCCATTAGCATTAGCCACGCTTCTAGGCTTCTTTTCTTTTGGAAAGAATGATACAAAAAATTCAAAAAATTATGAAAAATCGAATCGACTAATAGGGGTCAGCCCTACCTTCCATTATGAGCTTATCTGCCCCACTAAGGGGTTTACCAGACGATTGTTCTACCTGCCACTGTCGCCCCCCCAGCTGTAACTGCAATGGGCTGACTGAACTGCATCTACACCACTGACAAGCACATACAATCACAGAGGAGGCATGATGGCCTAGACTCGGAGGAGGTAAAGAGGCTACCCAGTAGCGGAAAGGTTGCTTGTTCGATCCCAGGCCAGCTTCCAGCTATGAGCTGGTGACTGAACGGTTGGTATTATGGAAGTGCCCATCATCTATATACCTAAATGCCCTTGAGCACGGCACTGGACCCACCAACTGCTCCAGGGTCACTGCACTGAGGGATATGCACAATTATTTCAAATTTAAATAGCCTTGTACTGTACATTGACAATAAAGTAATCTTCTTTTATTTGCCACGAGGCGCCCCTGACATGGACATTGGTAACTATCAGCTACCTCACCGCTTGCAAACATCCTGGTCAAACATCCCCCTCCTGAACTACATCTGTTACATTACTTGACATACAATACATACATTAGCCTGCTGTATATATTACAACTATTTGCCCCCAAGTGGTGAAAACAAGCTTCCTTCCCAAGTCAGGACTACAGAGTCACTATCAAAAATACAATATACACTGCCTCTCCTCTCTTGAGTGAAACCCCTTTGAACAACCCTCCCTCCTCCCTGTTGTACAAGATGTTCTGCTCTGACACGAAGCTAACAGGTGAAACCATTGTGGTGCTAAAGCTGGGAAATGGTCTAAAAAGCTACCAGTTCAAGATGAACAAGTTTTAAGTTAAGGTCTGCATAAAAAAGCAGTTTTACAAGTTTAGCCTCTATTTTTGCACTTTGTATTTCCTGTAAAGAACCCAGATGTGGTTATTGAGTAATTGAGAAGTAGCTTTTACTACACTGCACTTAGTTTTCACTTTCAACTGAGTGTATTGAAAGTATTTTTCATAACCACCACCATAACCATTATAATTATCACCACCAGGCGGCACAAGTGTAATAGTATTTGACTTTCGGTCTGGTCGGTGTGTGTGCATGCGCATGTGTGTGTATATGTGTGTGTGTGTGTGTGTGTGTGTGTGTGTGTGTGTGTGTGTGTGTGTGTGTGTGTGTGTGTGTGTGTGTGTGTGTGTGTGTGTGTGTGTGTGTGTGTCTGTGTCTGTGTCTGTGTCTGTGTGTGTGTGTGTGTGTGTGTGTGTGTGTGTGTGTGTGTGTGTGTGTGTGTGTGTCTGTGTCTGTGTCTGTGTCTGTGTGTGTGTGTGTGTGTGTGCGTGTGTGTGTGTGTGTGTGTGTGTGTGTGTGCCTGCGTCTGTGTGATATGCATAGTTCCTTAACTAACAGGTCAGGGTGGATGAAACTTGCCACATAAGCCCCTTTTCCACCACAGAAACATTTCCCCCGGAACTAGGAACATTTTGAGGGACTCTACTACTTCCACCACCGGGACCGCAGGGTCTAAGCAGAAGTTCCAGGACTTAATTCTACCCCCAAAACATCCCTGCTCTAGGACTTTTCTGAAGTGCAGGAACTTTGGGAGTGGTGCTTGCAGCGCTGAACATTCAGAACTCTAAAACTGTCATTTTCTAAAATTTGCAGCACATTTCCCCCCAGTAAATCTTTTAAATAATCAATATTGTACAGAACAGTCAGAACAGTCCTACGTGTGTAAGTGTTTAACTAAACTTAAACTTGAATCTTAACTGATATAATACTACAATATGTTCTCCATCACTCCCCAATGCCCCGGTGAGAGTTACCTTACTGAGGGTGTCAGCGGGGATGCTGTCCAGCCTGCACTTCTTGGGACAGGGGCTGGCCGAGTCATCATTAGTCACTGTGGTATTCATCTGTACAGAGCACACGCATCGCATCAAGAATGAATGAATGAGGAATGCAGACATGCCCCATACACCCACACCCATCACATGTTGAAGGGAAATAAAAATGTCAAAGTTCCTATTAAGGATTTCAGGCTGCCATCTCCAAACCAGAGCGACCGTGTGAAATTCTAATGAAACCAAATTTGCCTTATAGTCTTGACTTGCCATGAATGCTATAGTGGAAAGCTACAGGCTATGTAATGGGCAAGTGAAACCTAATTCCTGCATCCAATGCATAACATGAACTAAAATCCATGCTTATTATGGTTGGCAATGATATAAGTCATTAGAAAGGTTTCTGGCAAAAGAAAGTGTAAAGACAACTAGGCTATAACTTGGAACATTGAACATTATAGTCAAAACAATTATAAAGGTTAGGCTGGTAACAATGTTATTATAAAGCTGTTCCAGAAACATAGCAAGGTTTTATTACTATGGCTTTACAACTCATCGACCAAGCTACTCTGGAACCGAGTGAAACACATCAGACCGGTATCCAATCAGGCTGAACAGCCTGTGGCATTTGAATCAGCATGTAATGCTCTCACTCGCCCATGTTTCTTAAAAAGGATTGTACAACTTAAAGATATAGCTACATGTAGAAACTAGATAGTCTACAGACCACAGACAACAACAAAAAAACGAAAAACAAACAATGTGTTTAAAGGAACCCCCTTCCAATCCAGTGTCAAACGTACCTTGTGTCTTGATGTCGATGGGTACTCTGCCTGACTGGAGTCAACTTCCTCATGTATAATAACACAAGTTCACTTTGGGGGAGTGAAAACACCCACTTCTTTAAAGAGGGAGGTCTACTGTAACTCTGTAGCTATTTAAGACAGGCCTACCTGCTTGCCTTTCTACAATTATATTAAATATATATATATATATATACAGTATATACTAATAATAGTTTACCATTCTGCATAACAAATCAAAACAAGACTTACAAAATAAAATAATCAAATATGCATGAAGAAATGTTCATTCGAATTCCCAGAGAAACCTATTCAAAGGTACTGATTCGCCCCTCATTGAAGCATTATGTGCCAAGCCATAGGCTACTTTTAGGCCTATGTCCATTATCATTGAACTGAAATGAACAGCCAGTGTCACCAGGACCATCTTAAAACAAGTATAGCCTCTGAAAACCAAACTGCAATTATAACACAACGCTAAATGTTTTTGGGTGCAGTAGTGCCTCTTTGAGGCCCAAACGGTAATCCAAACGTAAACAACGGGTAGCGCCACCACCACAAATTAAGAAATTGAAACATTCAGTTTTTAAATCATTCTCTGGTTGTCTGACTTGGCAGATAAATATGAGTTTTTACTTGTATTTGCTGTATTTTGTGGCTGTAATGTAATAAAAATACACTTTATTTGTATAGCACTTTTCATACAGAAGTTGCAGTTCAAAGTGTTTCACAACAGTAAAGAATACAGGCATAAGCGAGCATAGAAAAGATAGAGGTAGCAAGGTAAGGTAAATCACAGTGTTTCACATTAGGATCTAGCATCCCAATAGGCCTCTCTGTAAAAGGTTTGTTTACACTGCTGCTAGGCCTAATGCTTGTAGGCACTGGAGTAAAACAGACCCATTCCGTGATGTCCTGCCCTGCTCCCTATGTTATGTTTTCCATTGTTTCACGTCATTCGGGTAATTCATTCCGGTAGTTTTCCCCCCAGGCAGTCAAACTCCTAGCATGAAATCCTGTTCCTGTCACAAACTACACCCTTGCCGTGTTTGTTATGTAGAAGCCTAGAGCTACTTTATGACAGATTCTACTGCCACTTTGCACCACACTGTGATTATTGTATTGTAAATTCTTTTAAATGTACAAATTCTTTTGTACATTGCTCATGCTGCTAATGTTTTAAAATCTTTATACAGTTTTTATCGATTTATTTTTGTACTACTTTATGTTGACGCTGCTGCCAGGCAAAATAATTCCACGTCCTCTATGCTGTAACAGGAATAGCGGATGTAACGGTAAAACTGATTCAGATTCATCATTTCCTGTTTCATTTTGAAATAACCTCCCTAATTCGTTTCAATGCACCCCCTCCCCCACCTGATTAGTTTCATTCATTAGTGTCCCTCTCCTCCCGTTTCTCTGTCTAGGTCTAGTTCTATGTAGTATGCGTCAGTGTCTAGGTCATCCAGTTCTACGTGTAGTATGCGCCTGCCCTGTTTGTAAGGGCTATTCCCCATTTGTAATATTTCCCTCCCTAGTGTATTTAGTCTGTGTGTGATCCCCTCTCTCTGTGCCAGTTTGTCTTTGTACCCAGCCTTTTTCTAGTATCTAGTTCTCTGGTGTATTTGACCTCTGCTTTCTCTTACCTGGGCCGCGCCTTTGTCTTTTCCTTGTCTGATTTCCTTTGCCTGAACTTCCAACTGGCTCCCTGTGTACAGAACATTTGCAATGAAGACGGTTTTTGATCAAGATTTCTGTCTCCGAGTCGTGTGATTGAGTTATCTTGCCAGTCATTTTACCTGTTGTTACACATTCTGCTTTATGATGGGTTGAGAAGTTCCAAAAAAACATATTTTCAAAAAAATAACTAAATTTGGCACACCCGCATTAGAACAAAATTAACACCTGTTTTTAAAATGATTGTTGCCAATAAACAATTCATTATGGACTAAAAACGTAACTATTTTTGGCAAACGGCGGCTTTGGACTGTCCGTGGTGAGTTTTTGGAGAAGATTGGAATATATTAAGTGCCTCCAAGTGGGTCTCTCCCATTTTTGGAGTGAACCAGTTCCCAACTCTGTATCCCAAAGCCAGAATCCAGAGAAGTAAGACTCAAACTTGTGATGTCATCATGTATAAAGTCTGGAACTGCTCCACTGATGATGAATGGGAGACTGATTGTCCCACAGAATGTCTGTTTTCTTTTTTATACCCAAATTAACTAATCATAGTGTTCTCAGTTCTGAAACAGAAAATGTATCAGATGTATTGGATGTATCTTAGACCATGAAACTAGGAAATGGGCATAGATCCCCTTTATGCATGTGACTATAGGCATAACCCACATTCATATCTACTGTAACTATAAAGGAGGGAATCTGATCTGTGTGTGCATGTCTGCCTGTCCTTTGCATTTCTCGAGAACCGTTCATCCGACCAACGGGTGTATTGCTGAGGACCCAGAGGAGTGCAGTGTCAGATTTGGTGTAATTTGGCCAGATGGTGGCACTATAATGCTATAACAACGGCCTTTACATTTGGCGGGTATTGCTGAGGAGCCAACGGAGCACGGTGTTGCGTGTGGGGTGACTCGGATGAGTGGTTCTGGAAAACGCTGAAAGCAGCCATACGGTGGGCCGAGCAATTGGTCCGTTCTGAATAGCCACACGCTCCGTCCGGGCACTGTTCAAATAAATCACAGAATGGGGCTTTAACAACAACAAGAAAGGTCGTGCTCGTGAGCTTCACAGTGTCACAAACTACAAGTTGGTGCAATTTAACATTGTGTCACCCAAAAGGTTACAAAACACCCAGCACGACCACAGTGGATGGCTCTGCGAGGCCAGTGGATTGCTTAAGTATCACAGGAAATGTCCATATGGCCAACCGTTAAAGAAGGATGAAGGCCTATTTCACATTCATACAGGTTGTATTGAGGGTGAGCTCTACCTGATATGCAAATAGTAGGTATTTCTTCTTTTCTTCATAACATAGCCAAGTCATAATATAACATAGCCAAGTCATGTGACCCACCACCCTATTGACCCTTTTACTGATTGTAAACGATGATGATGTTTTCAGGATGCATGCACAAAAACGGAAAAAACTCCAGGGACAGTCTGGACGAAACCATGTGACGTCCGGCGACCTGTCCGTGTGTTGGGTTACCTTCGCCTAATCACATGCTTTCATCCAGCATGTCCCCGGAGTCTCTCCCACAGAAAGACAGTGGAGTGCAATAACAGTCTAACCAGGTAAGGGCATTAAACACCAAAGATCCGGACCTATGTTCTAATTCATTCTAAGAGACACCACTATTTCAGGTGTTGAGAGCTGGGTCAGAATTGTAACCGAATGTGACGAGAGTGCAATCTGGAAACGGAAGCAGAGTTAAAACCTGTTAAGCTGTAGCCCTATTTTCAGAAAGTAAATGGCTGTTACTAGGCTTGAGTAAATTGTAATGAAAAAAAGGAGAATATAAATTATGATTTATTTTTGCATCTGTGCCGGTGAATAACACTATGTTACAATTGTGCTGGAACCGAGCCCACTCACTGAGCTCATTCAGCACCTTCTTGAGATCAAGTGTAAAAAAAATCTAAGCAAATGAATAAAGGACAGATGATATAACTAGCCTTCCAGGAATTATCCTAGACCAGGGTTCGATTCCCGCTTGGGGACGAGGTTTCCATGATGCCAGGTACTCAGGTGGGGTATCTCCCGGGCCTTTCTGTGTGGAGTTTGCATGTTCTCCCCGTGCTCGCAAGGGTTCCCCCCCCCGATAAGATAAACCCAATGGAAAAACATGCACAACAGATCGCTAACGCTGTGGCGTCCTTGACGAAGACGGACAGGAGCACTTGGATTGGTCCCCGGGCCGCGGCTCACGTTGACGCCCTATATGCTCCCGGCTGCCCATGGGGGGAAGGACAACGGGATGGGAAAAGTGCAGAGAGACATTTCATCAGCGACTCAGTGCAAGTGTGTGTGTGTTCCTGTGGGTCGCCCATCTCGCGTGTGTGTGTTAAAACTGCATGACAAATAAAGACTTCTAGTCTAACAATTATTATAGAATTAGAGCCCTATTTGTTGCCTGTCGATTGCCAGGTGCTTTCAGGTGACAAAATCCGTTCAGCGGTTCTCGAGTTACATGCCGATATGTGAGGCGTGCGCCAAAGTACACATTACCACCCCCGACTCCCGGGGCTCTCGCTCCGTCAATCATTTGGCGATCTCGAAGATCTTTGGACAGGGTTGTAGCCAATGAGTGTGGCTTTCCAATGATATCACACATATGGATCTAATACGGTCTCTATTGATCGATTTATGATAAAGAAAAGCAGGGTCCCCTTATAAGGGGACCTTACGGCTTAACAGGTTAAGAGTTTTGCTTTGGTGCCCTCTATGGCCCACTGGCTACATTACAGAGTAATGTACTGCAGTGGTTCTCAAATGGTGTCACAACTCTGTGCCTTGAATCAGATTTTGGTCAAATGTAAAGATATTTGTCACAAAAGTCACAAAAAAGTACTGCATTTTCTTCTACATGAATATTCATTCATCAATTGATTCAATCTTTATTTTGACTGGAGATTTACACTGAGGGGCAACCCTCATTTACAGTGTTGTCAAGTATCAGATAGTCATCATCAATCATCAATACTAATATTATACAAAGTACAAGGAAGTACAAAGGAAGAGATATAAAACTTTTATCTAGAAATGGATAAAAGAAAAACAATACTTTAAAACCTTTAACTCTTTCTCTGCCATGCATTAGCCTCATCCTTAGTGTGAGAAGTGGGTTTTGGAACACAGCCCAATCGCTGAACACAGGAGAGGAGAATGGAGCGTTTCAAGGGGTTTTAATTGTATTTCCCAAGCAGACAGCAGTACAACAGGAATGTGCAACAGAACGGGGTTAGAATGTTCTTGGGGGGGTGAGGACAGGTGCACTCCCGGTGCAGCTGTGGGCAGAGGACACAGGTCTGTGTCTGAAGAGAGAGCAAGAGCACTTCTTGTGTAGTACGGGATGTCCAGGCAGGAAGGCGCACTGGAGCGGGGATCCTGGGGCACAAGAGAAACGGATTAGAGCAAGGAATACACAAGAGCAGGTTAGCAGAGCTTCAGGCCGAGACGTCGTACCTAGGTAGTGATGTTTAACACCACGACGACTTCTGGTCAGCGTCGTCGAGTAGAAGTAGGGTCTTCATCAACGGGGGATGGGATACAGCTGTGAGGAGTGAGGTGCCTGACAGCGTGTGAATCAGAGGGATGAGGTGCAGCTGGGCTGAGTGACGGGAAGTGAAGGCCATATAAGGGTGTGAGGCTTCCGTGGAGGAAGAGAGGATGAGGAGGAGTGCGTGGTGGATAGAAAGGAGGATGAAGAGGAGTGTGTGGTGAATGTGAGGGGAAAAGGAGGGGGAGTGAAGTACGCTCGTGCCGTGACTATGACACTTAGCAGCTGACACCAGCGCTGTAAACGGTGGGGGTCGCTCACCTTATTTGCAGGGCTATAACTATTTAAATATTATAGCTATATATGCAATACTATGGCCCATTTGACATCGAGGTTCAAGATGTGAAAAAGGAATCTTTTTTCTATCCATACATTGTCGTTTTATACCCTGATGAATATAAGTATAGTTTTAGAGTGGTCTAGGATCATTCCTGGAAGGCTAGTTATAGGCCGCGATGCATATTATACTTAATCCATTGGCATTTCGTCCCTATACACGCTACAATAAAAAATTCAAATGCATATGATCGGTATATTATGTTCCATCATGCATGCATGAAAGGGGGGGGGTCGTTTATGATTAATTGATTGACAATAACGGCATTCGTTAGTACAACAGCATACGTTAATCAGTGCGAACAATGAACAATGGACAACCAAGCTGAAATTAATGTTAGATTGCTCTTACCTGTGGCCGATGATAATCCAAAAAGAATATTCCAATTATTTGATTGCCATCTGCTAGATCGTATGTCCATTTGGCCCACGTCATAACCCCCAAAAGCATAATGATTCTGGCGTCCCAAAGGCGATTCAATGCGATCGGGTGTATATCTTGATCCATGTTACAAGATAACTCTGCCCGGATGACTTTCAATGACGCACAGAGTCATACTTCCTTCAGAAAGTAAATGCAACATCGGCCGCATACCACCAGGCAGCGGTATCGGACCATTGCGATCTCAGACACATTGCCACTCAGTTCCACAGCATACCAGGATGAATTATGAATGGAAATAGCGAATAAAAGAAATAACGATCATAATAACGTATATGTACGTGGTTGGCGTTCAACGATTGGCGGGCTAACACGTATTAAATCGTTGTTGGCGGCCATTGAGTTAAACAATGAATCTTGAATCTTGAATCTGGTCCCTGACATAATCCGGCACAACACATGCATCGAGTGTCCTGGACACGTTTCAATGTGATCGGGTGAACCGCTAGGCTTGCCTGGACCAAAATTCTCCGCCCGGAGGGGTTTAGATGTAACATACAGTCTGGAACAGGGTTTACTGCACTCTCGATACTGTCACCTAGCAGGATATGGCCGGTACTGCAGCCTTGGGGTCCCAGTATGCCTTTTAACGCTAATATAGGTCTGTGACACTGAATCGAATATTAAAATCGAGCAAACGCGTATATATACGTGGACGCCGCCGATTGAGTTAAAAGAGAGATTATCAGATTCTCATCAGCAATATAATAGATAACAGTGTCATCTGCATAAAGATGAACTTGACAGTCCTTGAGATGAGACAATATTATTAATATAAATGGTAAATAAGACAGGGCCCAGAATTGATCTCTGCGGGACACCTTTTGTAATGGATAGAAACTCTGAATGTCTTGTTTTTACTCATTGGAGTCTCTCAGATAAGTAGCTCTGAAACCAACTGCAAGCATTTGAATCAAAATATTTGTAAAAAAAATAAAAGAATGGTCAACCATGTAAAATGCCTTTGTCAGATGTACAAACAGGGCAGCTCAATGATTTATTTTGCAGAGAGCCGATACTATATCATTTATAAGATATATCATGAAATCAGCATATATAGCTGCAAGTTTTTTGCTAGCTCCTTTTGTATGATCCTTATATACATGTGTTATCAAATAGGTTGAGAACCACTGGTGATAGGGCAAAATGGCAAAATATCACATCACAATATTTGTCTTAGTTTTGATGGTATAACAGTATAGTTTTCCAGTACAAATGAAATGTGATATATCACCATTTTTATATTTTACTATGTTACTTGTTTATTGCACAATGTTGTTTTATTGGATTCTATTATATGTTGTTACTACTGTATTGCACATCATTGCGGGCAAGACCACCCGCATTTCATTGTATACTTGTATGCCGTGACAAATAAAACTCTTGACTTGACTCTTGACTTATTGTGTAATACAATTGAACCCTTGCACTGAACCATACATGGATACAATCCTACCTGGAGGGGAGGGAACAGATGGTGGAAGTAAACGGTACCCTATCCCCCCCCCTCACAGTGAGCTGTGGTGTTCCACAAGGAAGCATACTAGGACCGCTACTATTCCTAATTTATGCAAATTACATGTCGTCAGCTTGTGACTGCAACTTGTTCCTGTTTGCGGACGACTCAGCCCTGCTGGTCTCTGACAAGAACAAGTTACAGGTTGAAAAAGCCCTCAGCTCGGAACTAGGCAAAATCTGCATATGGCTCGCCGACAACAAACTATCATTACACATGGGCAAAACAGAGTCCATTCTCTTCGGTTCAAATAACAAACTCAGCAAGACCGGCGGCTTCTCGGTTACAGTGGGTGACAATATTATCACAAGGAAAGATGAAATTACCTACCTGGGTTCCATCCTAGAGGCTAATCTTTCCTGTGACAAAATGGCATCCAATGTAATAAAAAAAAGTCAACCAACGAACGCGATTCTTGTACCGGATCTCCTCTCTGGTAAACAAGAATACCCTGAAGACTCTAGCAGGAGCACTCATTCAAGGGTACTACGACTATGCTTGCACCTCATGGTACCAAAGCACCTCAAAGGCACTAAAAAACAAATTACAAACATCTCAAAACAAGCTAGTCAGACTACTACTTGACCTGACTCCTAGAACCCACCTCACCCCTGCCCACTTTGACAACCTAGGATGGCTTAGAGTAGACGACCGAGTACAGCAACTTGCAATGGGCCTGGTCTACAAGATACACTACGCGACCAAGGTAAGTCAAGTCAAGTCAAGTCAAGAGTTTTAATTGTCACGGCATACAGGTATACAATGAAATGCGGCTGGTCTTGCCCGCGACGATGTGCAATACAGTGGTACAACATATAATAGAATCCAATAAAAATACAGTGGTACAACATATAATAGAATCCAATAAAAACAACAGTGCAATAAACAGGTAACATGGTGTGCCATCTCGGTATCTGTACATAGTATTTACAGAGCATATAGGACATGCTAGGTAGCTAGGTACCCATGTACATGTCAAAATACTTCCCAAAGGTCAGTGAATACCACGATCACAACACCAGAGGGAGCTCCACAAATCATGTAAAACCCAGATTCGGCTCAAACAAGGGACTAAACATGTTTCGCAATTATGCCACATCAATGTGGAACGCCCTACCTAAAGCTGTAAAGGAATGTGAATCACTACCCACTTTCAAAAACACTCTCAAAAAACACCTACGTGAGACTGCAATTCGAAACTGGCCCCTACAAATGTCCTAACCTAGTTGTACAGTAAATGACCAAGTAAGGCTTTGTCAATATTCCAATGTACAGTGTAAAATGTGTGTGTGTCCCCTACCCAACCCCCCCCCCCCCCCCCACCTCCAATGTACAGCCCTCACCCAACCCACCCAACCCCACCCCACACATCCAACCTCCTCCAATGTACAGTTTCTACGCCAAATGTATATACACTCCTTTTCTGGACACTTTTGTATCACAAACAGTACTGTATTTGCAAATCTGATATGTCATAAATGTATAGATGTAGCAGTACTGTCTATCTGTATGTCATGTATGTCATATATGTTATGATGAATTGAAAATGGGGGACCCTGATGTAAACAAGACGAAAGTCTTTCTCTGGTCTGCATCCCCTTAACAATTGTATGTATTGAGCTGTACTGTACTGTACCCATTCTGCAATCTGTTCATAAACTTTTCAATCAATCAATCAAAACAATACGTCCCTTTTAAAGATTTTGAATGCAATGTATTTGCAGTTGTAAAATCCATCCAAATCACTTGTGAATGTGATATATCATCATACTAAGCCTCTACTGTCTTGAACTTTGAATGACCACAATCTTACCATCTTTAAATAATAAAGTTTGAAATCATTGTTCCTCGGAAAACGTCAAATGGACTTATATGGTTCAAAATGGTCTATTTATTTTACTGTTTTTAATAATAGGGAACAATTTTAGTTTAACTTAAAATATAGAGTATATATGTATACATGTTATGATATATATTGTGGACAATGATATAGTAATAATCCATACCTTTCCATGGATCCATGATGGTATACCTTATTACCTTCATATGCTTATACATACTGTACCTCCCAGCACTAACTGTTAAGTATATTGGACTATTTTCCATTCAGACGTTTTAGCCTATGATACAAAGACTGACTGGCAGCGTGTGACAGCTAAACACAAATATAACATGACTTTTGAGGGTGTAAAATGTTTATTTACATAAATAAATGTTGAGAGCACCAAGGTTGTTTGCTTACACAGCTGCAAGCTTTGTGTATGTAAGCTGAGCACTGTTACATTCCATCAAAGTCAAACTCATCAAACATGATGTGAATGCTATTTTCCCAAGATGGTCAAATTTTGGAGTGTATCTTTAATTACATAAGGGATAATACTGTATTTATTGAAAGACTGACTATTTGAGTGTACAGAAGGTGCAATTCAGGAGGTGGTCAACATCTCATGTTGTCCCTCTTTGTTTTATGGGGGGGAAGTGTTGCTTGTTTATAGGAGAAGCATGTGGATTGCGCATGCACACACAAACGTGTAACCGGTACAACTCTGAACATGCCATGAGTGGGAGTCGAACCCCGGGCGTCCGCACCGCGGGCGACATCACAGACCTCTGTACCAAGAGAGTAATTCCTCTCTAAGCACTCAGTCTGGATGCCTCAGGGGAGTGAGTTTTACTTCCTGGTACCGCTACCGTGACTCAGCCACTTCACGACGTCCGAAGTTCTTTGTGACTGGGCTTCGCGGTACCATCCGTTACACACACACACACACACACACACACGCACACACACACACACACACACACACACACACACACACACACACACACACACACACACACACACACACACACACACACACACACACACACACACTAAGGATATTATAGGTTTGTAGATTGCATAGTTTCGTGAAGTTAGTTTCCAGAGTGAGTTTGCTAGTTTCAGTTTTGTTTTTATTAGTTTCAGTGTTAGCTTTGTTTTCTACATTATACCAGTAATATGGGTCATTGTCATGGGCAAGATTTAAGAAGTTCAGAAGGTCATACGTACACATCACTTTGTGACGGCAATTAACTCACAGTCAGGTGGACATCCCAGTCGCAATACACATTATGCACCAATGACTCCTCATGCTTGCATGAAAGCTATCTGGCTGCAAGCTAGCCTAGCTTAGCATAAATTAATGGAGGTGGATAAGGACCACTAGCCAAGCTTAAAACTACCAGAGGAGGTGTTTTTGGCCAACAACTAGACTAGCTGGTCTGTAGCCCTTCACTAGCTTCTCAAAGCACATCATGGCTATGAGGGTGAGAGCTACAGGGCGTTGAGGCAAGCGGGCATGGATTTTTTTGGGTACAGGGTGTGGGATATTCGTGGATATCCTGAAGAAGAATGTTCTCAGTCAACCGAGGTTCAGTTAATAACAAAGGTTTATTAACCAAACAGATAGAAATATGCATAGTACATAGAGAGAATGGCTGAGGCTCTCGCCCCAGGTGATCAGCTGAAATGACCCAGGCCAGGTAAAGAGACCTGGAATGTTGTTTGGAGGAGTCTTATATAGTTAAAAGGGGGGGAGGTTGTCCCATTTGATAGGTCAAATGGGGGGGGGGGGGGGATACAGGATTGGGGAGAGGGGGGGGGGGGGGGGGACACACAGGATTGGGGAGAAGGGGGAGGGGAATGTCTTTACATGAGAGAGTTGGGGAATCATTATATTATTCCACAAGGGACAATAGTGGACTTTTTCAATTACCATTTGTGCAGCTGATAGCTTTCTACTGAAGGCACAGAGAGGATATTGGTATCGGTCTTCCTCATTCTGGAGAAGATGGTAAGCGAATTTCCCATAATGTTGGCATGTTCCTTTAAGTAAAAGTATATAAATACCCAGATAAAATAGTACTCTGGTAAAAGTTGTCCCATGTTTTATATGCAAAATCATTTTCTTCAAAGTAATTAGTAAGTAACTGATGGGTTCAGATGAATGTAGAAGAGTGAAAAATACAATATTTCCTTTGAAATGTATTGGAGTAAAAGTACAAAGTCCCCTAAAATCACATTTTAATCGAAATACTCAAGTAAAGTACAAGTGTATGTTGTACAGTTCTACTTCCCACCACTTGTTCTTCATAAGCTACACATGAAAGCATTGTGTCGCCCCTTGGTGGCTGAATAGGAAATGTTTGGGCTCACCATAGTATTATGGAAAAATCACATGTTCACCCTGAATTAATGAATTATTTTATTTCGAATGTTTACAAATACAAATAAATAAACATAAACTAATAATTTTACAAATAAACAACCTTCTTACCCTCTTAAATTCTTTGTACCCTTCAAGCAATCCGTCAAGCAATATTTCTGGTAGCCTACTATTCCTTTACCTTAGCTTACTATGAATGAATGCTCTGGCATACAGAGAGCATGGTTTGTCTGGAATCATTCTAACAACCAACCAAGTATACTGCAGGTGCACGCGTATCAGTATACAGCTGTTATCTTATGAGAACTGCCTGACTTCTTTTCTGTATGCAAAACCTTGATTTATTTTACTATAAGGCTGAACGTATCCATGGCCTCGTGGCTCACTTCTCAGATTGTCTTTGATTGAGACTCTTTTCCACAACAGTTTGCTGCCGAAACCAGGGATACCGAGGCTGACCATCAGGCGAACCCAAGGACGGTGAAAGCCAACTTCCATGGGAGGACCCCTCTGCCCTCTACCTCCAAGAAAAGTGTTTAGAAGATGAGAGGACCGTGCCGAGTGGAACGCCTGGTTGTCACCTCTGGTATCCTGTGAATCTTCTGGCAGACAAAAACCTGCCTGATTATCCGCTGAACTGTTAAAATTCAGATTCTGTCTAAAATTCAATAGGAACATCTAAAATAAGAAATATGAACTAACTGTCAGAACCATTTGTGTTGATATACTGCCATGTGCTGTTGTTCTATATGTAACGGGTGTAAAACTCACTCCCCAGAGGCATCCAAACTGAGCGCTTAGGAGGGAATTCCTTTCTTGGCGCAGCGGTTTGTGATGTCGCCCGCAGTGCGGACGCCTGGGGTTCGACTCCCACTCAAGGCATGGTCGAATTCGTGGCAGGGGCGAGTTGCCTGTTACATATAGAGTAATTTAGAACTGAACTTTGTTCTTTAAAGTGATATTTACAACTGAGACAGTGTAAAACATTTACTGTACTGGGTTAATAAATATGGATTACCACAAGGGGGATCATTTTCATTGAAAATGTTAAACCAACTTGAAGAGAGACTGAATGAATGCTAAAAGAAATTAGCTGAGAAAGAGAAAAACAGTTAGAATGACAGATGTGTGAAGAGACATGTTTTAAAGCATGGAAATGGAAGCAGAGAGCAGAGAGAGAGAGAAAGAAAATAGCTGGTAGTGATGAGAAAAGTACAGATGACACACTCATCATGACACCTCCTCTCCCTCTTCTCCACTATATATCCCTCTTTGTCATTTCTCAAAGTGAACTCTGATCTCGACGCCTATCCATGCCTGCCGGCCCCACTGCTCCAGAACCAGGAGGCAGGTGCAGCCGACCCCACCCCGGCAGTCATAGCTCCACTACCGCAGCTACAAACACCCCCACCCAGCTATGGGACAGTTCCAGATGGGATAGCAACCTTATCGAATATCTTTGTGATAATCATAGGACATACAAACCACACTGAACAAAGATACAAAGAGGAAAACAAAGCCAAGGTCAAGAAATCTAACAGGCTGCTCCAGCAATTCCAACTCATCAAAGCTGTCACCAACCTCACTGAAGGCACCGCTGCCATTCACCAACAATTGTGGTCAGACAGGACACTGGTACAGAGACTGTCCGAAATCAAGAAAACCACATGGGGCGACAGAGGCAACAATTTAGAGGAACCATCCGACTGGACTAGCCTGGGTATTGGATTGGCGGAGAGAAGGGGCACCACCTGAGATCGACAATAAGGGTAGTAAAACACACACTACAATATCATCTCAAAGTGTTGGTAATATATACTGAACTTTGTTTGAATCTATTACAATCAGAATTAAAGATGTAGTTAAAATGTTGTACCAACCAAGGTACAGTCCCCCCCCCCATCCAATGTACAGTTTCTTTGTCAAATGTATACTCTTTTTTAGACTCTTTTTGTATCACAAACAGTACTGTATTTGTAAATCTGGTATGTAGGCCTATAGATGTAGCAGTAGGCCTACAGTCTATCTGTTTGAATTGATTGATTGAAAACTTTATTAACAGATTGCAGAATGGGTACAGTACAGTACAGCTCAATACATACAATTGTTAAGGGGATGCAGACCAGAGAAAGACTTTCGTCTTGTTTACATCAGGGTCCCCCATTTTCAATTAATCGTAACATATGTGACATACATGACATACCGATAGACAGTACTGCTACATCTATACATTTATGACATACCAGATTTGCAATTACAGTACTGTTTGTGATACAAAAAGAGTCCAGAAAGAAAAGAGTATATACATTAGACGTAGAAACTGTACATTGGATTGGGTAGGTGGGTGTGGGGGGGGGCTGTACATTGGAGGTGGATGGGTGGGTGGGGGGGGGGGGGGGGGGGGGGGGGGGTTGGGTAGGAGTGGGGGGGGGGGGGGGTTGGGTAGGTGGGGTGGGTGGGGGACACTGTACACCTGTACAAACAAACACTGTACATTGGATTATTGACAAGACCATACTTGGTAATTTACTGTACATTGGAGGGGGTTGTGTTCGGACATTTACAGGGGCCAGTTTCGAGCCTGTATGTCATATGTTACGATGAATTGAAAATGGGGGACCCTGATGTAAACAAGACGAAAGTCTTTCTCTGGTCTGCATCCCCTTAACAATTGTATGTATTGAGCTGTACTGTACTGTACCCATTCTGCAATATGTTAATAAAGTTTTCAATCAATCAATCAAACTTTCTGGACTCTTTTTGTATCACAAATACAGTACTGTAATTGCAAATCTGGTATGTCATAAATGTATAGATGTAGCAGTACTGTCTATCTGTATGTCATGTATGTCATATATGTTACGATGAATTGGAAATGGGGGACCCTGGTGTAAACAAGACGAAAGTATTTCTCTGGTCTGCATCCCCTTAACAATTGTATGTATTGAGCTGTACTGCACTGTACCCATTCTGCAATCTGTTAATAAAGTTTTCATTCATTCATTCATTCATTCATTCATTCACTCCGACTATAAACGGATGCAGCATCATCTCTAGCATCGCGAGACGTATCGACACGTGATCGTCGCTTCGCACATGCGTATTGTGTACTTGAACGCCGCAAGTTGTGTGGAGAAAAAGATATGGCCGTCGTCATGCCAATGGAGGATTTTCCACATTTACCTTCGGGGGTGGCTGAGGGTAAGGATTAATAATAATTTGCCATTCAATCGATTGTTTATTAGAAGGCTAGAGCAACGAATGCAACATGTGTTCTACAACCAACGTCAAACATGAAATACCAGTGTTGTCGTTAGCTTTCTTGGGGCTAACGTGTTAGCTCGGCGGAGCTAACGCGTTAGCAATGCAGAATGGGTGCCAAGCTTTTCAAGCTCCCAAGGTCGATTGTGAGCATGCATGGCCATGGCATTGTTGTTGCACTTCGTTTGCGATTGATGTATTACAGAAATGTGAGTGTCTACATAATGGCAGCCAAATCTCACACTTGCAAATATCATAGTAAGTGACAAAAACAAGAGACAACAATAAGGATTTAAGCTGTAACGTTAGCTGGAAAGCAGAGCGGTTTCTCGGGGGGAGGGGAGGGATGCAGCAGCGGGAGTCAAACACTGTTTGGTCAGTGACTGCCTGTTCAGAATTACTTAATATATACAGTCTCGGGCCATTTAGTCGATTCATAACAACACGTCCATGTGTAATATAAAACAAACGATCATGTCAAATTGTCTTAAAGATCTGTGTCCATAATACTGCCTGCCAGTGCCTATTCTGCCAGTGCCTGCCAGTCACTAGTATTAATTGAAAATGGGGGGGGCCCTGATGTAAACAAGACAAACGTCTTTCTCTGGTCTGCATTCCCTTAACAATTGTATGTATTGAGCCGTACTGTATTGTACCCATTCTGCAATCTGTTAAATAAAGTATTCATTCATTCATACTAAACATGACAACCATGCATAATTGGAATTAGCCACGTTCATTTGTGGCAACTTTACTAGAATTATTGTCAATGTTCTAATATACCACTTGCTGTATAATCAATTGGTCCAGCTAGCAGTGAGCTTGTTTATCTCTGTCCATGGCTGCCATGTGCCAGAGTTGTGGCGTTGATGGTGTACCCATACTAATTCTTATACAACTGAGCATATTTATCCCTTTCCCAAAGGCTGTAAGCTGATTTAAATGTCTCTCTCTCTCCCTCTTCCTCCCTCTGCTCTGGCTCTTACCCTGCAGTGAACAAGATGATAAAGGAACATAGCGACTTGTTTTCTGACTCTCAGTGTAAAGTCTGCAGTGCTGTCCTTATTTCCGAGTCACAGAAACTCACACACTACCAGGTCAGTCACCCCACATACACTCTCTATAATATACTGTGTATCCTGGTTAATTTCAAAGGTGTTCCTTGGCTTTGGAATTGGACGATATTCAGTATACATTGGTAAATAGCTTTTCACAGCAGCCATTTTGTCATGTCATCACAGGGTAAAGATGGGTCTAATTAATAACATTAATGGTTCTGTTCTATTTAGGTATACCAGAGCCAGGACCCTGGTATTGTGCATGCTGTCTCACTGGAATGGTTCTGGCACACCTAAATGGAGTGGAACCCCTAATTAATGTTATTAACGCTACCTATGTTTACCCTACGATGGCGTTTCAAAATGGCCACCACGAAAAGGGCCTGTTGACATACGGTTGTTGTAGCGGTTTGGTTCTATCTTTTCAGAGCAAGAAGCATGCCAACAAGGTGCGGCGTTACAACTGCATCCAGAATGAGATCGATCAGCCGTTTAAAAAGGTCAAGACCTCATCATCTGAGAGTGTAAGTAACATGTTTGCTGGTCCTCACTATGCTATGCTAGCTACATATCGCATCTACTGGTCCTCACTATGCTATGCTAGCTACATATCACATCTTCTGGTCCTCACTATGCTACACTAGCTACATATCGCATCAAATAAATGTTGACTGAGATCAACTTAAGGCTCCTGCAGGTGACGTTATATCATATAATTCTTTATTCTATAGTACTTAAATATGACATTTGTTCCGCTTATCTTTCTCAACATTCTCCCCAAAGTTGTTGAAATTGGCTAATTTGTTAAAACTTCAACAGAGTTGTTCTCTGGTCATTGACACTTCAATTCAAATGTGACTTTGGATGCATTCAGGATTCGATGTGAGCGAAGCTCCCTGTGTTTTTCTATAGTCTGCCTATATGATATGGTAATTTCAGCAAATAGCCCGTCGCGGAACGCTGCCTATTAACACTTTGCATGCCACTCACGAGAATTCTCGTATTTTCTCATTTTTTTTAGCGATCTGAAATCATATTTCATCAACGTTGGAAATTCAACTACCTCAGGCGCTCAGATGTGAAAAAAGCGCCCCCTATCGTCTCCCAGGTGGTAATTCACCCTTTTGGATTGAACTCAATGAAAATTAATGAGAGAAAAAAACCCGCACTCCACATTTGACTTCTCACTCACGCAGCTGGCATCTACCAGCTTCATGCTGGACTCTCGGAGACGCGGGGAATATGTGTTTTACTGTATACACAGTGGATCACTAAAAGGAGCGATTTTTTTCGAATGGCGATCAGGAATTGGAATGATCCATTTGGATACCATCTGATCTCGGGTAAGGAATCTGTTACAAGTCTAAGGATAATCGGACCCGTTTTCACGGATATATAAGCTTTTATGTGATATCGCTGTTTGACTGTGCGCGCCGTCAGGAAATAGGAGAATCGATTTTCAGCACGCGCCACGAGCGTGCATGCGTACACATATACTATAGATAATCTAGCGTTTATTTGAAAACTATTCATAAATAGGCCGAACAATGACAACGTTCTAGAATATTCCAGTAAAAGGCTATCATGGAAACCTCTTTTTTTCTCCGTGAAAACGAGGGGTTTTCTAAATGCTATGAAATGGAAATGAACTGATAAAAAAATAATCTGCTTCGACAATGTTGACTGGAAATAGGTCATTGATAATGCGACAGGCAGATTAGACACATAGCCATAATTTAAAACATAGATTAGGCGATATTAACGTTAACATTGAAGTGGCCTTGGGCATTCAAGGGGGTAAAAAGGAAAACACGGCTGGCTCTCAAAGTGTTAAGAGCCATACGGCACGGCACGGTGGTGTAGTGGTTAACACCGTCTCCTCACAGCACGGTGGTGTAGTGGTTAACACCGTCTCCTCACAGCACGGTGGTGTAGTGGTTAACACCGTCTCCTCACAGCACGGTGGTGTAGTGGTTAACACCGTCTCCTCACAGCACGGTGGTGTAGTGGTTAACACCGTCTCCTCACAGCACGGTGGTGTAGTGGTTAACACCGTCTCCTCACAGCACGGTGGTGTAGTGGTTAACACCGTCTCCTCACAGCACGGTGGTGTAGTGGTTAACACTGTCGCCTCACAGCAAGAAGGTCCTGGATGGGTCAAGCGCAGAGATGAAATTGTATTGGCGACTCAAAATAAATGCATGCATGTGTCTCTGCATGACTGCGTTGCAATGTGTGCAATGAATAAAGACTTCTTCAAAGTCCAGTTTAATCTTAATCTTAATACAGCATCCGTTCTGCTTCCGGTCACACGGTTGGATTCCTCATCCACACACACTGCACTCACTGTCTCCTGAATTTCCCCAAGAGGATTAATAAAGGAACAACTGCACACCCTACTGCACCCCTGAATAGTGCTAGACTTGTGCTCTTGTTCTCATAGATCAAGTCATTCCATTAACACTTTGATTACCAGCCATGCAGTGTGCCTTACCCCGTTAAATGCCACCACCCACTTCAATGATAGCGTTGTGAACGCATAATCTCTGTTTTAAATTATGGCTATGTGTCTAATCTGCCCGTCGTTTATCAATGACTTGTTTGCAGTCAACATTGTCGAAACGGGATTGTTTTTTAATCTGTTCATTTCCGTTTTATAGCATTTTGAAAAGCCCTCGTTTTCAAGGAAAATGTCTGTGATAATCGGCATTTACTGGAATATTCTGGCATACACAAACGTGTCATTTTTTGGCCTATTTATGAATCGTTTTCAAATAAACGCTAGATTATCGATAGTATGTGTACTTGTGCACGCTATAGAAGTGGGCTGAAATATCGATTCTCATTTCCTCATCAGCGATCACAGCCACACACGCACGCACGCATAGGGCAAACGCTGATATATGTGAAAATAGCTCTGATTATCCTAAGACTGGTAAAATAAATTCCTTACCTCAGATGTTATCCAAAAAGATTATTCCAATTCCTGATCACCATTCCAAATATCGATCGCGTTTATTGATTCAGCATTGGGTACTGTAAATACATAAACCACGTGTTTTCCCGGCCGGCGATCACAATGGATTATTCAGTTGGCTTGACGGAAAAGTAAAATGAGGAAACTGGCCCCCCCCCCCTTCAGCAGTCTAAAGTAATGGGGTGCAGTTACACAGGGAGAGACGATAGGGGGCGGTATCTTCCCAATTGAGCTCAGAGAGAGTCTGCAACACTAACCTGGGGCTCGATTGATGAAATATGAATTCAAATCGCCAATAAAAAAAAAAGACAAACGAACGCTATATAGCGTTGGCGGGCACTCACCGGTCGGCATGAACTAACGACAAAACGCGTTGCTGGCATCCAGTGTTAATTTCATAATTGATTCTAGTACTCTGAACGTACCCTAATGGAGGCCTTGCACGGAATCTTTGTGTAGTTCTCTTTCCTCCAGTATGGCTGCCTGTAACCATTGGTAATGACTTTCAAAAGAAAATGCATTCTAATCTGTAAAGTGGTAGAATCCCTATTCTACTGTGAAGGCACCGAATTATGTTTTTGTTGATGGTTTTGTTATATTCCTCATATATACCAACACACAGCACCTGTCGTTTTGCACATGGCAACCGCTGTCTCTTCCATTGCCGCGCACAAAACAATGACTGCTATGTTACAGGCAGCCATGTTTGAAGACTGAAGTACACAAACATTCCGTGCAAGGCCTCTACTGTCACCCATGTGATGAAATGGCTGGAATTGAATGGGGGGGAGTTGAAGATTGACTGTGAGAACGCAGCGCATACTTTTTGAACCGGGTCGGAAGGATAGAGGTGCGTTTAGTGAACGCACCAATAAATGGGGCACATCACCAAAAAAGATTGCCGATTTTAATTTGCACATAATCTCACACGCGTCCATAAATGTTTGGCACACACTCATTTAGTTTGACAGTTATTGAGAGATTTTGTTTTTAATATGGCCACCAGTGATGTCACCAGGGACATTGAATCCTTGTGCTCCATGAAATTATGTAAGACATACAGCAATACCTTGTCTTATAGGGACTGCTACCTTATAATTTCATTGAGCTGTAATTAATGAAACGCAAGGATTCAGTGTCCCTGATGACACCACTCGACTAATTTACTCTCAATCACCGTCAAAATAAATGAACGTGTGCAAAACTGATTAGAGTTTTTGAATGCGTGTGAGATTATGTGCAAAATAAATCGGCGTTTATTAAAGATACATTTTTTTTACTACACCCGGCCATGTGCTTTGCATGGTTTTGAATCCTTCTCCTCCTCGTTGGGGGGGGGAACGTGTCGCCAACTGACAAAACAAAGTCTCCTCTCGTTTTTGGTTTTTCCCGCAAAACTCGATGCTGCTTTCTGAACGTAGCGGGAGAAGGCCCGTGACGGAGGCAGTGGAGACACGGATCGTTGCGTTCCGCGTGGCTAACATGTTGTCTTTCTCTCTCACCAGGACTGCAACAACGGAGACACGACGGATAGGGACAAAATGTGTACTGTGTGTAACATGACCTTCTCCGCTCGTGTAGTATCCCAGTCTCATTACCAGGGCAAGGTGCATTCCAAGAACCTGAGACTGAAAATGGTTGGCCCCCAAATCCCAGGTAAATAGTTTTTTTCCAGCAAAATATAAGTTTATATTTGTTTTCCAATTAGTTTCCTAATAACAAGACTTCATAGTAGATTCTAAACATTCTGTACCGGGGGCTGTTTTTTTCACAATCTAATATAATAATTATTATATATAATTTCAATATAGAATATTTGTTGACAGCCCTACAAGTACAATTAGTTATTGCACACTACATCACCCCTGAGTGGAACATGGAAAGCCAAACTTTCCCCCACTGTATCGAACCTTGACTTCAAAACCGAGGTACGTACCATACCGTGGTTTTTGTGTACCGTTACACCCCTATAGCTTACTAGTAAATTAATTTAGAGGTAGAGGTAAGACTGCCGATTTTTACAAGTTCTACTAAAGTGTAATATCGCCCTTTTTAAGTGTCTTTCTCAAGCATTTGATTTTACTCACTTCAGATGTTTTCTGAATATCATCTACTCAAATGTTATCCTTAGCCAAGGGTATCTATTAAATGATATATGGTAATTTCAGGCAGAACACTGTGATTGAGACCTTATTTATTGTGGCAATGTCACGGACTGTCCGCTGCTTGAAAGAAATTATTTTCAGACTTTGGGAAAAGCTCACTTTATTAAATTCTCCACAACCTTTTTATCTGCTTTGGCTAATAACAACAAACTAGTGGCTACCTGCAAGCTAACAAGAAAAGCCTCTCAAACTAGCTTGGCCGATAGAACTGTTGACTACTGAATAGACCTGTTCGCTGTCCACGTCAGACTCTGTGTGCACGCACACCAAGGGGGCAAAAGCAACGTATTCCTGGTCAACAACGGGGCAGACTACATATATTTGCATTTGTTAGCCATGCTAGCGATCTAAACAATCAATCAATGCCAAAGCTAGATATGTAAAAGGTGAAAGACTCACACTCACAGCCATGCTGATTTGGCTAAATGACATCCAGTCGTTTTCATTTGAAACAAGTTTTAGTGGGGCATGTCATGGTTTCTCCATAGAGCCCCCTCGTACTTTTTTAGCACAGCAGCTCGCGCAGGTAGGGGGCAACTTAATCACGTGACTCAGTTGGTATTGCTGATTGGCCCAAATACGGTTTGTAAACGACAAACGGGTCTTGACTTGGGAGGGAAGCAACAGTTGAGATTGAAGGATCAAGAAAAGAGGGCAGGGCTTGAAATTGGTTAATTGAAACAACATATTGAGCGGCCCAACAGCAAGTGGCGAATGTTCTTTTTCTTCAGATTAAGCGTTTGTTTCTGAGGTGTAAAGGAAACATGAAGAGTTTACTCTGTCTGCACCTCCTCTCCACCAGCAGCTCCACAGCCGAAGTCCACAGTAGCACCGGCGGCCCAGCCGAAGAAGAAGGCGGCAGACGAGCTGAAGAAGAAAGCGGCAGACGAGCCAAGCGACACCACAGCGGCCGGAAACGGCGACCCCGACCGGTTCTGTTCCACCTGCCAGGCCTCCTTCAACAACCCGCTCATGGCCCAGCAGCACTATGTGGGCAAGAAACATAGAAAACAGATGACTAAGCTCAAACTGATGGAGACCTATGGACCCTCCACAGCACCAGGTGAGAGGAGAGCGTGGCGGTGCGGCATTCTAGTATTATATTCAGCGGTAGGCCGATATCTGGCGTTTTGAATCTGCATCGGTGGAAAACCTTGTAGTGTTCCCCCTTGTGTATTTTTTTTTACTTCATCTTTATTTGTTTTCTATTTATTTAGTTTGATACATTTGTTTACTTGGTACAGTGTAGTCTATCTACTAAAGAATGTTTGCATTTGATCGTATACAAAAAAAATATTATATCAACATTATATTGGCCATCGGCCGCCCGGCGTTCTACTTCTAAATATTGGTATTGGCCATTAACCGTTTCTGTGCCAAAAACGAGTTAACTCGTTATAGCCCGCCAATCGAATTCTGCCAACAACGAGTAAACTCGTTATTTGATCGTTATTTCTTTTATGTGCTATTTCCATTCATAATTCATCCTGCTATGCTGTAGGACTGTGTTGCACTCTGTCTGAGACTGCAACGGTGCGATACTGCCGCCTAACGCCTTGCGGCCGCTATTGCACTCCATTTGAAACGATGTGGTTTATTTTCCTGGCCGAGCTGCAGCGTGCAGGCGGGGTCTATACACGATGCATCGACGAGGCTCTCATTTTCTTTGGTGGTAAACGTGGGACACACTACCGCGACCAGTATTTGGAATGGCGATCAGATAATTGGATTCTTCTTTTTGCAGTACATCATAGACAAGGTAAGGACTATATATTATCAATCTTGCGTTGATCCGATAATCTTTTTCCCGCGATCGCAGTGTGTGGCGTTGGCTGCGATCGAAGCACGGAGGGCCGGTTTTCCCCCGTCCCCTTTCGTGCATGCATGATTAAACATAATACCGATAATCTAGCGTTGATTTCAGGATGATTCAATAATCGGGTGAGAAATGGCAACGTGTTTAGTGGATTCCACTAAAGGGCTGTTTGACGGGAGTTCCCTGGGATTACACAGGATCACTCTACAACTATACTCGTATTCACCACGGTATAAAACGGAAATGTATTGATGGAAAAAAAATTCTGTTTTTTGCATGTTGACCGGAAGAAACCCACTGACAATCGACAGCGTTATTAGATCCATAGCTATAATATAAAATATAGGTTTAGCTCTACAAACAAGGTGAGCGATTACATGGGGTTAATGGGTGGCATGGCCTATGCACTTCCCGGAAGGGGCGTGGCACTCAATTAGGGCTGGGCGATATATCGAGTATACTCTATGTATCGTGGCTTGTTCTACATGAGATGTAGTACGTTATTATATCGTGAACATCGAGTATATGTTGTCACGTCGTGGCTGATGAGACTTTAGCTTTAGCGCAGAGCTGTCCTCTCATTTCATTATAGACACATGACCAGCGCGGACCTTTAATGACATGCAATTTAATTGACGCAAGCAATGGGCTAACGTTAGCTGCTAACCAAGTTATCCATGATGACTAGGCTAAGCTAACTAGCGTTAGATGCTAACCCTGGAAAACGCTCAAAGCGGACTCCACAACACTAGTTCCATTCGTGAGGAAAGGGGGTCGGTTATATTGATGACGCTTGACAACAGAAGTTTAAACATAACTTCATATTTATTGGTTATTCGTTTCTTTATATCATCCAGTTTCCATCTGTGTATTAAACTCTTCCTGTTTACATTCGAGTGACATCACCTACGGCAGCTTGCCTTAGACGATCAAAACGCGAACCTAGAACAAAACCTGTGGGGGGGGGGGGGGGGGGGGGGGGCTCTCTCTCTCTCTCTCTCTCCATTCAATGATTTAAAGTAGCCAAACGTTACAGTATAAATACTAACTGGATAGTTGATATAAACATTTAATTTCATTATCTGAAATATTCTAAAATCATTAAGTCTGCTATAAGCCATTATCCCTTTGTGTGTGATTATTATTTTCTCACAGTAGTGTGTGTGTATATATATACACATATGTGTTTGGCTAAAGTGGATAGAAAACACAGTACTGTGCAAACGTCTTTTATATAAATTGTCTTAAATGTAAATACATTTTTTTATTAGTGTGACAGTAGACTACTCTTAGTACATTTTCATTTAATTCTTTTTTTAAAGCATCTTCATGGTTTTTTAAAGCATCTTCATGGTTTAATAATGCAAACATATGTTGCAGGGACTTATTATAATCATCATATTGGCGTGACTATGCATCAAAGGGTTAAAATCAAGCATTTTGTGCTTTAGAGGAAATGTCAAAATATCGCGATATATATCGTGATATGGCCAAAACATATCGCGATATCATTTAGAGGCCATATCGCCCAGCCCTACACTCAATGTGTTAAAGAACCCATATCATCACGTCGACCACTAATCATATTTTTTTTTTCTTGGTTTAATGCAGGATACCTTTTTTTTTTTTTTTTTTTTTTATGTAACTCTAGTTAAATTTTTCTTGAAGGAAGACTAACTGTCCCAAATACAAAACATGTGGTTGTTCACAAATTCTGCCTTTTTTTTCATCTACCATCCCGGGAGGGCGGGGCTTTAGATTGGTCTATTAGCCCTGTTTGCAGCCAGGACTTACTATGTTCCACAAAAAGGTTTTAGTTTTGAGACACGACATCTTTTTTGCGAGGAGAAAGTGAGAACATGAACACCTCCTTTTACAGCCAGAGAACAACAGACGTAAGGGAACAAGACATACTTGGCTGTTCCAACAAGGAGGGATTGCTGTGTTTTGATCTCTTTTCAAATTACAACCCAACGTAATTGACCTATCTCAAACCCGCCCTCTTTTCTTGATCCTCCAATCACAACTGTTGCTTCATTTGTCCGAGGGAAGCAACAATTGTGATTGGAGAAACAAGATGTGGGTGGGTTTTGAGATTGGTTAATTGTAGGGGTGGGAATCACCAGTTTCATCATGATACGATACGATATCGATTCTTTGGACAACGATACGATATTTGCCGATATCACAAAGTCTCTCACGATACAATACGATTAGATTAGATTCAGGTGCCTGCAATCGATATGAGATGATATCATATGCCCATTTAACACAATCAGTAACATTTAGATCAACTAAAAAAAAAGGTAACAAATATCATTTGACATTTGTATTTTTGAGCTCTTCCAGACATTTAAAGGAAAATCAATCTATTGTTTTTAATACAAATAGACCTGTTCACTGTAAAGTGCCACGTTTTGATATATTGAGCTTTAAACTTTAAGCAAAATTTTTTGGAACTCAAAACTCACAACCTAAAACCCCTCCCTACCTCCCTCTCCCAAACCGTTCCTACAACAATTTGTTGATGTTGCATGATCATGTATAGGCCTACATTTATTATGTATTATATTGTTTATGTTTAAATAACATTTAAACATCAAACTCCTCTGACCTCATCTGGTCTTTCCAAAGACGCGCGCACACACACACACAGAAAGGGAGAATGCTATGCTGTAACGTCTACACACACGGAGCTACTGCTGTTGTTCTTGGGCGGATATGAGACTCGCCACAGGATTTTCAAAATAAGAGTATCGATATGAATCGATCTTATTACATTGCATCGATCCGATTCGATCGTTGATAATTACATCGATGCATCGATCTGGATCGATGTATCGTCCCACCCCTAGTTAATTGTGTGTTTGCAGAAACGGCATTGCTAACAACAATAACGTATTCTCAGAATGATTGGCCAAATGGGTATGTATCCATCAGTTCCAAAAAGTAATACATTACCCACAATACATGGCCTATAGACCACTGCAACACTTCTGGTATTCTGAAATCATGGGAGAGAGAGCGGGGCGAGAAAATTAATTAATGTGGATGAGAGCCTTGACGTAAGTGGTTGTAGCTACGGCTGTGGGGGTGCTGGAGACATAATCCAATAGACTTGTATACCTGAGTCTCCTGAACACGGAGATACCAATCCCAAGTCGATGGGAACTTTCTCGGCTGAGCTATAGTCACTTCTTCAGCACCTACTCCCCATGAGCATGCACAGATTACCCACAGAGTCTCTCTGGGTTGTCCAGAGATCTAGGTTTATCAATCTGCTCGTGCGAACTATAGCTCGGCCGAGAAAGTGCCGATCGACTTGGGATTGGTCTCTCCGTCTTCAGGAGACTCTGGTGTATAAAAGTCTAATGTCAAGGCTCTCATTCACATTTATTTTCTCCCCCCGCTCTCTCTCCCATGAGCTCAATGTAATGTTGAAGTGCAGTGGTCTATGGCTATGTCTGGAATTCTGCTCAGAAAGTTAGACCGATGCTGCTCATCATTTCTTAAGGATCATGTTCCATTCTGTTGCATAGACATTCTGTTGCATGGAGACATTGATGAAACGTACAAAATGGAGATTGGAAGAGAGAAAGAATGGTTTAAAATGTTATTTTAATGAATACAGATTAATTCTGTTTTCATGTCTTACCACTTGGGATTATATGTACACAATTGGGTTACTATAGGAACCTAATAAAAGAAATACAGACCACTTCATAACAAAAGGTATAATCGGTTATGTGTCTCTTCCCAAGATGTCCATATTGTTGCATCCCTAATACAATAACATCTTCCTCTCTGTATGTGTCTTGTCTACAGCTTCCACAATAAAGGGCTACCCATGCACTGTGTGTAGCATTGAACTCAACTCTGTGGAACAATACCAGGCCCACATCAGTGGGGCAAAACATAAGAACCAGTACGTACCAGTATCACCGCCACATTTTCAGAATCATCCCTTGTCTTTTTCGCCTGGGCATAAAAGAAAATATTGTTTGGTTCCTGTTGGTTGTCAGTTAAGGCCATGGGTAGGTAGGGAATTTATTTATTATATTATTTTTTTCCCCACAGAGACTATGGATAGGGAATTTCTTTATTTAATTAAAATGTTCACGACAACATGGATGCATGTACTCTGCCAGCATGTTTAATATCCATAATACTAAAGGTTTTGACTAAGATTTTTATGAAACTTTATTGAGAATATATATATATTTTTTATTTTTAATATCTATATTTTTTAACTCGTAACATAAATTGGGTCGCACCTAAATCGTCAGGGTCGGTCGGCAACCGGAACCAAACCATTTTCTCTTTTAGGCCCTAAGACTCTAGGGAGAAGCGACCACTATGGGGAGATTGAAACATTTCTGTTAAACGCTGAAAGCATTTTATAACATATTGTTTCTAGTTTATTGGAGTAAATAGACTGGCTCACGTGTGATGTTGAGTGTAGCCGACACACAGTCCATACTTTTATTTACATGATTAGATTGTAACTGATGTTTGATTTACTTACCGATTTAATGATTGATTGTATCCATTAAATCCATGATCGATAATCATCAAACCCTTGTGTCAGAATCTGTGTACTTCAACTTAAAGGGGCATTTAGCAGAATTTTGACCTGACTTGTTGCGAGGAGGACATGTGATAATCGGACGTGAAACTTCACATGTTCTGTCTCTCGAGAGCTCGGTCGCATCGACCCCCTGAGAAACTCCACTGGATGACGTGAACTATATTTCCTCAGCTATTTCTTACATTTTCCTGTGGCTGGGCCTACTATGGGGGGGTTGCTCTCGGGACACAGACCTAGGTGTGTGCAGAGACGTCATCTGTTCAACCAAAATAATTATTAAATGATCGGTCTCTGTATTCTGATAAAAGGCAGCAAATCCGGATATATATATATTTTTTTTCTTTGCAAAAAGACTAGTGATTCTACGAGTGGAATTATCTGAGAAATAAACACTGTTGGTCTTTATCATTTGAGTTTGTTAAACTAGCACAAGGTTAAGAAATGAGCACAAAGTAACCTTTTTGAGACTAAAGGCCCCACCATTATGCTTTTCTGCTAGCTAGCTAACGTTAGCTAGCGTACTAATGTGATGAATTAATTGGCTTTACTTTGCCCATGACAACAAGCTAACATGTTTTTTGTTTGTGTACTACTAACGTCAGAGCTGGCATGGTGGTATCGCCTTTTAATACGAAATCTATTCCTGTCATCAGTTTATAATAATAAAAGGCAACACCACCATACCAGTGCTAACATTAGTTAGCAGCAACTAGTAGAAAAGCATACCAGTGGGTTGATGGGCGTGATTTCCCCCCCCCCCCCCCCCCCCCGTAGCCTTTGTTTGTGAAGACTCTCTCATTGGCAGCGAAGACCCTCTTTGATTGGTTTAGCGCCGAAGGGTCTCTTCCGCCTTGTACATAATATTCTCTGCTTCGAAGTGGTTATGCTTTGGCCCTCTTTCGAAGTGGGTTATGCTTAGAGTTAGGGTTAGCCCAAACCCTAACTAGCCCAAACCCTAACCCTAACTCTCTAAGCATAACCCACTTCGAAAGAGGGCCAAAGCATAACCACTTCGAAGCAGAGAATATATGTACAATTCGGACATTTCTATCCCAGAGCCCTTCGGAGCTAAACCAATCGGAGAGCGTCTTTGCAAACAAAGCCTACGGGAAAAAAAATCACGCGGTTGATGGGTTTACTTTACTTAATGACAAATTTGATACCATCACAGTGAAGCCACGTACAGCCAATGATATTTGGTAGAGCACAATAAACATGATGACGTTGCTATGTGCCTAACGGACCCAAGCCGTTTTGCCAGGCAGAGTAGATCTGGTACCTATACTGGTAATATAAAAAGTAATACGGGAACCTTTTTTTGCATGTTTTATTATTCTTTTCTTTATATATATATATATATATATATATATATATTTTTTAATACTTTGACCAGTCAGCTGGTTCTTTTTAGTGTTTATCGCTTTTTCTGGTCAAGCATGACCGACAGAAACAGGTTGAATAGGATATAGATCGGGGGAAAGACACTCTGAGAAAATACGGCGAGTCTGGGAGTCGAACTCGTGTACCCCAGATCCGTGACGCGCACGGTTGTCCCCGACGCCGAAATAGCGCCGAGATACGCGGTGAGCTACTGGAGCTCCCCCTTTATATATTTTTTATAGTAATTTTTAACTAAACTATAAGATTTATGATCCGTCGGTCAACTCTGAGCCCATTGCTAGCTTCACAAATCACTTTGCTTTCACTTGAACGTGTTGCTGTCTTTTTAAATAACCATGGCCTACTTAGGGTGTTAGCGGACGGCAAATCAAAATACCATGAAACATATGACTTTACATCTTAACCCATTTAGACTTAAAACGCCTGCTAAAAACCTATGCAATTATTCTACACAACCTACGTTTTTTTTTTTCAGAATTGTTAATGTTCACTTACACCTTTTTTAT
Organism: Notolepis coatsorum; assembly: GCF_963971535.1. NCBI lineage: Eukaryota > Metazoa > Chordata > Actinopteri > Aulopiformes > Paralepididae > Notolepis > Notolepis coatsorum. Next base: position 108,426,662 of record NC_140172.1, on the reverse strand, counting down.
ATCTCAGCTTCTGGAGCAGATATAGAAACATGAAATCAAAACCATTTGATAGATTAGAACTTGGGCTTTTATTTCAACAGCATTGTTTTGGCCTAAAGTGCATTGAAATTTGTTTAAATCAATAAACTAATATAAAAGATATAAATTATTATTATTAAATTTCAATTAAAAAATAAATGTATACACATTTCTGTCTGAAACAACAATAACAATGTAACAACTGTTTATAACTGATGATATTTATGACTGTTATAAATTAAAAATAATTAAAAAAAAAGTTATATTGTTTCAGACTGAGAAATGTGTATACTACTTTTTTTTTTTTATTGAAGAAAAATATTATTTGTTTGATTTAAACACATTTCAATGCACTTTAGGGCAAAACAATGCTGTTGAAATAAAATCCCAAATTCTAATCTATCAAATGGTTTTGATTTCATGTTTCTATCTGCTCCAGAGGCTGAGATATAAAAAGGTGTAAATGAACGACAATCCTGATGATCCCGATTTACCGGGTCAGCAGGAATGCCATCGGAGTCGGAATCTTCCAACAAAGTGCTGTATTCGAAATCCTCAATGTCGCTCCCGTCATCCATTTTAGCTGTCCAACTTGAGCCATCAAATAGATTTTAAATGTTTGCGGGTCCAAATTTTATGTTCTTGTTTGCATGTTGCGTGCATGTATTGCCTCGCTACTTCCCATTTCCCCATGTTAAGGTCATAAGGTAGGGAATTTATTTAATTTTTTATTTTATTCTTTCCCACGGCGACTATGGATAGGGAATTTCTTTATTTAATTAAAATGTTCACAACAACATGGATGCATGTACTCTGCCAGCATGTTTAATGTCCATAATACTAAAGGTTTGACTAAGATTTCTATGAAACTTAATAAAAAAAAAAAATAAAAAAAAAATATTGGGTTGCACCTAAATTGGCAGGGTCGGTCGGCAACCGGAAACAAACCATTATTTTTTTTTAGGCCTGATTGGATAAATGACATCCCGGTGCTCTAGTGCGCCATCTAGTGGCTGAATGATATCGATGGCTCCTTTTTTTAAGCTGAATAAAAAATCATAAAATAATATTTCTCAGCCTCTGATTGTGTTTGACAGGAACGCAGTGGTGGTCTTAGACTCTGGGAACACCACTTGGCAGATGTTTTTGGCTTGCCAAATGGTGCTCCTGGGATCACATCGGAAAACTGAGACGACATCGCATTCCTCGTCAAACACAATTCCAATCAGAGGCTGAGAAATATCTTTAATTCAGCTTAAAGGTGCTATAGATGACATTCAATGCCGATCAGAGGCTGTGAAATATTATATATATATAATATATTTGTAAAGCTGCTGGTGCCTCTGGGAAGGGTAGACGCTGGTGTACGCTGGTGTAGAGTCTAAAAACGATAGGAGCGTAGATGCTGGTGTAGTCTAAAAACAATAGGATGGTAGACGCTGGTGTAGAGTCTAAAAACTAGGAGGGTAGACGCTGGTGTAGTCTAAAAACTGTAGGTGCTTAAGTTTAATGTATACGCTGATTATGTATATGCAGGGGTTTCAGCTGCCACAGTCACATGTCCTCAGAATGATTCAGGTTAAAATACCCCCTTTTTTTAAGAGCAATATATTTATGACATTAGAATGTGCAAAGGTTTTTATATTATAAAATTGGATTGTTGAGATGTCTGAAATGTAACAATGAATTGTGACAAAGTAGACAAAAAAATATAATAAATTATAAAATAAGACTCGTAAATTGTACTGCAATTAATCTATTTCTTTCAAATGCCACCAGGCCATGCAAGTCTATACACAGAAGAAGGCTAATAAACATGAACATAAACGGGACCCAATGCTTGTGTTTTCAGAGTGAAGAAATCTGGCCCTGCGGAAAACCAGTATGCACTGGAACAACATTATGGCGAGGACAAGGACTTCTTAGTAGGGGACAACCAGTTTGCCGTAGGAGACGACCAGTTTGCCGTAGGAGACAACCAGTTCTCTGTAGGAGACAAGCAGTTCTCCGGTGGGAATAACCAGTGCTCCGAGGTAGGACTGAAAAATATGGACTATTTATTCATGTTGCTGATAATTGCGATAGAAAGAAACACAGCAACATTATGGGAAATGAGCTTACTTCTTCTCAAGAGTGAGAGCAGAAGATGCCAGTTTACTGAGTTCATTAGAAAGCTAACCGGCTGCACGTTAGCCTAGCTTAGCACAATGAATGGAAGTGGACTCTACCGGTTAGCCTAGGTGTTGGGACAACGAACACCTCCCGGAGTTCAAGCGTGGCTAACTCTTACTGCTTCCCTTCATTGTGCTAGGATAGCTTTCTACTGAACGCACAGAGAAGATTGTTGAGCGATTTTCCCATAATGTTGCTCTGTTCCTTTTAAGCATTTTGAAATGTTGACTAAGATTTTTCAACATATTCTTTTCAAATGTTCTTTATATAGTTTTTGGTGGTGTTTAATACATTGCAAATGTTTAGGATTTGGTTGTTTAAAAGAATTATGTGGTGATTTACATCCACGTTGCCCAGGTATTCTGCACCTCACCATCTTACCTTGTTTAAGAGTTGAGTCAGAGTTTAAAACTGCACCGGGTAGGTTTTGAGAAGAAATAATTACCTCTACAATAGCTAGTTACAAATGCTTGAATATTGTTCATAATCTCAACACAAAATCACCCTTTGAAACAAAGTGAACCAACATTGCACTTAGACGAGGCTTCTTTGTATAGTAAAGGTGGTGGAGAGGGTAGGAGCCAGCGTTTCCGTTAGCCGGTAATTACCGGTATTTGACCGGCAAAATCTGTTTAAGTCCGACATATTTAATATCTCCGGTCTTAATGTCCGGTGAAAATAATTCCCTGAGTCTAAGCACAATTTGATTATTTGAATTGTATTAAAATAGGCTAAAATTAAATAGCCTATGCGATGAACGAAACGATCATTACATTTGTTTCCTCGTTGCTTCTAATAATGACAACGACGTCGTCAGCGAGAGCTTAGTGCTGGGTGTGCGAGTGCATGTGAAGCTGCAGAGCCAGAGAGGCAACAGCACAATGCAGTATTCCAGCAGTACTCCAATTCAGCCATTTTCAGCCAATGTTGGGTGGGGGGCGCTGCTGTGCGGTTCCCAGAAAAGAGCCAATAACAGCTAAATCAGCTTCTCTGCAGCGCCATACTCTTTGCAAATAAGTCGTTGCGAGGTGGAGAGAGTCGTCACGCAAACCACGATAATGTTGCCGTCTCTCTGCTTTCTCAGTTCTTCGCTTGATATAATTAATACAAATGTCCAATATAACGGAATTCGTTAGCTCATAAAAATGTGATTATAACAGACTGCTGTTTAGTGTCGGACCGACTGCCCACAGATACGCGGTCTATTTTATTTCAAGTCAGCAGCAGCACGGAGTATCGAGGGACTTATTTTATTTGGAATATATTAATTAATGACTGTATACGCAAAAGTAGCCTAGTTTTAAGTAATAATATTATAAATCTACATGTCTTGAGGATGACATTCTTTATATAGCCTGCCTATCAATTGTTTTAAAACTCAATAAACTATGACCGGAATTAATCTCATTTGTCCGGTAGATTGAAATCTTGCAGGTCACGGAGACCGGCAACAATTTTTTCTAACGGAAACCCTGGTAGGAGCACCACAGCCAAACGGATCCTAGTTTCAAACGGTTCTCCAGGGATCTGGCTTTTCTCTTTTGTAATGCTTTATGTTTTCAATACTATACATGAAACGCCTGCTAATAATGCATTATATAGCCTGCATATACTGTACACGCAAATGTGTTTCCCGGATTCAATGGGTTAAGAGTCTGAAACACATTTCACATGGAAAGAAAAGTAGCCCATTGTCCTGTATCTCAAAACGTTGCCCTCCTTTCTTGATCCTCCAATCACAACTGTTGCTTTCCTAAATGGTAATTGCTGTGATCAGAGTCAAATCATTTGATCATTTTGTGTTTTTTTTCTTCTTGTCATTGATTGTGCAGAACTACACAGAGGAGCCTCAAGAGGAGGAGTACCAGTACACCTGAGAAGGACCCGGGGTGGGGTAGGGTGTGGGCCGGGGCAGCGGGGCCGGGGTCAACCAGGACAGCCCGCCCCCTTATTGACTTCCAACAACAACCTCCATAGACCATTAGCTTCGTTCCCTCTGCCTATAGGATGAAAAAAGCAGGAGTGTACGATCACATCACAGGGAGCCAGAACCATGTTGTACCACTTGGGGCACAGTCGAAAACTATTAACCCTTTCAGGATGTAGTGTTTTGAAACGCTCTCTTGGTGTGCCCTCAATGGGCCATTAGCCATTGTGCCGTCGTCATTGGAATTCACAGTTCTCAAGATTCTAATCTCAGTTCGTACATGTGAAAGGGTTAAGTAGTGCTCATTGCAGTGTTTTCCACAGATTCCACAGTTATTTGTATTGGTGGGCCGCGACTGGAGTAGGTGGGCCACTCATTGCTAGCATCGGAAAACAATACATAGATCACCAGAAACACCTTTATTACATTAGTGTGTCCATTTAAAAACGAATTTCCTTTTGTAGTGGGTCTGTGTGATGAGTTGTTGCCCCACAGAAATCTGTGGACTTACTGGGTGGTCTCTCTGGCTACGCGGTGGGTGAGACGATTCTGTACGTGTCCCTAGTTTCTCGCTCCCTGTGAAGATGTGAAGTCATCCCGCTTTGTCCTCCTAGCCCACTGCTACCCACTGTAGGGCCTCTAGACATCAGACTTTGTGATATTGAGAATGGGAAATGGTTATTGATGCCCCGGGTCCATTTCAACCTCTGCAGACGACACAGGGGATCTCTTTTTTTCTTTTCTTTTTTTTCTCTCTCACAGGTTGCTAGCACAGGTAACATTCTTCATTGAAATCAATTAGTACCACAAGCTGCTAACGATAAGATAGATTTTTCATTCACTTAATTGAACTGGTAAATATAGAAACTTTCCCCCATATTGAGAAGTCTTTGGTGAATAAAATAAGACAAACATTTTTAAATATCAAGCCTTCCCTTTAAACCAAAGTCTTTGACCAATGAAGACTCTCTGCCATTGGAAAGTTTCAATTATTGACTAGTTGAGGAACACTTAACTGGCCAAACCTTCAAACAGCCTCAAAAGTGACATCACTTGCCACATAAGACTAATCCCTCCCCTCATCCTGGCATTAAAAGTAGTATTTCAACAATTGTTTTTGCCCGTAGAAAGTGTTAAAAAAGGCCTGCCTTCTTTCATTTAATTTATAAAGACTCCCAGAGTTCTGTACGCTATATGAAAATAAGTAGTAAGTGGTATATATTCTAGATATTCAATGTGCTTGTGTGACTGGATTCTGCTAGGAGTTGAATTTGAGAGTACTTTACTGGATTCTGCTAGGAGTTGAATTTGAGAGTACTTTACTGGATTCTGATAGCAGTTGAATTCGAGAGTACTTCACTGGATTCTACTAGGAGTTGAATTGGAGGGTACTTGACAATATTCTGCTAGGAATTTAATTTCCGGGTATACTTGGGATGTTTTTACACATTTTCCTTCATAGTCTTTTATTCAAAGCTTTTATTTTACATGTCTTTAAATATAATTTGTGTAGTATCTGTCAGTAGCTTACTTGGGGCTCCTGAGTCCTGACACACTCCAGCATTGTCTTCTTAGGGTTTATTATTCAACATGGTTCTCAGAAAGGAAGTATGGTTAGCGTGTTATGTTTGTGAATATTCTGTTTTCTTTCTAATCAATACATTTCTAGTTTGCTCAATATAAGTTCTAAGACTTCCAGACAGTGAATTCAACTTGATTTCATGATATTTATTTTCACTTTTATGTCTATTATACTTGTATGGTTTTATTAGGCTCTGAAGTGTAGGAAGGGTCGCCTAAAAAGCTTAATAAGCTTCAGCTCATTTTAGATGAGCGTAACGTCGATCCATCATTATAAAATAACTTGCTGATGTGTGTTCTTAAGCAGTGGATAAAATAATACAATCGTTTTATTCGCCTTTTCATGTTTGTAGGCCTTGCGAGGAAAACTAAAGTAAAAAAATATGAATGCCATTGCCTTTACTCAGCGGTGAGCCTGTGATATGTGTCCCAGCTGTAAATAGGTGCGGTGCAGGGTTTTCTAGGAAGCAGGATTACCTTACAGTAGTTGGTCAGAGAAGCAACAGTAATACAAATTTGACACGATCTTGATACGATTTGGATCAAGCTTTTCTATAGCTTTGGATATTGGATTATAGGAATTTAACTCTAGTCATGCTTATGTATCGGTGATGACTAATTGTGGAAAAAAATAAAAAAAAAAAAAAATCTGATCATTTGAAGGTGTTTACTTTTATCAGGCTATCTTTGTATTAATGTTTCCTAGAATAACCCCCAGATCATGCAATAACTATTTAACCCATAGATACCTGTGTGAGTGCAGGCTCTTTATCAATACCATGGTGAGAATGTTGTATTTGCAAAGTGTTTTAGATCGATCTTGGTAAAAAATATGTATTTGAAATGGGAGAATTTAAATGGAGGGTACAGCATTTATTTTATTATTTTTTATTCCCTGTTGATTTTCACCCAACCTGGCTAAAACCTGCCCGGTGTCCTACAAGTTCTAAAAGATGTTTGTTTTATTTTTCATCCTTTTTTTTTAAAGTCATTGTTCATAATTTTGTCAATGTTCTCGCGTTTGTTGAAGATTGAGAAAGAAAAGAAATATATACTTTTCCACTTCTAAGCGCAGGGCATGGTGAATTAAGGATGTCATTGAATGTTCAGAAGGGCAGCAGGAGTGTCATGAGCATTTGTTACCGACAGCAAAAGAGGCTAGATTTGTACTTTATTATTGGTGATCGGAGGAGAGAATAATATTTGCCGGCGGTGGGGTGGGGGGGGGGGGGGAGTATTTAAGAGTATGCAGAGATTTTCAACAGTGATGTCAAATTTAGAATATCATTGAAATATTTGTCCATTTGTGCTTTTTTTTTTTCATAAGATGACCAGTTGGAATATTTTGGTATTGAATGTGTTTATTCACCTGTTGAGGCTGAAGTACAATAACATTATTTTGGATGTAATTTGTAAAGAAAAAAAAAAAAAAGAGGGCTCGTACATATACAACCTAGTGTAAACGGAATGGCCTTTTCTTTGTTTCAACCTCATTGTGTGTGTTAGCTGTTGTGTTGTAAATGATAAGATTTATTTTTCTTTTTTCAATACAAACTGTATACCTTAAAGAAGTGCTACGAAGCTGTGCATCTAGTAAAAGAAATGTTTTAACAGAATCTGTGTTTTGGCTGTACTTCATCCTTTTCACCTATCCACAGCAGGGTCGGGATCCACTCAATTCTCCTAATTCAGGATACAAATATATATATTTCTTTATTATTTAAGTTTGAATTTAAATGAGAGCTGTGTGATAAGGAAGTGCAGAGTGTATGTGATTTTCCATGTCCGGCAGATATCTCCAAAACTATGCAAATCGCAGCTAAATCGCAGCTAAACTATCTGGATTGATGGGTAGCACTCTGTGTAAGGGGGAACATTTCTTTCTTTTTTATGGGTCAATTGCCCCTTTACGGCAGGCCTTCCAAACTTCGGAGGACCATGTGTGGGTGTTGAAATGAAAACCGCCACTGGTGGATCTGGAGCTGCACACTGTGCACTACATACACACTCTTGACTGCATCTTTGCTTGCCTGTGTTGGCCTAATGTATCCACTTAATGGCCACTTTATCCAAAGCACCTTACAGTATCTATCTTTAGCATGGGTGGCCCCATTGGCAAGGGCCTAGCCCTGACAGTGTCTTATCTTATGCCATGCTCTACCAGTTGAGCTACCAGAACACACTGTCTGGCTTTTAATCAGCTCACGACAACAACAGCAGGACGTCTGATCTCCCTGAGCAAGGACACATTGTCCACTCGGTACAACCGATGCAACAACTTTGAGGTCTTTGCGTAATTGTGGGGGCCAAAGGCTTTTACTGACTTCAGTATGGGGTGTTCTGCCAACACACGTTAACCCAAGCATTACGGCATCTAAGCTCATGCTCCACAGCCAGGGATGTGCAGATACCTTTTGGGAGGCAGGTGCTCAAAGGACTTTGGGCATGTTTTTGGGAAAGCTTTCATTAGAGCTTTCCCAAAAACTGAGGGAAAAGGGCAGGTGCTCAAGCACCCCTTGGGCCCTGTGTGCACGTGTCTGTCCACAGCGACTTGTAATAAAGCCAACAGTTAAAGGCCTAATCTGTGACATGAATAAAATGGATTGCCCTGTACCAAAAAAAATTGTTAAATGGGACTGGAGGCAAGGACTAAAAAGTGAGCAACAGATTCAGTTTTAAATTGTATTTGCTGTATTTTGCAGCTATAAGAAGGGACGTTTATGTTGGTAATCTTTGCAAACACAAGTAAAACAGCTATTTTTATTTATGCTGGAGTAAGAAGGTTACAAATGACATTTTTCAACTATAAATCAAACTTTCAGAATGTATTTTAATAAAACAAATTGATATGGTCAAAATAAATTGGGATTGGGCCTTTCATGTTTAGCTGTTCCATCAGTCTGAACGTATTCCGACCACTGGAAAAAGTATAGACCATTCAACTATTTAGGGTTATACAAAAGACTGCTAATTGCCCATAATCTGCATTAAGCAAAACGCATAATTGCACCCGTTTAATTTTTCCTTTTTGTAATTCAGTATACTGTATTTAATAGTAATTGATAGTAAACTAGCATCTCTACTCCTGCCTTGACCAAGGCACTAACATTAGAGCTGATGTTGGGCCCCCGGGCGCCTAACTATATGGACGCCCACCCCTCCTGAATAGCAAGGATGGGTTCAATGCAGAGGTAGGCCTACTGGTACATGTGAAAATGTTCTTGGCAAATAAAGAGATTATAATTCTAATGTCATAGTGGGCTGACCCCTATTAGTCGACTAATCGGTCGAAAGGAGCCGTAGTCGACTGCCAACTTTTTAATTTTTTTTATCATTCTTTCCAAAAGAAAAGAGGCCTAGAAGCGTGGCTAATGCTAATGGCACGCATACCAGAGGCTAACTGCCTACGAAAACAGGCACAGAGGTACTGAAAGAGGATTTCGCCCATCTAATGAACGACTAGACAAATATCAAGATGTATCCACCAGTGGACCAATTGCATGCTTTTGCAGAGGACAAGAAGCCTTCAGTCGACTCCTTCAGACATTAAGCACCCCCCACAGCCCAAATGGAATGATAAAAAAATATATATATATATTATACTTTTTTTTTTGTCGACCAATAGTCGACTAACGGCAAATTTTGGCCAATGATAGTCGACCATCCAAATCCTTAGTCGGGGACAGCCCTATGTCATACTCTATACATGTATCATCACCCTGAGCATCGGGTCCCCCCAGGGCTGTGTCCTCAGCCCCCTGCTGTATTCGCTGTACACACATGACTGTGTGGCCAGGTTCAGCTCCAACTCCATAGTGAAGTTTGCAGACGACACAGTGGTGGTGGGCCTGATCTCTAACAATGACGAGAAGGCCTAACAGGAGGAGGTTGATGTCCTGGCACTCTGGTGCCGGGATAACCGCCTACTCCTGAACATTGGTGATGGTAACTCCCCTGATCGTGGATTTTAGGAGAATACAGCAGGGGACACACATACCACTGTGGATTAAAGAGACTATTGTGGACAGGGTGAGAAGTTTTAAGTACCTGGGAGTCCACATCGCGGAGGACCTGACATGGTCAATACATACAGACACCGTGGTAAAAAAGGTAAACTATCAGGGAAGATACTCGAGTCCTTCTACTCTGGGGCTGTGGATAGCATCCTGACTGGGAACATCACTGCCTGGTTTGGCAACTGCACTGCCCAGGACAGGAAGGCTCTACAGAGAGTAGTGCACTCAGCAGAGCGTACTACTGGTATTGCACTAGCACTCCTGCAGGACTTGCAGATCAGGAGGTGCAGATCCAGAGCCTGCAGAATAGTGAAGGACCCTCACCACCCCAACAATAGCCTGTTCAAGCTGCTGCAGTCAGGCAAGCGCCTCCGCATACATGCAGCTAGAACAGAGAGACTCAGACTCAGCTTCTTCCCCCAGGCCATCTGAACACTGATCTCTCCACACACAAGCACACATGAACACACGAACACACACACACACACACACACACACACACACACACACACACACACACACACACACACACACACACACACACACACACACACACACACACACAACATCCTCACTTGCACTCACACACCCCACACACAAATACACTACAAAAAAAGTAACACACTATATTTGTATATTATTGTATAGTACTCATTACCTTTATTTCTTAAGCTTAGCATTGTATTTTATTCTTATTACTTTTTATCATGTCTATTCTATTTTATTATTTGTATTTTTGCACAATCTAGGCGGGCATGGCCACCTTAATTTCACTACATGTCTCGTGTATGTATGTGACAAATAAAACTCTTGAATCTTGAATCTTGTAGCACCTACTTGGGTGCAATAATGTAAATGTTACACTAGGTGGCACACTTGCCCTTCACAGGTAGACTACTTGATCAGCTATGTCCAAGCAGAAGTAGTAGCTGCAGCAGCAATAATATATATATTCATGTATTTATTTCTTTTTACAAATGTACAAAGTACTGATGTAGGCTATACAGATTATAAATCATAAATAAATCAAGTTTTGTTTCACGTGAAATATTTGTCAACGCTGGAGTAAAACATATATATAATATAGCCTATATTGAGGTGGGTTATGAACATTCCTAAAAGCATATTTTCTATCTACGAATCAAACTCCTCAAGAACGTAATCTAGATATCCAAAATGTATCACATAACATGTACAGTAAATATACCACCAAATGTTGATGGTCCAAAAAGGTTTCTGATTTCGGGCTGAGTAAAGCGCACGTTGAGCAGACAGGAAGGAAGTTATTAGCAGGATACAAAGAGCAGCGTTTAAGCTCTTTATCTGTCCCTTGTGCCTGTTAGAGGACGCTGCTCCTCTAGGTCAATGAGCCTGGCCTGGCATAGGTACAAGCTCCATTCATTGTGTGTGTGTGTGTGTGTGTGTGTGTGTGTGTGTGTGTGTGTGTGTGTGTGTGTGTGTGTGTGTGTGTGTGTGTGTGTGTGTGTGTGTGTGTGTGTGTGTGTGTGTGTGTGTGTGTGTGTGTGTGTGTGTGTGTGTGTGTGTGTGTGTGTGTGTGTGTGTGTGTGTGTGTGTGTGTGTGTGTGTGTGTGTGTGTGTGTGTGTGTGTGTGTGTGTGTGTGTGTGTGTGTGTGTGTGTGTGTGTGTGTGTGTGTGTGTGTGTGTGTGTGTGTGTGTGTGTGTGTGTGTGTGTGTGTGTGTGTGTGTGTGTGTGTGTGTGTGTGTGTGTGTGTGTGTGTGTGTGTGTGTGTGTGTGTGTGTGTGTGTGTGTGTGTGTGTGTGTGTGTGTGTGTGTGTGTGTGTGTGTGTGTGTGTGTGTGTGTGTGTGTGTGTGTGTGTGTGTGTGTGTGCGTGTGTGTGTCAGGGGGCCCCTCAGGGTTCATTTTAAAAGTAATTTTTTTTTCTGTGCAAGTTATTGATTATTTTTATGACTGATGATTTTAAACAAAGTTAAATATTTGAAGGTGCAATCCCTGCCCTTATTTCCACTATGGATGTACCTCATGTATAATTGTACCTGTATAAATGTTAAGTCGATTAAATGGTAAATCTTAAATGAACTGCATTTATATAACGCTTTTATCTAAAGCGCTTTACAACTTATGCTTCACATTCACCCGTTCACTCACACATTCACAGACCGATGGTGGAGGCAACCATGCAAGGTGCCAACCTGCTCATCAGGAGCAGTTAGGGGTTAAGTGTCTTGCTCAAGGACACTTTGACGAGCTGCCCAGGAGGAGCCGGAATCGAACCCAGAATCTTCTTTTTAACAGGCGCCCGCTCTACCTCCTGAGCCACTGTCGCCCCAATTCAATGATACTTTATCAATTGATTTGTTAGATTGTCTGGAGGTGTGCATGCATAGCAGCATAGACCACTGCACTTCCGTGTTACATTGAGCTCATGGGAGAGAGAGCGGGGGGAGAAAATGAATGAACTCCGCGTGCGCAGATTGCCCATGGAGTCTCTGGATTGTCCAGAAATCTAGGTTCATCAATCTGCGTATGTGGAGTTCGGGAGTAGGTGCGGAAAAGTTACTATAACTCGGCCGAGAAAGTGCCGATCGACTTGGGATTTGTCTCTCCGTCTTCAGGAGACTCAGGCGTATAAAAGTATTTTGGATCATGTCTTACTGGCAAGGCTCTCATCCACATTCATTCATGTTCTCCCTCTGCTCTCTCCCCCATGATTTCAGAATACCGGAAGTGTTGCGGTGGTCTATATACGAGTCGTGGATGGAGAGGGGAGGGGGCCCCTGAAACACGGGGGCCCAGAACTTCTTGCTACACCCCTGTGTGTGTGCTAGGTACAAATTCGACGCACCCTGTGTGTGTGTGGAGGACTCTGTGTTTTCATTGATAACATCCATCTCACATGTCGTTTCCATTCATGGCACTCGTCACCACGCTGCCCCTCAACTGGAGGCGCCAAGGTTCATAAACACCCCCACAGTGACCTCTTAATGTTGATGGAAAAGTTTTCCAGGATACAGTGTCTACAACAGCTATCCAGTCTGCCCCCTCTCAACAGGGGGGCGGTGTCGTTTACATTACTAAACTTACGGGGACCAGTTTGAGTTCCGGACATATCGTTAAGAAGTGAGGAATTTATGGGGCTGGAGGGGGATTGAGGACATCTTGACTGGTTCTTACTTAGGAAAGGGGGCTATTTTAGGGTTATGGGTTATGTTTAGGGTTATGCTGTGTGTTAAAGGTTATAGGGATATTGCACATTTTGAAGCGTACCTGATCTTGTGAACAATGCCCCACGAGGCCACAACGACTGAGCCTGAGATATTTATATGCATTACAACTAAGTACGATTTAAGTGCTGCAATCTTTCTCTCATTTGAGGGAGAACATAGCTTAATGTATGTTGTCCCGTATGTTGTATAGTACTGTCTGTCAGTGTGCTGCCTCAGCGTGATGTTGTGTAAAATGTGCGAGCATAGATAACCAAGTCAAATGTTGATGTATAACAACATTGGCAAATAAAGTGATTCTGATTGACAATTTGGAAGTCGCTTCAGTCCCAAAAAGCAGTAGCACCTGTGTTTTGTGTGTATTTCACCAATGTTTAGTATTTCACCAATACTTTTTTTGTATCTACTTTTTCTCCCCATTTTCTATTTTTCTCCCATCCCAATTTCGTATTATCCAATTCTACCCTCCCCTGTCTCAAACGTTGTTAGACCATGCCTCCCGCTGGTCGGCTGCAATGTGGACAAAGCCTTGCATCACGTGTCCCCTCCGGTACACGCAGAGGCAGCCGTCGCATCTTTTCACCTGTACAGCTGTACGCTGCCCCGTTGCTTCCTGATTCTGCTGTACAGGCGCACCAACCGACCTGTAGGAGTCGCTGTCCACAACGTCCGATCCCCACCCACCGGCTTTCCCACCCTCTAACACTAGCCAATTGTATTAGTATGAACGACCAGCCAAGCCGGAAGCAACGCAGAGAGCTGGGCTCTAACCCAGCATATCCTGCGTTAGTGGCGAGCGCCTTGCCCACTGCGCCACTTAGCCGCCCTATGTTTCACCAATACTCAAACTTCCTCAAGTGCTAACGTGCAGCAAATACTCTCACTTTCAATACTTTTTCAAGCAGTATTTTTAACTGAGGAATAGTACAAGTAAAAGTAAAAGTACTTTAGCAGACTTATAAAACTGAGAGGACTTAACGTCCTTAACACTGTGTCTTCTGGCCGCCTCAGACCCACTCCTATCCAAGCTCCTGGGGGGTCATCAAAGCGAAGCAGGCTATTCTCGGTCCTTCTCTTCCCACCGTAGTCAGTAAGAAGATTTGTTTTAAATTTTTTATTTCAGATATTGTTTGAAGAGGTGTTGTAGGCGCCGTAATGGAGGTCTCTTTATTATGATTCAGTATTGTAGTTTTGTTGTATTATTAGTTGTACTGTCACTTTAGGTGGTGGGCGTGCTCACGGGGGTGTGGCGCTAATGGGAGCGTCTTATGGAATTTCATTCACCTTTTCACGTTGACAGTTCACAGAGGTTGACAGCTCACGGAGAGAGGGGGTGAGAGTTAGGAGAGCATATTATCTTTTGACCGCAATAACGCAATACCGCAAAGTGCAAATCGTATTTTGTTTGTCTCATGATGAAGCGAAAGAATAAATGCCTTAAAAGTATTTCCTGGACGTGGAACGGAGTTATTTCATGTCGCGCGTCAATTGTTTGAACTCCTCTACTCAGCCCCTCGGCACTACCTGTCAATGACAGTTTACTGCCGCAACATAGTCAAAAGATATTTAAGCAAGCAAACAAAAGCGTTGATAAAAGGAAATCAACAATATTGACAAAGACGACTTCAAACTGGAAATAGTAACTACAGATGAGGTACTCAAAAAACTGAGCGCCCTCCAACCAAACAAGGCCACTGGCCATGACAACATCCCCTCCAAATTCCTCAGAGACTCAGCAGCAGCCATCACCCCAGTCATCACACACATAATAAACCTCTCCATAAAACAGGGACACGTCCCCAAGGACTTCAAAATTGCGAGAGTAACACCCCTGCACAAAAAGGGCAGCAAATTAGACCCGGGTAACTACCGCCCTGTTTCTATCCTTACATCCATCTCGAAAGTCATGGAAAAAATAGTATACGAACAGATCGAAAAGTACCTCGCGGAAAAAAATCTAATCTACGAATTCCAATCTGGCTTCAGAACATCCCACTCCACTGACACATGCCTTCTCTACTTGAACGACCACATCAAACAAGAGGTGGACGCGGGCAAATACTGCGGCATGGTCATGCTGGACCTACAAAAGGCCTTCGACACTGTCAATCACACCATTCTGATTGACAAGCTAAAAGCAATTGGTTTTGATAGTTTATCAGTGAGCTGGATACAATCCTACCTGGAGGGGAGGGAACAGATGGTGGAAGTAAACGGTACACTATCCCCCCCCCTCACAGTGAGCTGTGGTGTTCCACAAGGAAGCATACTAGGACCGCTACTATTCCTAATTTATGCAAATGACATGTCGTCAGCTTGTGACTGCAACTTGTTCCTGTTTGCGGACGACTCAGCCCTGCTGGTCTCTGACAAGAACAAGTTACAGGTTGAAAAAGCCCTCAGCTCGGAACTAGGCAAAATCTGCATATGGCTCGCCGACAACAAACTATCATTACACATGGGCAAAACAGAGTCCATTCTCTTCGGTTCAAATAACAAACTCAGCAAGACCGACGGCTTCTCGGTTACAGTGGGTGACAATATTGTCACAAGGAAAGATGAAATTACCTACCTGGGTTCCATCCTAGAGGCTAATCTTTCCTGTGACAAAATGGCATCCAATGTAATAAAAAAAGTCAACCAACGAACGCGATTCTTGTACCGGATCTCCTCTCTGGTAAACAAGAATACCCTGAAGACTCTAGCAGGAGCACTCATTCAAGGGTACTACGACTATGCTTGCACCTCATGGTACCAAAGCACCTCAAAGGCACTAAAAAACAAATTACAAACATCTCAAAACAAGCTAGTCAGACTACTACTTGACCTGACTCCTAGAACCCACCTCACCCCTGCCCACTTTGACAACCTAGGATGGCTTAGAGTAGACGACAGAGTACAGCAACTTGCAATGGGCCTGGTCTACAAGATACACTATGCGACCAAGGTACCCATGTACATGTCAAAATACTTCCCAAAGGTCAGTGAATACCACGATCACAACACCAGAGGGAGCTCCACAAATCATGTAAAACCCAGATTCGGATCAAACAAGGGACTAAACACGTTTCGCAATTATGCCACATCAATGTGGAACGCCCTGCCTAAAGCTGTAAAGGAATGTGAATCACTACCCACCTTCAAAAACACTCTCAAAAAACACCTACGTGAGACTGCAATTCGAAACTGGCCCCTACAAATGTCCTAACCTAGTTGTACAGTAAATGACCAAGTAAGGCTTTGTCAATATTCCAATGTACAGTGTAAAATGTGTGTGTGTCCCCTTCCCAACCCCCCCCCCCCCCACCTCCAATGTACAGCCCTCACCCAACCCACCCAACCCCACCCCACCCAACCAACCTCCTCAAATGTACAGTTTCTATGCCAAATGATATACACTCCTTTTCTGGACACTTTTGTATCACAAACAGTACTGTATTTGCAAATCTGATATGTCATAAATGTATAGATGTAGCAGTACTGTCTATCTGTATGTCATGTATGTCATATATGTTATGATGAATTGAAAATGGGGGACCCTGATGTAAACAATACGAAAGTCTTTCTCTGGTCTGCATCCCCTTAACAATTGTATGTATTGAGCTGTACTGTACTGTACCCATTCTGCAATCTGTTAATAAACTTTTCAATCAATCAATCAAACGGATTCCTCGAGTTGCCTCGGGGCGCTGATCTTGGATCATCCTGCATTGGAGGAGCGCGCCATCACTTCTGAATGCCTGACACGCAGACCAGCAATAAGAAGCTAAGTAAATTGTTTTATTCAACTGTGAAGCCTTTCGTGTTAAAGAACACAGTGTGAATTAGTTACTTTGCTTGTCCATTGGGGATCGGTTTGTTGACTGGCTGCGTCGTCTTGCGCTCATGGACGTTGCGCGGCCTAAGCGGCAGCTAATTGATTGATGGATTGATTGTTCATTAAAGAGGACTGTGGATTATTGAATAATTGCACCTGAGCACATTGAAAAATGGCATCGGGAGGATCAATTGTTGATACTAATGGCTCATCAAAAACGGACGGGAAGAAAAGAGAAATTAAACTCACTGCCAAAGGCATGGCCTATAAATTGGAGACACTTCATAGTGAACGTCACGCGAATGTTCGCAAAATGAAAGGTCTTATGAAGGTATTAAAGCAGCTTATGGACGATAACCACAATGCTTCACAGGTGCAGTCTGAATTGGACAATTTGAACCAAATGGTTGAAGATACCACTCTGTTACACAAATCCGTAATCTCTTTAATTTCTGAAGAGGAACATGAAAAGCAAAACGAATGGTTTGAAACAATATTAAAATGCAAAAAGGGATTCATGGATGATGTAAGGCAGTGGCTTTCTGAGACTGGGAGACAATACAGTACAAGTGCCAATGTTTGTGTACATTCCCCCAGGACCCCCATACCTGTAACACAGCAAGCTGTTGAAATACCTGATGAACACTGTGATGTAATTAAAGCTGATGATGATGAAATCAAACCAAGTGACAGTGTGTCAAATTCTGGAAGCAGAGGTTCAGCCTATCGAAGCTCCGTTGGGCCTAGGTCTAACATCTCAACCACGTCTTCTGCACGCAAAGCTGAATCTGACATGGCCGCTCTAATTGCAAAACAAAGGCTATTAAAAGATAAGCAATAGAGCAAGAGGAAGAAGAAGAAGAGGAGCTGCTAAGGAAGAAAAGGGTACAATTAAGAACGCAGGAAGAAGAGCAAGAGGAACAGCTAAGGAAGCAAAAGGAGCAAAGAAGGAAAGAGGAAGAAGAGCAAGAGGAACAGCTAAGGAAGAAAAAGGAGAAACTAAGAAAGAAGAAGGAGCAACTTGAACTTGACATGGAAATAGCCTCAGCAGCGGCTAAAGTCAATGTGCTAAGAGGCTCTGGAGGATCTCGTATTTCAACTAATATGTCTGTTGTATCTGATGGCATGAGCTCTTATTTCCGAAGAGGACAAAGGAATGTTCAGACACTCAGTACTGAAGCACAAACCGCTACAACCACAGATCAGAATCTACAACCACAACCCGAATCGTCAAGACACACAGGGGTCAAGGGACAAAGGACGTTACAGTGCCCTCAAGCACAGCCACGGATTCAGCACCAAAGCGTTCACCCTGCACCACAACAAGCAATCAGCAGCAGCAACATAATCACTGTTTTAGAGAAACAGAATGAAATAACAGCTTTGCTAGTCCAACAACAGTCTCTTTCATTCTTGCCTAAAAGAGACATTCAAACTTACGATGGTGACCCTTTACATTTTCACACCTTCATAAAGTCATTCGAGCACAGCATTGAACAGAAGACTGACAACCATATGGACTGCCTGTACTTCCTTGAACAGTTCACTAGGGGGCAGCCTCGTGAGCTTGTCAGAAGCTGTCAGCATATGGCTCATGACCGAGGGTATGTGAAAGCTAAGGCTTTGCTACATGAGCACTTTGGGAATGGACATAGAATTGCTTCTGCCTACATGGGAAAGGCTCTTTCATGGCCACCAATAAAATCAGAAGACGTCAGAGCTCTGCAAGCATACAGTCTCTTTTTGAGAGGATGCTGCAACGCCATGGAAGAAGTGGAAATGATGTACGAGTTGGACATGTCTGCCAACATGCTAGCCATCATTAGAAAATTACCTTACAAGCACAGGGACATATGGAGAACTGTGGCCTGTGACCTGCAGGAAAGGCGTGGCCATAGAGCTAGATTTCCTGACATTGTTGACTTCGTTGAACGACAGGTGAAAATTGCAAGTGATCCAGTGTTTGGCAATATACAGGACACACCATCAGCAGCAGCACCTAAGGATGTGAGGAAGTCCAGCAATCAACCATATACAAGGGCAAAGGAAAGTAGCTATGCTACCACCATTGCAACAATTGAAAGGAAAGAGGAACCTGGAACAAAGATGGAGAGAAGTTCATCTGGTACAAGGTCTTGTTGGTTCTGTGGAGGTGGACACACATTGGATATGTGCTTTCTATTGGAAAGGAAGGCGCATAGCGAGAAGATTGACTTCTTGAGGGATCATAATTTGTGTTTTGGCTGTTTGTGCATTGGGCACATAAGTAAAGAATGTAGGCAACGCCTCTATTGCAAAATATGCAATCTCAGACACCCTAGCATACTTCACATCTACCAAAGAGAGAAAGGAACAGATCAAAGGCCAGCCAAAAGAGAATCGGAGACAGCAATGGGCAGTGCTCCGATCTCTGTACAATCCAGTGGTCTTACAGGGGCCGGTGAGCAGGACTGTACACTCTCTATAGTACCAGGTCAAATCTAAAAAGGGACATGTTACAATGATTACCTACGCCTTCCTGGATCCCGGTAGCTCAGCATCTTTCTGCACTGAGCGGCTGATGAACAAGCTGAACGTCACCGGAAGAAGAACAAGCATTCTCCTTCGGACTATGGGCCAGGAGAAAGTGGTTAGAAGCCACGTTGTTTCTGATCTGGAAGTGGCTGCACTAGACAGTGACTTGTTTTGTGAGCTGCCTGACATTTACACACAGGAAAGCATGCCAGTCCACAGAGGCAACATTCCAAGACAGAAAGACCTTCAAAGATGGCCTCACTTGGAACATGTTTACATTCCTGAGATTGACTCTGGGATAGACCTGTTGATAGGAACCAACGTTCCCAAGGCATTGGAGCCATGGCAAGTTGTTCGGAGTGTGGACAAGGGTCCATACGCAGTCAAGACTGTGTTAGGTTGGACTGTGAACGGACCCCTCAGAGGAAGTGGAAATAATGAAACAACTTGTGGACAGCCAGATATCACAGTCAACAGGATCTCAGTTGCGAGCCTTGATGAACTATGGAGGCGGCAGCTAACGGTTGACTTCCCTGAATGCAGTCAGGATGAGCAGACAGGGTTGTCAAGAGAAGACTGTCACTTCATGGAGTGCGTTACAAAGTCTGCTAAATTGATGAACGGCCATTACAGTATTGGCTTACCTTTGAGGGAAAAGGATGTAAAGATGCCAAACAACAGGAAAGTGGCAGAACAGCGTACCCTAAGCCTCAAAAGGAGATTTGATAAAGATGCTTTATTTCATGCCGATTACACTGCCTTCATGAATGACATAATTTCCAAGGGCTACGCAGAGGAGGTGCCGGCTGAGGATCTGGAACGCAGCGACTCCAAGGTATGGTACATACCACACCATGGTGTATACCACCCAAAAAAGAAAAGGATCAGGGTCGTATTCGACTGTGGAGCAACATTCCAGGGAACAACGTTGAATGCACAGCTCCTACAGGGACCAGATCTTACCAGCACACTGATTGGAGTCATGACCCGATTCAGAAAGGAGCCTGTTGTACTCATGGCAGACATTGAGGCCATGTTTCACCAGGTCAAAGTACCAGCTGAGGATGCAGATCTATTGAGGTTCCTCTGGTGGCCGAACGGAGACCACAATCAGAACCTTGTAGAGCACAGAATGGTCGCACATTTATTCGGAGCTACATCCTCGCCAAGCTGTGCAAACTTCGCCCTCAGGAAGTGTGCAGAAGATCAACGGGAGCAATTCAGCCCTGAAGTAATTGACACTGTTCTGCACAACTTCTATGTTGATGATTGCCTTGTATCAGTGGCTTCTGATGAGGAAGCAGTAGCACTCTATCAAAACCTTCGTGCCCTTTGTGCTAAAGGGGGCTTTCAGCTCACAAAATGGATCAGCAACAGACGGACAGTGTTGGCTGCTATACCCACCCAAGATAGAGGGAAGGAAGTGAAAGATCTGGACTTGGACACAGACGCACTCCCCATGGAGAGAGCACTTGGCGTGCAGTGGTGCGTTCAGTCTGACACCTTTAAGTTCAAGATCATGATCAAAGACAGACCCTTAACCAGAAGAGGGATCCTCTCCACAGTCAGTTCAATTTATGACCCCTTAGGAATCTTGGCACCCGTGGTCTTATCCGCCAAAAAGATCCTTCAGGAGTTGTGCAGGAAAGAACTTGGCTGGGATGATACTATACCAGCTTCAGCCGCACAGGAGTGGACATGTTGGCTGAAGGATCTCCATCTGCTTGAGGATTTTAAAGTTGACAGATGCCTGAAACCGCTGGATTTCGGGGAAGTGACCTCTGCTCAGTTACACCACTTTGCAGATGCAAGCGAAAATGGCTATGGAACAGTGACTTACCTGTTATTGCATAACGGCCGCAGACAAACACACTGTGCTTTCATAATGGGGAAAGCCAGAGTGGCCCCACTGAAAACGATCACTATTCCCCGCATGGAGCTGACTGCAGCCACGGTTGCAGGTCGTATGGACAAGATGTGGAGGAAGGAGCTGCAAATGCCACTTCAGGACTCAATCTTTTGGACAGATAGTACTTCGGTACTGAAGTACATCAGGAATGAGACCTCCAGGTTTCGAACTTTCGTAGCCAACAGGGTTTCAGAGATACTCAATGTATCAAAACCGTCTCAATGGAACTATGTGAACACCTCAAGCAATCCCGCAGATTCAGCCTCCAGGGGACTCAAAGTGGAGTCGTTTCTGAAAGATGACACCTGGTTGTCTGGGCCTCCGTTTCTCATTGGGCCTGAAGAGGACTGGCCTGTAAGCCCAGATGACTCTGGAAGTATCTCCTCAGATGACCCTGAGGTTAAGATAAGTTTGATGGTGAATGCCGTGCAGGCCGAAGAGGAGATTGATTCAGTAACCCGCTTGATTAATCACTTCTCCTCTTGGATTCATCTGAAGAAGATTGTTGGTTGGCTCCTTAAGTTTAAGAGCCTGCTACTGTGTCTTAGTAGGAAGAGGAAGCAATTAAACGAGACTCTTGCCCAGTCTGGCTTGGATAAAGTCCAACAGGAAAGAGAGATGAAGAAAGAAATGCAGAGTATCAAGACTCATGCCGTCAGTGAATCTCTCTCAATCGAGGAACTCAGGGGAGCAGAGATGGAGATTATCCGCTTCTGTCAAAGGAAGAGGTTTCCAGATGAGTTCAACAGCTTACGAAAAGGAGACACTGTGAGAAGGACAAGCCACATCTACAAGCTCAATCCATTTCTTGAAGACAGTGTTCTGAGAGTTGGAGGACGACTTAGTAGATCATATATGCCTGAAGAGTCTAAGCATCCTGCCATATTGGCAAAAGATCTTCATATTTCGGATCTCATTCTTCGGCACATACATCAAGAAGTGGGACATGGTGGTCGTAACCACATGTTATCTAACCTGCGCCAAAGATATTGGATCCCTGGTGCTAGCGCAGCTATAAGGAAAGTCCTGTCTAAGTGTGTTGCTTGTCGGCGACTGCATGCAGCTCCAGGGCGCCAGCAGATGGCAGACTTACCGCTGGGCAGAGTTTCTCCAGATGAACCTCCATTCACTCGTGTAGGAGTTGATTATTTTGGACCCTTCGAAGTTAAGCGAGGAAGGAGTGTAGTGAAGAAGTATGGAGTTCTCTTCACATGTTTATCCATAAGAGCCATCCACATTGAAGTGGCATCATCATTGGATACAGACTCCTTTATCAATGCTCTTCGACGCTTCATAGCAAGACGTGGACAAGTCCTGGAATTACGCTCAGACAACGGAACCAACTTTGTTGGAGCTGAGCGTCAGTTGAAGGAGGCAATGGAACATTGGAATCTTGCTCAAATTAACAACACTCTCCTTCAGAAAGGCATCAAGTGGGTTTTCAATCCCCCTACTGGATCACATCATGGAGGAGTATGGGAGAGACTGATAAGATCTGTGAGGAAGGTCCTGAACTCTTGCCTGAAGGTGCAAAACCTCGATGAAGAAGGTCTTCACACAGTCCTTTGCGAAACAGAAGCTATCATCAACAGCCGTCCCATCACTAAAGCATCTACTGACCCAAACGATTTGGAAGCCCTTACTCCTAACCACCTTCTGCTGCTTAAAACCGTGCCATCTTTGCCACCAGGACAGTTTCAGAAGGAGGATATATATGCTCGTCGCAGATGGAAACAAGTGCAGTATATTTCTAACTTATTCTGGAAAAGATGGGTCAAGGAATACCTACCTCTACTGCAGGAACGTCAGAAGTGGTCAAGTGTCGAGCGCAACTTCATTGTTGGCGATATTGTGCTCATAATTGATGACTCAGCACCTCGCAACTCATGGCTTACAGGAAGGATTGTGAAAGCTATCCCAGATAGAAGAGGACTTGTCCGTCAAGTACAGATAAAGACGAAGACCAGCTATCTGGACAGGCCTATCACCAAGGTTTGCCTTCTACAGGAAGCGGAAGAGCCATGAGGACATCAGATGTTCATATTCATTGAACCCCATAGACTGACACATAGATACACACCCATAGACTGATACATAGACATACACCCATAGACTGATACATAGACATACACCCATAGACTGATACATAGACATACACCCATAGACTGATACATAGACGTACACCCATAGACTGATGCATAGATATACACTCATAGACTGATACATGGAGATATACACTCATAAACTGACTTTGCCACTTTGGATTACAGTTTTGTTTTTTCTGACTTGACTGACCTAGCGATCATAAAGATCCCTCCTTAAGGCTATGTGCTAGTAACCTCTGGCCCTAGGATACGATTAAGAAAGAAGAAAAGGACATTTGCGAGAAAATTATAAAAAAAATCGAAAAAAAAAAACTTGTCAATAATTGTGCCTTATATTTAATGTTTTTCTTGTATGCTCCTACATAATTTACAATTGTGTAGTTATTACATGTGGATAATTAGGGGCCGGTAACGAAAAAAGCTATTGTTTGAGTAATTAGGGGCCGGTAACGAAAAAGAACTATTGTTTGAATAATTTGATGTTTTTTCTTGTAGGCACCTACATATTTTACAATTGTGTAATTATTATATTTGAATAATTAGGGGCCGGTATGTAGGCGCCGTAATGGAGGTCTCTTTATTATGATTCAGTATTCTAGTTTTGTTGTATTATTAGTTGTACTGTCACTTTAGGTGGTGGGCGTGCTCACGGGGGTGTGGCGCTAATGGGAGCGTCTTATGGAATTTCATTCACCTTTTCACGTTGACAGTTCACAGAGGTTGACAGCTCACGGAGAGAGGGGGTGAGAGTTAGGAGAGCATATTATCTTTTGACCGCAATAACGCAATACCGCAAAGTGCAAATCGTATTTTGTTTGTCTCATGATGAAGCGAAAGAATAAATGCCTTAAAAGTATTTCCTGGACGTGGAACGGAGTTATTTCATGTCGCGCGTCAATTGTTTGAACTCCTCTACTCAGCCCCTCGGCACTACCTGTCAATGACAGTTTACTGCCGCAACAGGTGTGTTTTTAGTCGACGGCGGAACACTGGCCGGGTTTCAGCTGTACTGAAAACAAATCTTCTTACTGTCTTTTACTATTTTGTACCTTACTACTATACTTATACTACTACCTATCAGGCTAATATGTAAATGACCTGGATGGACTGCATTTATATAACACTTTTATCCAAAGCGCTTTACAATTGTTCCTCACTTTTTACCCATTCACTCACACATTCACACACTGATGGCGGAGTCAACCATGCAAGGTGCCAACCTGCTTATCAGGAGCAATTAGGGGTTAAGTGTCTTGCTCCAGGACACTTCGACGCGCTGCCCGGGAGGAGTGGGAATCGAACCGGGAACCTCCGGATTACCAGACGACTGCTCAATGTCCTGAGCCACTGTCGCCCCAATATGTCTATACTACTATGCACTCCGAGTGTAACACTCAAGTTCAACAATGCCAAACAATGCCACTGACCCTTAGCTGCCAGAGATGTACCCCTCTTGCTGACTTGTTCACAATTTGTAAGTCGCTTTAGATAAAAGTGTCAGCTAAATGACTAAATGTCAAATGTAAATGTTAACGTGTCACCTTACTTCTACCACTGGCTCCGTCATCCATGTGTAGCAGGCGTGTACTTCTACCACTGGCCACGTCCTTGAGCAAGGCACTGAACCCCTAACTGCTCCAGACGATCAGGTTGGCACCTTATTCTCACAACGTTTTCTTTTTGCCATACAATATGGCGCAGGGCCACAGTTAATTGGCCACGGTTGTCAGTTAATGACACAATTTGTTTACACCTGTAGCTTGAAACCAAGATGCCTGCGATCGAACACTATGAATAATAGATTTTTGCAAATCGAGGATGTAATATCCAAGCATTCCCTTCTGCTGTTTTTTGGGGGGGGGGGGGGGGGGGGGGTTATTGAAAATGGCATTGGTTTATCAGATTTGGATCAGCCAGCAGAGAACATTGGGGCTTTGCCAGCGTCTGATCTCTACCTTGTGTGTTTGCAGGAGAAAGGAGGATTCTTATTTGAAATCTAGACAGAAACATCATATTGGGCTGTTGGAGAGGCTCTGCTTTGGTTGGCTCGCAGTCACTCACGCAACCATAACACTGAAGAGCACTGGGCGTGAACCTTCAAATGCCTAATGTAAGAACTTAAGACCCTTACAATTTTATCGTGCTTATTGTAGCTCATGGAATAATAGGCTAAAGTTAGCAAATAAAAATATGTGAAAGCCAATATATCCGCGTTTAATGAGAAACCAGAGAACCGTATTTTCGGGGACTAACATTGTGCTGATCTCAATCTTCGTATCCCTTACATGGAAATTCATTTAATTCTAATTACCAGTCGTGTTTTGGTTAATATCCATGGAATCACGTGTATTCATAATATTTGACATCATAGGTATATGGGCTGACAGCTTAACGCAGGTTTTAAATGTATTTTGAAGATCTGGAGGTTGCAAAGATCACCTTTCATCACTAAATCCCCCTTAAAGGTAGAATCTGTAACGCAGTCAAACAGTGACCTCTAGGCAAAGGACTACAACACCTAACAAGCACTAGCAACCCTCCCCTATCAACTCCAACCCAAACATCAGAAAGAACAAACAAAAGAAAAAGTGCAGTACCAAGCTGGCCTCTTGTGCCTAGAGGTCGTTATTTGGCTGCATTACAGATTCTACTTTTAAGTAATCTATTTGAATATCCCTGGAAATTTAACTTAAAGAAATTGCTTCTTTGCATCTGTAACCCAGGTTTCAGATTCATAACTATTTAGTTATAGGAACACAAATAGTTAATGTCATTGAATAAGAACATAAATAGTTAATGTTATTGGGTTGTATATTCATATGAGAAGAGCAATGCTTTGACCAAATCCTTTGAATTGCCTCACTGCCCCTTTAAGTTACCTCATGGCGCGAGATTGGTGTCACAACAGTCCACGCCTTGCCTTACGGCAGGTGAGCCTTGCCATACGGCAGATGAGATTATAGATTGACGGAAGCTGACGCAGCTGAATGCTGATTGAACCGAGATGAAATAGCGCCACGAAATAGTTATCAAACAGTCATAAAAGATTCCCCCAGTTACAAAACTGAAGAAGTTGTTGCAGTTAAAGAGCATACCACTTCCGGAAGCGGTTTTGGTGAGTTTCATCAATATTGTGCTGTTTCATTGTCGAATGTACCAAATCGCTAGCTCAATGCTAATCAGCTAATAATGTAGCTTCATCCTGAGTCACGCTAGCGAAGCTCCAAGCTAAATTTAGTTAAATGAAAACTAGAAAGAAACCATTTCAGAAGTACTTATAATTGTATTGATATGCTGTATGATAAGAACATGGTCTATATACATTTTGACTGCTTTTGAGAGTTTAATATGGAATGTGAGGAATGTTCCCATATGCTAGGGTGACCATATTTTGATTTCCAAAAAAGAGGACATGCTGGCCCCAGCCTCGAGATACTTAATGATACTTTGCACAATCGAAGCGGGCATGGCCACCTTCATTTCACTATGTCTTGTGTACTGTACTGTATGTGATGAATACACCTCTTGAATCTTGAATCTCTACTCAAAGTTTACTCAAAGATGCCTTTATTGTTTTAACATTATGCTTGGAAACATGCACCCAGAAAAGCGGCAATTTTTTTTATACTTGAACTTGAGGACTGCATACTTTTTTTGCAAAGCTTATCTTTTATTTACAATTGGAGGGGGGCTCCCCACCCTCCAGAACATTTACAACAAGCGTTGCACGGGCAAGGCTAAGAGAATCATTAAAGACTCCAGTCACCCGAACAACTGCCTCTTTGAACTGCTGCGGTCAGGCAAGCGATACCGGAGTCTCAAGGCGAGCACAGAAAGACTCAGAAGAAGCTTCTATCCCCAGGCCATCAGGCTGCTAAACGAACAATGAATGAACACTACACAACAACAACCACCAAACGCACATAGCACACACATCCACACGCACACACTCACTTTAAACAAACACACTGTAGCACCCACTCCACACACTTCATAGCACACACCCACTTTAAACAAACACACTGTAGCACCCACTCCCCACATTTTATATTTATTGATGAAGGATTGCACTACAACTCGTACACCTTACTGTAAATTGTACCTAAAATTGTACCTCATCCCATTTCTGCTTTGCACTAGATAGTACTGTACATTAGTACACTGCATAGTATTGTATATTATATGGTAACTCAGAACATTGTACATATGTCTATACCGAACACTGTGACCTCATTTTTCTTCTTCTAAATTACATGCTATATTATGTTATTTGATACTATCTTGTCTAGCACAGTCTCTGGAGCGTAACAGTAAGAAGCATTTTGTATGAAAGTATTCTGTACTTCTGTATGACAACTATTAAAGAACTTGAACTTGAACTTGAACTATACATTATGCTTATAGCACATGCATAAGCCTGGTCTCTTTTGAAAGATAACATTCTGAAGTTACTAATGCAAAAAAGGAAAATCACTTTTAGTGCTAATGAAATAGAGTAGCATATAGGTCTGAACTTGAGTTGAACGTGAACTTGTGTACTCACATTTTTCTGCAGTGGTTGCAATATCCCAAATGTAACCACATAACATGCGCCCAGAAAAGTGGCAATTTTTTTTTACTTGAACTTGAGGACTGCATACTCTTTTTGCAAAGCTTATCTTTATACTTTATGCTTATAGCACATGCATAAGCCTGGTCTCTTTTGAAAGATAACATTCTGAAGTTTCGTACACAATAAAGAAAAATCACTTTTAGTGCTAATGAGTAACATAGGGCTGAACATGAGTTGAACTTGTGTACTCACGTTTTTGTGTATAGTTGCAATATTCCAAAATAATATATATATTTTCTGTATAAGCTGGAAAACACTGCAAATCCATAGCCTGAAGGGACTTGGGCCTGAAGGGACATTAACGTGTGTTGTCGGGCCTTACAAATACATTTGATTTTGATTTGATTATCAATAAGGTAGGATATCTGGAACACACAAACACACTATTTTTTAAATCACATGCCATGAAACTCTGGGACCTGGCTGAATTTAAGACTGCACAAATCATGTTTAAAGCACGAAACAATTCACTCCCGGGTAACATCCAAAAATTCTGTTATAGAGAGGGGGGTTACAATTTAGAGGAGAGTCTAACTTCAAGAAACAGGCTGTTCATTCAACAATGTATGTATATTTCAGTTTGTGGAGTGAATATGAGTTACATAAGATAATAGAGTGTGAAGGTATACTGAATACTGTCTATCTATGTCATATGTTATGATGAATTGAAAATGGGGGACCCTGATGTAAACAAGACAAAAGTCTTTCTCTGGTCTGCATCCCCTTAACAATTGTGTGTATTGAGCCGTACTGTATTGTACCCATTTTGAAATCTGTTAATAAAGTTTTCAAACAATCAATCAATCAAGGGGGTAGGAATACATACGTTTACACTTCATTCTATACTCCTGCTTGTTTGTTTTTTAATCAGTTTATTACTTGTTTTTTATTATTATTTAATTTCAATTTATGTTCGAAATAAATAAACCCATTCATTCAAGATATTGTGTGAGCAAAATATAGTTAATTTACTCCCTCGAGTCTGGCCCCGCGCGGATCTCGCAGCTGTGCCCGCACAGTGCAATACTCCAATTCAGCCATTGGCAATTCAGCCATCGGGTGGGTGGCGCTGCTGAGCAGCCCTCACAGCGCGGCCGTCAGCGCGCGGCCCTGAGAGCGCCGCTGGCTCTGCGGCTCTGCAGCTGCATGCATCTCCGGGAGTCCGGGGTGATAATCTGGCGCGCCATGTAAAAAGTTGCACGCCTGACATATCGGCATGTAACTCGAGAACCGAGGCACGGATTTTGGCGATTCAGATGGCATTGGAACGGCAACGAATAGCGCTTTAATTCGGTAATTTATATGTTCGGCGAAAAATGCAGTCCCGAGCCTTCAGATGCTCGCAAAGGGCCGTGAAACTGAAACTGAAAAACAATGAAACCCCGAACATTACCATGAATTTATAAACCCCCCCCCGGACGCCCCGGACAGGGCGTGAAAAGAGGACATGTCCGGGCAAAAGAGGACGTTTGGTCACCCTACCATATGCTAGCGCACTTTAGCCTAACTTAGCATAAGACAGATGGACATTCCCACGTGCTGTGATAAGGTAGCCTACTTTAGCTTAGCATAGCTAAAAGTAGCCTGATTGATTATTCATTCTAAAAGCAATGAAAAGATGATAAAGCAATGAAAGATGGTAAATAGCTTTTATTTTATTTTCTGAATGCCTGTATAACGCAGGCCAGGTTTTTCTAGCACCCCGTTCCACCCCCGGGAATAGTTCCGAGGAGTCCCGACCGACCACCACTCATCACGTGTGCCCACGCGGGACGAGGCAGTGTGCCGGACCGACACAAGATGGCGAGCCAACCCACTGAACCTCAGATCTAGATCAGGGCTATACCCGGCGCCTGATCTGTTACCCCTGTTGCCTCAACACCCTGTTGCCTCAACAGCCTGGTAGGATTGTGAATTACCTTCCTCATTCCCAGTGAGGAAGTGGATCAGGAATTAACGAACTAATTGAACTTTAGTCACAAGAACTTCCAAGGACCATCATATCCTTTTCTATGATACGAACTGATTGAACGAGAGTACAAGGACTTCCAAGGGCTTTTGACCCCGTTTCACCTTTTGTATTTTGATATTGTATTTTGTATTTGATTGATGCACATTGTATATATGGGTACTGATATTTCTCCTGTAAGAAGGGAGAGTTAAAGGGTAAATGCACCCAGTAAGATACTTGAACTACTGATATTTCTCCTGTAAGAAGGGAGAGTTAAAGGGTAAATGCACCCAGTAAGATACTTGAACTACTGATATTTCTCCTGTAAGAGGGAGAGTTAAAGGGTAAATTCACCCAATAAGATACCTGAACCACTGATGTTCTCCTGTAAAGAGGACGAGTTAAAGGGTCAATGCACCCAGTAAGATACTTGAATCTCACTGATAACATATTGATTATAGTTGAATCACTGATGGTTCTCCTGTAAAGAAAGATGGTTTAAAGGGTCATTTCACCTGATAAGGTATTTGCATTCCTATAACCTTGAATATTTCTACTGGTACTTTGTTCGTATTACACCTGCAAAGGAAGAGTTTAAAGGGTCATTTCACCTAATAAGGTACTTGCATTCCCTGCACACTTAAAGGTTTAAATTAATATGTTTAAACACTTACCTATTGAAATGATAGACTGATATAGAGTTTACTGAATGATAAACTGTTATAGAGTTTACTGATCTGCAAATGAGTTACTCACGAAAAAGGGATACATCTAATGACCAACTTTAAACCTAGCTTTTAGCTAGTGATAACCTCAGAGACGTCTGAGCCGAACCAAATGTGTTGATCCAATCAACCTAGAACCTGATATCGAACTAACCCTCCTGAAAGAAGGAGTGGTTAATGAAAGAACCTAAAAGGGATACTTCACTTTACCTCACTGTCACTATATGTATTGCAATTGTCTAGCTAGCGCGCTTGTTGTGAATAAATTACCAGTCACTGTTATAACCTTGTCTCTGGTCTACTATTCCTTTAACTGCGTATATTACTCCTCTCCTCATTCGGACCTAGAACTGTTACTGTTAGTGACACAAATGCTACACATCCATCTGTGTTTGTATTAGGATGATGGAATAGAACCCTCACGCTACAAGCACCAAATCACCTTTACTGATTCAAAGCTAGACAAGGTTTCAACCCTGGGTTGTCTTCAGGTCTCACAGAGTTTTAGTATTTTTATTTTGTATTTAAAAATGTTTGCAGTGTGGGGGCAACAGTGGCTCAGGAGGTAGAGCAGTTGGCTGGTAATCAGAAGGTTCTCGGTTTGAACCTCTAATTGTTCCCGATGAGCAGGTGGGCACCTTGCATGGTCGCTCCTCCGCCGTTGGTGTGTGAATGTGAGTCAATGGATCAAATGTGAGGAACAATTGTAAAGTGCTTTGGATAAAAAGCGCTTTGGATAAAAGTGCTATAAGCCAACCATCCATGCTATTACGGTAACGGTTCACCGTTCCCTGGCCAGACTCCCCCTGCTGCTCCCCCCTCCCCTCCTGTCCATCCAAGCACTCATAAACAGCCCCCACCTTTGCACAGACTTTTCCCAGCTCCTCACTCATCCCCATCTTTGCCACCTAATGGACAGATGCTGCCATTGCTCCTCCTCCATTTCAATATTGTTAAAGTGTCAGTGTTTTTGTGTTTTCTCCCCATTTTGCTGTCCCTCCCTTTATATTTGTTACCCTCTGTGCTCCTGTGGTTTTGTTAAGTGTTATTCTGTCTTTTAGTGTTTTCCCAAGTGTGTTTTGTCTGTTTTCCTTCCCAGGTGCATCACGTTCCCAATCACCCTCATGCGTCAATTAGTCGGTGTATATCTGTCTTGTCTGCCAGCTCCCCTGTGTCGGTTCATTGCTTGTGTTTGTGTTCCTGGTCGCGTGAATACTTTCCCTAAGGTGGTTGTCCTTCCGCGTTCGGTTTGCGCGATCTGATTGGCCACTGACGTTTCTGGTCATGTGACATGTGCGCCAATCGTGTGACGGCAAGTTCTGCTGCAATTCCCGGGTCTAACAGCCTGCAAACTACCTCCTAACGCCTAGTTTATCACTGGTTAAGCTTAGGCAACTCTTTCGAAGTTGGTTAAGGTTAGAGTTTGGAATCAGGGCTGGTGTTCTATCGCCCTGCTCTAAGACAAACTCTAACCTTAACCAACTTTGAAAGAGTGCCTAAGCTTAACCGGCGAAAGAACTTGCCGTCACACGATTGGCCGCACATGTCACATGACCAGAAACGTCAGTGGCCAATCAGATTGCGCAAACCAACAACCCCCTAAGGGAAAGTATTCACGCTTCCTGGTCTGTCTGCTGTTGATGTCTACTTTTCCTGGCTGTTGCTTCCTCGTCCATGTTCTCTGTGCTGTACCTTGTTCTCCCGTGAGCCTACTCCCTTTACACTTGTAACGGAGGTACTGTGTGTCTATCCTACAGTCACGATGGACAGTAATGTGAAGTGACTGTGGACGGCAGCGGTACTGCAAGTAAACTCACTCCCCAGAGGCGTCCAGACCCATTACTTAGAAGTGAATTCACCTCTTGGTATAGTGGTCTGTGATGCCACCCGCGGCGCGGGAGACCGGGGTTCAACTCCCACTCTGGGCATGTCCGAACTGATCTGTTACACTGGTGCCAAGTGACCCGGATGCCTTGGGTGGTGTGAGTTTAGGGGGGTGAGTGTAACGGAGGTACCGTGTGTCTATCCTACAGTCACGATGGACAGTGTTGTGAAGTGACTGTAGACGGCAGCGGTACTGCAAGTAAACTCACTCCCCAGAGGCGTCCAGACCCATTACTTAGAAGTGAATTCACCTCTTGGTATAGTGGTCTGTGATGCCGCCTGCGGCGCGGCAGACCGGGGTTCAACTCCCACTCGGGGCATGTCCGAACCGATCTGTTACACTGGTGCCAAGTGACCCGGATGCCTTGGGTGGTGTGAGTTTAGGGGGGTGAGTGTAACGGAGGTACCGTGTGTCTATCCTACAGTCACGATGGACAGTGTTGTGAAGTGTCTGTGGACAGCAGCGGTACTGCAAGTAAACTCACTCCCCAGAGGCGTCCAGACCCATTACTTAGAAGTGAATTCACCTCTTGGTATAGTGGTCTGTGATGCCGCCGGTGGCGCGGGAGACCGGGGTTCAACTCCCACTCGGGGCATGTGGACAGCCCCTACTGCTAGTACAGTCCCTACTGCTAGTACTGCAATGGGGCGACAGTGGCTCGGGAGGTAGATCAGTTGTCTGGCAATCCGGAGGTTCTCGGTTCGATTCCCGCTCCTCCCGGGCAGCGTGTCGATGTGTCCTTGAGCAAAACACTTAACCCCTATTTGCACCCGATGAGCAGGTTGGCACTTTGCATGGTTGCCTCCGCCGTCGGTGAGTGAATGTGTGAGTGAATGGGTAAAATGTGAGACAGACCAGGAAGCGTGAATACTTTCCCTTAGGGGGTTGTCGGTTTGCGCAATCTGATTGGCCACTGACGTTTCTGGTCATGTGACATGTGCGCCAATCGTGTGACTACTGCTAGTGTAGCTTCATCAGCTAGCCTGTTCCCCATAGCTAGGACTGCCCCTTCAGCTAGCTTGTTCCCTACAGCTAGTACAGCCTCTACTGCTAGCTTAGCTTCTACTGCTAGTTCAGTTCCTACTGCTAGCGTAGCCCCTGCAGCTAGCCAGGCCTTCACACCTAGTAGAGCCCCTGCTGCTGGCAGGGCCTCTGCAACCAGCACAGCCCAGGCAGCTAGCACAGCCTCTATTGCTAATGTAGCCCTTACAGCTAGCATAGGCCCTGCAGCTAGAATTTCTATCAGCATGTGACTTGTCCCACCAGAGGCGAGAACATATTAGACCATTGCTACTCGCAATTTAAGGGGAACATGTTCCCCGGGTTCTATGTTCCCCCCCTTTTTCTTTTTTTTTCTTTTTAAGGGTTCTATGTTCCCCCATCCGCAAAAGGGTTCTATGTTCCCCGGGTCCTATGTTCCCCCTATGTTTCCCATGTTCCAAAAGGGTTCTATGTTCCCCGGGTCCTATGTTCCCCCTATGTTCCTATGTACCCATTCTGCAATCTGTTAATAAAGTTTTCAATCAATCAATCAATCAATCCCGCACAGTGTAATACTCCAATTCAGCCATTTGCAATTCAGCCATTGGGTGGGTGGCGCTGCTGAGCGGGCCTGTGACGGCCTGACAGCGTGGGGACAGAGAGAGCTGGGCTGTTGTTCTGCAGATGGCTGCTTCTCACACAGACCGCAAATAAACTAACGCTTATAAAATGATTTAATAGGCTAAACTTCGTTTAAAATTCTTTATTTTACACTTGTTTATTGTATTTGATTTTTGTCGACATAATGCTACGTGGCCCGACTAGATCCGTGACTCCTTTGCGATACAAATGAATTATCTATAAAAGTGGCTATCTTTGAAATCCACTGCTGTGGCGAGCCTGGGGCGAGCCTTTATCACTACCGGGGAAACATAGGGGGAACATAGGACCCGGGGAACATAGAACCCTTTTGGAACATGGGAAACATAGGGGGAACATAGGACCCGGGGAACATAGAACCCTTTTGCGGATGGGGGAACATAGAACCATTTAAAAAAAAAAATAAAAAAAAAAGTGGGGAACATAGAACCCGGGGAACATAGGGATGACCCCAATTTAAGAACGGGTAGAAGTCTCAGGCTGTTACCGCATTCGGCAAATCAGATCATGACGCCATCTTTCTTTTACCGGAGTATAAACAAAGTCTCAAGCGTCTTCCTGTAGTAACGCGAGAGGTGAAGCGTTGGTCTGTGGAATCAGAGGACACGCTACAAGCTGCACTCGAGTGCACAGACTGGGACGTGTTCCGCGATAACACAGACAATATTAATGACTACACTGAAACAGTGCTGGACTTTGTTTGTACTCTGGTAGAAGAAACAATCCCCTCTACCACAATTAGAGTTTACCCAAACCAAAAGCCCTGGGTAGACAAATCCACCTGTGAGGCTCTGAGAGCGCGCACCTCAGCTTATAACGCTGGGCTTGTGACAGGCAACATGAATGGACACAAGGCGGCGAGGTACAATGTAAGGAGGACAGTAATAGAGGCAAAACGGCGCTAGAGGGATAAGGTTGAACTTCAGTCAGAACAGGCTGATTCCAGAGGTATGTGGCAGGGCCTCAGAACGATGACAGATTACAAAGGCACCTCCCTCAAGCTGAACAGTAACATCTCCTTGGCAAATGATCTCAATACCTTCTATAGATAGATAGATAGATAGATAGATAGATAGATAGATAGATAGATAGATAGATAGATAGATAGATAGATAGATAGATAGATAGATAGATAGATAGATAGATAGATAGATAGATAGATAGATAGATAGATAGATAGATAGATAGATAGATAGATAGATAGATAGATAGATAGATAGATAGATAGATCTTTATTTGTCATTGTTGGTACAACAGAAATTTGTTAGGAATATCACCACTGTCTGGCATACAAACATAAAATATAGCATGTGCAAAATAATAATGTCAATAATAATAGTAATATAATAATAAAGTATCAATGTCCCAATGTCCTCAATAATAATAACATACCATCATTGTCCCAAGTCAAGTGCATTTAGTGCTAGTGCAAATAATAAATATAAATATTTCAGTGACAGTCCAGTGAGTTAATGGAAGGAGGGGGAGGGGGGCGTTGACTTGCAATGGATGAAATAGTGTATAGTGCAGCAATGCAAGTCCGGTTCACAGTTATTGTTGTAATGTGGAAGTCGGGTTATGTCACAGGGGTTGGGGATGGGGGGTGCGGGGGGGGTGGGATGCGGGGGGGGCAAGTTGATGCAAGGTTTGAGGCTGTGAATAACAACACCAGCCTACAAACCACTGCAATGGAGGGGGGGGGGGCACTGCCGATGGAGACTCAGTGTTCAGGATAACAGAACATGAGGTGAGGAGGACCTTTAAGAAAGTGAATATCAAGAAGGCAGCAGGACCGGACGGTATCCCCGGCCGCGTCCTAAAAGTCTGTGCCGACCAATTTGCCCCGGTATTCACTGACATATTTAACCTGTCCTTAGAACAGGCTGTCATCCCCACCTGTCTGAAGAAGTCCACCATTATCCCTGTACCCAAAAAATCCACGCCCGCTTGCCTCAATGACTATCGCCCTGTAGCTCTCACCTCCATAGCCATGAAGTGCTTTGAGAAGCTTGTGAAGGGCTACATCTGTTCCCCCCCCCACCCCTGAACCTGGACCCCCTGCAATTTGCATATCACCCCAACATGTCCACGGAGGACGCCATAGCCCATGTGCTGCACACAGCAGCATCACACCTGGACAAGAGGCAGGGGAACTATGTGAGAATGCTATTCATTGACTACAGCTCAGCATTCAATACCATAGTCCCCTCCAAACTCGTAGCCAAGCTCAGGGACCTGGGCTTGAACTATGACCTCTGCCAGTGGGTCTTTAACTTCCTGACGGGTAGACCCCAGGTGGTGAGAGCAGGCAACTGCACCTCCTCATCCATCACCCTCAACATAGGGGCCCCCTAGGGCTGTGTTCTGAGTCCCCTCCTCTACTCGCTGTACACACACGACTGTGTGGCACAGCGGAACAACAACACAATCATCACATTTTCTGACGACACAGTAGTGGTGGGCCTGATCTCTGCAAACGATGAGAGGGCCTACCTGGAAGAGGTAGAGGATCTGGCGCGGTGGTGTCAGGAGAACTGCCTCTCCCTGAACGTCAGCAAAACTAAATAGATGATTGTGGACTTTAGGAGGTCGGGGGTCAGGGACTACAGCCCCCTCGGCATCGACGGGGCACCGGTCGAGAGAGTGAACAGTTTTAAGTACCTCGGAGTCCACATATCCGAGGACTTGACATGGACCACACACATTGACAGTGTAGCAGTGGCGGCCGGCCGATAGTGGGCGCTAGAGCCCCGCCCTCCCTGGTTAAAAGAGAGAAGAAGATTTTAAAAAAATATATATTTTTTTAGAGCCCTAGAAATAAAATAAACATGTTTAAAATGAATAATATTTACTCATTTTAAGTATGTTTGTGTTTCCAATGCACAATATAACGTTAATATATCAAATATAAATAATAGTTTTTCATTCACAGGAAGTCACTAGTAACTACCTCTCAGGCCGGGGCGAGACATATTGCGCACAGCAGGGGCGTGCACTGGTTTCATCGCTGTATCCTCGCAGCCAATCAAATAGGTCAACGCACGTAACGCACTGTGCGTTGAAATATGATGTAATATGATGGAAGCCGGGCGCGTTTTCAAGCGATCTATATCATCTAAGCAAGCAGCGTCTATACTTTCCGTAGCCGCATTTCTCGGAGACGCTCTCTGATTGGCCGACGTCAGTTTCTACACTGGTTAGGCTTAGTTACTCTTCGAAGTTGGTTAAGGTTAGAGTTTGGCTTAGAGCATGACGGCAAGTTCTTTCGACGGTTAAGCTTAGGCACTCTTTCAAAGTTGGTTAAGGTTAGAGTTTGTCTTAGAGCAGGGCGATAGAACGCCAGGTAGTTTGCAGGCTGTTCGATGCGGAAATGGGCAAAGACACAGCTCATCACAGTACTTGTGTTGGTGTGCCTAACTTGGCTAACAAGAAGCTATTTGGCTAGCTGGATGCAGTCTGGACAGTGGATATACATCAACAGTCTGGGACTGTGGGACAGTGGACATATACACTTTATCAAGCCCTCCTGGACCACGTTTCAACTAAACAAAGTGAGTTAATGCGGTCTCTCTCTCTCTCTCTCTCTCTCTCTCTCTCTCTCTCTCTCTCTCTCTCTCTCTCTCTCTCTCTCTCTCTCTCTCTCTCTCTCTCTCTCTCTCTCTCTCTCTCTCTCTCTCTCTCAACACAGCGTGTTGTTGTTGAACTATAACATTTAATTTCGCCGCGGGTGACGCATAATGGATGAATGAATGAATGGTAACTTGTTTAAAATGACAAGATATACAGTTGCAACGGAATATATTCGACCCCTTTGGGCTGGCTGGCCCATTCGTGTGTGTGTGTGTGTCTGTGGCTGTTTGCATACTTTTTTGATGGTAATTGTCAATGGCGAATATGTTCGTGGTCTCCTGGAGCACACAAGCTGTGAGGCCCGAGTGGATCCGGGTATTTTTTCTAATTTAATTGAATTTAATGAAATTTCAGCACCACGGACAGAGACAGATACAAGTGTTGCCCAGAATGAGTGCCTCTTCCTGGGGTTAGTTTAGGGGGGTACACTCCCAGGGCCCTCATTTATCAATTTTTCTTAGAAAGTATTCTATTTTCATACATAAGCACAGAATTTAGAATGTGTGCACGCATGGCGGTTAGGTGGCCGAGCGGAGATTGCGTTCGTCACCAACCCCGGAGCTGTGAGCTGGATTCGCCTGTTCGAATCCAGCTCACAGCTCCGGGGTTGTCACCAGCTTGGCTGGCCGTCTGCACTAATACAATTGGCTGTATTAGAGGGTGGGAGAAGCTGGCGGGGTGGGTCCGGGTCGTTGTAAACAGCGACTCCTACAGTTCGGTCGGGGCGCCTGCTAAGCGCGGATAGGACTTGAGGGGGATAGTGTGGTCCTCCCACACGCTACGCCCTCTCGATGAGAATCCGCGCTGCCAGGTGAAAAGAAGCGGTGATTGGCTGGACGTGTGTCGGAGGAAGCACGTGGTAGCCTCCACTCTCCCAGATGATCTGACTGTGGGGGGTAAGTGCGCAGCGACCAGGAAGGGACTGGGAATTGGCATACGACTAACATTGGGATGGGAGAAAATCGGAGGAAAATGGAGGGGGAAAAAGTAAAAATAAAAAATAAAATGTGTGCACGCACAAAAAAAACTGGATTTATCAACCGTGCGTACACAGGTCCTACGCTCCTCCGTGTTGATAAATACCTCTTTGTTCTACCGTCAATGCTCGTGCATGATTATCCATATATGGTCATGAAACACCCCCCATGGGATGTGAAATAATGGACTGACCCGAGCGGAACTCTGAGAAACTTCACGGGAGCTTGTTCACTGAGGCGCTGTCGAACCAAGAAAACACAACTGGTGTTATGGGATAAATAAAAGGCTGACTTGTACACGGTGATGTCAGATATCAATGGCTCCCTAAGACCATTGCTGCAATTCTGCCTGGACAGCTCAAAATACTAATAAAGACCGTTCGTTGACCACTGTTTGGCGTTGGTGGTTTGATTGATTGATTGAAAAGTTTATTAACAGATTGCAGAATGGGTACAGTACAGTACAGCTCAATACATACAATTGTTAAGGGGATGCAGACCAGAGAAAGACTTTCGTCTTGTTTACATCAGGGTCCCCCATTTTCAATTCATCATGTGTGTGTCATTATAACCGTGCTGTAATATGAATGCCTTTATTAGTTGTGTTGGATTGGCTATAATATGATTTTTAGAGGCATCTATTTTGAATGAATGAATAAATGAAAACTTTATTTAACAGATTGCAGAATGGGTACAATACAGTACGGCTCAATACACACAATTGTTAAGGGGATGCAGACCAGAGAAAGACGTTTGTCTTGTTTACATCAGGGTCCCCCCTGTTGTTGTCGGTATTAGCCTAATACCGACAACAAAATAGATGCCTCAAAAAATCATATACTATTAGGTAGCCTATATGAATTACATATAATAGCAGCCATAGCCTACATTATGCAACAGTAACTTGCGCATACCAGTGTATGCGACGGACCAGTGTATACCTTATATCATATCATATTCATATTCATATAATAGTTTACTCTATCAGCATACCAGCATGTAATACGTTCTGAGTGTGTATCTACCTCAACTCCTTATTATTTTGCGCATAGATTGCAGAAATGCGGGAACGTTTTGATTTATATTAAAAGGTTTTGACATTGTAAAACTAAATACGTGGAATTCTGTAAGCATAATACAAGTCATATCACCCACACGATATATGCTCTGTGTCCAGAGCATGTATGCTTTTCATTCATTTAAGACACATTATTGCAAGGGTTTTGTAATACACATAGGCCTACACCCTCTGTTCTCATTGCAATGCGTTTTTTATTCTTTCTTATACAGTAGGAAGGGGGAAGAACACTATATCGTGGGTGTTCATATGACTTGTATTCTGCTTACAGCTTCGAAATTCGACTTGTTTCGTTTACCATAAAGCCTTTTAAATATAATCAAAACGTTCCCGTGTTTCTGCGGTCTGTGCGCAAAATAATAACGAGTTGAGCTGCGCGGAGCGCAGTCAGTCAGTACACCCCGTATATAAACCATGCTGCATTCATTCGGAGATAAAGACCTATTATTCCAAATGCTATTTATAGGGTTTTGACCATAATTACACTACTGTTGCTATTTTACAATGAACTATAATGAATTACGGTTCATACAGAACACGCCAGTTTTGAAACTAATGCACAGAAGCTTATTTCCTTGTTGTAATAATATATTCTACCAACGGGCGCCAGCTATATGCTCTGGGCTGTGCATAGACATACGCACAAAGT
The DNA here is from genome assembly GCF_963971535.1 of Notolepis coatsorum. Taxonomy (NCBI): domain Eukaryota; kingdom Metazoa; phylum Chordata; class Actinopteri; order Aulopiformes; family Paralepididae; genus Notolepis; species Notolepis coatsorum. The sequence continues at coordinate 108,386,250 of NC_140172.1, read as the reverse complement.
CAAGTTCACGTTCAAATTGATAAATCCCACACTTTGCTTAGAAATGGTCGTACGCACGGGTTAAGCACATATCTGTGCGTACGCAATGTTGATGAATGAGGGCCCTGGAGTAACAATGCCTCTCTTAAGGTAGTGACTGTCAACCTACCCTGACCTCCACATGGGTGTGCAGGCCCCCAATGTCCCCTGACCTCCACTCGGGTG